>NW_008236509.1:1611075-1631472 GCF_000691975.1 Corvus brachyrhynchos | reverse complement strand
CCAATAAACAGAAGAAAAACTCCATGTGCAGTTTCTCAATAGATCAATCGGACCAGGTACACTCCCACACCAAAACCATCTGTTCATCAGTAGAGCCTCTGAGAAAGCAGAACTGGTCAGATCATGGCATCACCTCACAGCTTTGCAGACTCTCACAGTGGTGATGGAGACACAGAACAATGCATTTTATGTTGTTCACAGAACACTGAGATCAAGAGAGGTGGTGGTTCCTGTCTCTCCTTGTTTATGAGGGAAAGCACCTACAGTCTTTGATTCCAGCTACTTTAACAAAGGACTTCTCTGCTGCCTCAAAGAGTCAGTGGTAACTAAAATAACATTCTCTTGCATGGAGAAGCTCAAAACTACACCCAGAACACAGAAGTGTCTCAGCAGCGCTCAATAAAGGGGAAGGATCACTTCCCTCAGCCTGCTGGCAGCAGAACTCCTAACTCAATCCAGGAGGCTCTCGGCCTTCTTTGCTGCAAGGGCACCACTGCTGGCTCATGAACCATAAATTATCTTTTCTGCCAAGCTGTTTCCCAGCTGCTCAGTCCCTAATCTGTACTCAGACATGGGGGTTTTCTTCTCCAGGTGTAGGACTTGGCATTTCCCTTCACTAACTTCCTAAGGTTCTTCATAACGTTCTTGGAGACCCTTTTCTCTGGTCCGTAGAGATTCCCCTGCTTGGTAGCACACTCATGTGGTCTCTCAGACACTCCTTCCAGGTTTGGATTTGTCTGCAGCTCTAAGTAGAAAGATTCAGACAGCATGGAAGGAAAGGAAAACAGGCTAGCTCTGGAAAGAGAGCCCAACAGAATTAAACAACCTCCAAAAATCCTAGCTCGTGCTCTTCTCTCAGTGAAGCAGATAAATATGTGTTTCAAGGGTGTGTAGTCACACGGGAAGGCCTTATGGATAGAAGTATGGATCACCTTCATAGTAGAAAAGGAAAAATGGACCAAAACCAAAGCCAACCCATGGCACTTCCAGGAATCAAACCTGTTCAGACCAGCTGTGCTACGGATGAAGTATTTCCCTCCTTAGCAGGGGACTGGGATATACCTGTCATGATAGAGCTCAAGGTCTAGCTTACAATTCTACAGAACAGCCACTGGAGACATCATCAGAACCAGCATCCTGATTATCCAGCTGACCCTCAGCCACAGGAGATTCCATTTCCCCTCACATCTCAAGAGTTTCTGCCTCCCTGCCTACCCACTGAATCCCAGCTGCAAGAGTGTTTCAACAAAGCTTGCTGGTTTGCAACCATTACTGAAAGCTTGATCTCGTATAAGCTTCTCGTCAGCCAAGATTAGACTCTTTGAGCTCTTATTCTTTGAAGTGAGCTTATGGCCCGTTTGCATATTTCATTCTGGGCAGCCATCAAAAGGAAACATCACAAGGGAACAAATCAAGCCCTTGTGAAAACGTGGTGATGCACACTCTTGGAAATCAGTACTAACATGCTGCTGCTACCAAAGGAATTTGGCCTGCTTCGATAATCAATCTGCCAGCACATGCACTCCTCAGGTTTCAAGAAACTGCTTTCCCAGGGAAAACAGAAAGGGACCTGCCTTTCTTGGAAGGCCACATTTCAAGGGATTTATGAAACCTCTACACATGAAACAAACTGTAGCCTCTACACGCTACTGGAACCAACAAGTCCTCACATCACCAGATACTGGGTATAGCTCTCAGTGCTGCAGTAGTTCCTAAACCCAGCCCCAGCACACAGAATGAGACTGAACCAGCACTTCAGCTGTCTCCACTTAGAGCAGGAACCATTGACTTCTGCCTCAGTGCTCTACAAACTCTGTGTTTTACTGAGTGCCTTACGACATTCTATAGACACATTGAGATCACCACAGATATTATAGGAACACATGTTCATATTTCATCTCAAATGTCAACATGGATACATTAAGGAGGGTTTTACCAAAAAAGTGTAGCTGCCACACAACATCTGTAAGGATCTCCTACAAGGGGTAAGAAAAGTTACACTAAGAATTACACCCAGGTCTAACTGTAAATGAAACATCCACTCTCAATCAGCACACTCCTTCATGCTTTTGGATGTCTTTGGATTTCAACAGATCCTGCTGATCAAAGACAATCAGACTGATTTCACTGGAAATGGATACAGCCATTATTCCATAAACTGGAATAAAAATCAGTCATCCTGAGAAATCCAGCTGCTTGTAGAAAAAGGAGTGAGCTCAATGTCAGAAATGTTTTAATTATTTAAACCCAAGAAACCCAAGCCAACCTAATTTAAAACAATGCTTCAGAAATGTTGTTCAGCACAGCACCCCAGCATTTCTGTAATATAAGATACAGAACAAAATAGCATTAAAAATAAGATCCATTCACGTTAAATGTTGGTAAAGTAAGTTCACAAAATTTATGCTAGGATGTGATATTTAATATTCATTTATTCCAGTCCTTCAGAAGATTTTGCATATGTGTGAGAAGAAACAAGGTGTATTTTCAAGACTGGGGAGGATAAGAAGACTTAAAATTAATAGACAACTAAGTCCTTTGGGCCAGTTATTTCAATCGACTCATTTGAAATCAACATCAATTGTTCTTTTAGTAATGACAGAGTTAAAAGAAACAAACCCAGACACAACAGAAGAAATCTACTCCCTCAATTACTGCAATATAAACTTAGCTGAAGTCCTGAGTTTCCAAGCCAGGTCCAGCCTCCAATGTGTGAGGGACATACTGTTTCACAGCCACTAACTGCAATCCTTGCTCACCAACCCTAAGCCAGCCAAAGAATTTGGAGGGGGTGGAGGGCAGAGCAGGGTGTGTGAAAGACAGGAAAATCCATCCTACCATGTGGGTAAATCAATTATCCAACATTAATGGACTTCAAGGAAAAACCTAATCGAAGTTGATTTCTTTAATAGCTTATGTACTTCCAGCGTGCTTTGATCAGAAATACACACCCAAACCCACAAAACAACAAAAACCTTCTCAACTGAGGAGGCAGTGGTTCTGTGAAGTCTCCCAAGTAGTACACATTACTTCTGATCTGTCAACAACGTAAGATGCACTGTAGAGTCAACTTCAAAGACAAAATTTTTAGAAGATTAGAAATTAGTCTGTAAGAGGACTGTACACAACCTGGACTGACATTTCTGGAGCAGGAAAAGCACACAAGATAACAAGTAGGTAAGCTACTTAATGCACTCCCCATGTTATACAAACAGGGGGAATTTGCAATCAGTGCCTCTGTAACTCACAGCTGGGAATGCCTCCTTTTTGCACTTGCAGTCCAAAAGATGCCGCTTCTTGTTTCAAGATTTCATCCAGCTCCTAAATATGAGCACCAGTTTACAGCAGACAGATGTTTCAGATACAGGTCTTAAAGACTTCAATTAGCCAAACAGAACAAGTAAGTTTCATATTGTTAAATGCACATCTTCTAATCTAGAGATGATGAATAAAGCCCAACTGTACACGGTAAGTATTATTATGACTATGATATGATCTGGGCAACTTTAATTTCCTTACTGCAGCTCAATGAAGCTCCTGGAACACAACAAATATTCTTCTTGTAGTTCATAATCTCAAAAGTTGTCTTTCAGTGGCAGGAAGGCAAAATCCTCTCGGAAGTTCTAACAAATGTGTCTTTTAAATGAAACAGCAGCCTAGCAAAACACTTCCTCATTTATGTCAAAAGTAGAAGCTGTGTCAGCTCCCTCTCTAATACCCACTCTGTCTGATCAGTGACTTGGCACACCATGGAACCCCTTCCAGGGCTTCTTCCTCAAGCTCAGAACTACTGCTTGTACTTTAATGCCTCTTGTAATAGGATCACCTGACTAACATTTCAAGTAAGCACAAACTTTAACTCAATTCACTCTTCTCACTGGCACAGCACTACCTTAGTACTCCATTAGTTACTCCAGCTTCCAGCCACCAAGCCTTCTGGGCTTTTGTCAGGTTCTGATTTTCTTCCCTCCTCTTACTGCAGCATTGTAGGCATCCAAACCAGACAATACATTCAAGCCATGGCACGAATAATACTACCCAAGTAATATTTTCTCACTTGACTTTTAAAGTTTATGCATTATGGAAAGTTAACCATTTTTCAGCTGAATAGATTGAACCACTACATACTTCTTTCAGCCTCTGAAGTGCATCTACTAAGGTGAAAATCCTCGTTTCCTATATTTTCTTTTGAGTTGAATCACCTGGTCCAAATACTTTTAGAGATATTGCACAGAGCTGATTCTGTTTTCCAGTCACATTACTACTACGACAAACCCAAACACATTTGGCATGTGCAAGACCTTTCATTCAGAGATCTATTGCCAAACTACAGCTAAATACTTTATATCTTCAGGGAACAAAGCATTGGAACAAGAGAGCAAAAATATCACAAGAAGGAGCAAAGACAGGTGGTTCTATTTATAGCTGATACTTTCATTTCCAGTTTTTGCATTTTCCCTCTGGTCCTGCTGGATTTCATCTCTGGCTGGAAGAAGCCATCCCTGCTCTCAGCACTCTGCCAGCCTGACAAAGCAAAGCCAACAGGCTGTCACTTTCCCTTCCATCCCAAAGTAAGCCCTGGGAAAAGGAAGAAACTCTCACCCTGCCTGGAACCAAACTGGGGTACTCCTCACTTTGACTGCCTCTCTACCATTTCCTCTACCTCACATATCCTCAACAGGTTCATTTTCCCCCACTGGTTTCTTAAAATCTCTTCTTGACTTCACACAAAATCAGCTGTCAAACACAAATGTATCACATCCATATGAACATCCATATTTCTTCCTTCAGACTATCTTAGAGGCTCAACTTAATTTTTGTTCTCCTGCAATACCAGTGGTTTTTGGATAGGAGGGCATCACAGCTTTTTGTTAAGCGTACAAGCAGGAATCTGCTAAAAAAATAAAATTCCAGAGAACATACAATGCTGATATAGCTACTGTATACATGAACCAAGTTTGTGTGGAAACAGAAATTTACAATTTAAAATTATTGACAAATTTCCAGTTGTAAGAAAACCTCTCCCCACACATGGGCCTGATAAATAGCTGCAGCTACCTCCCTGTCCACCTGGAGTCCCTCTGTTGGTGGAGCAACAATAAACACTGACATAAATAAGCTCAGCAGGTTCCTTTCCTGAAGTAACACTATTTGCCCATTAAATCCAAATCAAACTAGTGAAACCCTGACACTGCAACAATTTAGCACTTGCTAAATTGTTTTATGGAAAACACGTGAAGAAACAAACATCAAAAAAAGATACACATGTCATTTGCAGCCTCAGTCAATGCTTCAAAGGTAAC
Organism: Corvus brachyrhynchos; assembly: GCF_000691975.1. NCBI lineage: Eukaryota > Metazoa > Chordata > Aves > Passeriformes > Corvidae > Corvus > Corvus brachyrhynchos. The sequence continues at coordinate 1,626,169 of NW_008236509.1, read as the reverse complement.
AACACCACCTATTCCTGAAATCCAGGTTTTTAAAGGAGGCATTTGCTGCTAAGGTTGAGAAAGGCAGCCTCTCCGAGCGACGACAGCTCACACTGGGGCATTATCCCACACTCTGCCCTTCGGAGAGAGCCACATAAAGCAGTTGGAAGCACAGCCATAGAGAATACTGAGAAGTAGGGCAAGCTCCCAAGGCCCCCCGAGCCAGCACTAATATTGACACAGCACATTAGGAGCAGAATTGCTGTAGCTGACAACTCCCTGTCCAGCCAAAGCAGTGCTAAGGACTGTGACGGAACAAGGCAGGAGGGCAGCACAGCGTCCTCCAGTTCTGAGGGACAGTGAAACCACAATGACAACCCAAAGAAGTCCTTTAGCAGGACATTAAAAGTCAAGTTAGATGGCTCATTGTACCATATACTGAACACTTAAGTGAATGCTCTTGGCTTCTACTACAGCACTAGCTACTTTTTATGCTTCCTTCTCTCTTCCTTGGATAAACTAGAATTTCTGTGCAATGTGACATGTTCAAGGTGAGCCCCAAACACCCTACAACGTGCACATCACTAACGCCAGCATTTTGAACAGCTTTGGTTTTGAGGCTTTGTTTTTGAATTACAGCATTCAAAGCAAGGCTTGATGGAGCAAATTAAGTGACAGTTTAGGGAAAAAACATCAAGAGTATGGCTTGGAGAAAGCTGTATTTGTCTAGTTCAGGATAAGCATAGGATACCAATGAAAACCTCGCAGCAAAGTTTCACAGAACAGCTGATAGAACATCTTAGTGCCAAAGGGATGGCTTTACTTCCTTTTTATTCTCCTGTCACTCTTCCCCCAGATTTCCCTTCCAGTACTCCAGCAGAGACTTTTATAAAGTCCCCAGAGCCTGTGGAGTGTGTTGAATTCATCAGACTGAATAATAACTTAAAGGGAAAGCACAGTCTTCCGGGGAGCTAGAAATCTCAGCTGTCTTGCTGAAAGGTCAGATGATAACCAGAAGCAGCTCAAAGCAAGGGGAGGAGAGGTGTCAGAAAAGGGGAAAGGAAGAAATGTCCCATTCAACTACAGCAAGTGGTTAAAATATCCCTGTTACAGCCTTTCCGCACTTTAAGATATTTACAGCACTCCCACAGGATTTGTTTTCAACACGTAAATAACTCCTTGGTTTGAGCAAGACAAGGTGTGCTGAAACCTTTCTACTGATCCACATCTGCACTGTGACATTTTCCTTGCTCTTTTGTGAATGACAAATTATAAATATACAGACACCGTAGAGGAGTATTTCTATCCACTCTGCAGTCACTGCTGCAGTGGGAGCATGAGCTTTATTTTCTTGAGAAAGGCCTTCAGCAACAGGACAGCCCTTTAGAGAAATGGTTGATACAACAGAATCCTTTTTTGTGCCTCTGTACATTCACGCTGATGCTGAAAACCACCAAATTGCCAAACCTGTGACACTCAGCAGCCAGAGATACAGCTGGATAGAAGCCTCAGACCTGCATTTTCCAGACAGGCTTTTAAATCTATGATTTCTAATTTAAACCATCAGTCAAGTTTGAACGCGTACTTTTACATTACGACTGAAACCAAAGACATTTGAAAATTGCTGCTGTGTTTGGAACAAAGACTCATGTTCCCAAATCATGACAGCCTTTATAAAGGCAGAGGAACGATCAGGGAACACCAGCAGTTCACTTAATGGGATCCTTATGCTATGTAGACATCTCAACCATTACAAAAATTAAAAATAATGGAAATGCAAGTGGGGAAGAACAGTGTGTAATACAAACACATACAAAAAAAATGAGATAAAAAATCCTGCCAAGACCAAACATGGGCAACTGAGGAAGAAAGCCTGTTCAGAAAAAAACCCAACACAACAAACCACAGCCACCCACCCCAAAAAAGGTCTCTTCATAAAACTGAAGGCTGCGTGCTTGAATGATTTCTTGTCCTTGACTCAAAGATCCATCCACGCAACACCCTCCTTTCCTCTCCTAATCAAGAACGGATGCAACACAGAGCAAAGGGACATCTGACTAACAGTTGCAACCAGAAGTTTTTCCAACCCATTGTTTTATTCCAAAAGACAACATTCCACGACCTACGCAGTCTGATCCCAGTGGACCTAGGAAGGATCACTAGACAGTTCACATTCCTCCTCAAAAAAGCTTAAGTAGGTTTAGATGATTTTATTTCTGCAAGTAGCAGACTTGTGCCAAATATTAATAATGCAGTCCCTTAGTTAACACTTACAAATGCTCATAATTATTTACAGCTCCTGAACAGAGGAGGGCTTGGATATCATCCAACAAGTCCACAGCAATTAAATTTATTAGAAAATAGAGAACTTTCTGCTTAGTAGAACAAGAGAGGCAGTGAGTTCTGCTTAAGGAACAATGAAATAAACTGGTCCTCTTCATCTTAGAAAACTGGCAGGACCAAGGTCTACAAAATCATCAAATGTCATGGGGACATCAAACAAAGCTTGGCTGAAAGGCCAAAAACAACACAGCTCTTCACATAAGGTGGAAGGCTGTGGAAGCTCTCTGCCAGATAACAGGAGGGCTAGAAGCTCATGTGGTTTGCACAGAGAGGTAGGACCAGTTCCTGGAAAAGAATTCTGCTGAGGGGTACCACCACATGTGCCCTGTGAAGTACTTGAGCTGAAAATAACTGTGGGCCCTCATCCTACTCTTCATCAGGAGCAACTCACAGCCCTGCTGGAGGCAGGACTCTACAGGAACTGGGTCTTCATTATGGCACACAATGGTCTCTCTTGCCTTCTTTTGGTATCAGCAAAAGGACATTATCTCCGTGTCTAAGTATTCAGAGAAATTTCTATTTACAAGTATGATATACATGGAATACTCATAGGGAAATTGTGAAATATACAACATCCTCAAAAAACCTTTCTGGGTCAACTTTGTTTTAAGTTAACTCACCCACAATTACCACCATCCCATCACTCGGCACCAGGTGGAACATTTGAACTGAATCAATACACATTACGAGTTTAGCAAAGCAGTTTGCAAAAGCTTAGCTTATCAGAAAAAAACCAGTCTAATACAGGAAGCCAGGTTTATATGCTCAGTGTCTGCTTTCGTAAGTGGAATTTCATACCCAGTTTGAACAGCTGAACTTCTCTGCAGCACCCTTGCACTGAGCAAGGAACCACATAAAAGTCAGCAGGCAGAAACCACCCTAAACAAACACTCAGAATGGCAGTCCCAAGCCTCACCTTGCCAAGCACTTCAGTCCATACACACTTCCCCACTCACCTCGAGTCTTTCCTACAGTATCAGATCTTTCCTATCATTAAGTAGAGCTCTCAATTCACTTTTTAAAAGAGGCCAAAAGGAGCGACTAAAGCAGGCAAACTGTTGCTCATCATAGAATCATTAAGGTTGGAAAAGGCCTCCAAGATCATCAAGTCCAACCTTTGAGCTTTGATTACACAAGGGGGAAAACGCAACCAGACAAACATGCTTAGAACAGAAAAGAATCACATATTTCAGAGGATCATGTACTAAACAATAGATAGAAAGAGTTCTGGCTTTTTTCAGAGTCCTATTTTTCTGCAGTGTTCGCTTCAGTCTCATGCACTATTGTGCCCTGACTTTAATAGAGAAATGCATTCCCTTTCTGTACGTGTGTTTTCTTCAGTCACTCATCTGAGGCTCAACTGCAATGATTTTTAAGGATATCTGCTAAAGTCCCTTCAGCTGTCTTCAAAGGCTCTGTCTCCTCATCCACATGCATTGAACTTATTTGTTGTCCCTAAAGGTACAAGCTTAAATTTATATTCTATAAATTCTGAAGTAACTGACTAAACACAAAATATTTACTCTGAGTAACTTAACTGACAAATGTAAAGGCACTTTCATTATATTCATGTTAAATCACTCAATCTTTGTTTTCCTAAATATGAGTATAGCTCCCCAGGTTTCTCTCCCACTTTTGTCTCCCTCAAGTATCAGGGCTCAAAATTTTCACCTAATCACAGGTATTAAAACTTCATATTCTTATTTCAAAATAAAGAAGTGTTATATTTTTCTCCCTTTAATTATTAAGATTACACACCAAAAGTGACGTTTGCTTCGCTTTTTAGTTTTGCTGACCAAAACTCATGGATATTACATTTTATCTATGCTTTAGAGAATAACAACATGAGAACCCCCTGCAGTATTTTTAACCTTAAGTTGTTTTGCTGCAAGTCTCCGTAGTTCCCTCCTCTCTGCTCCAAGTCTCTCTGGCCATCCCTCTCCTTCTCAGCCTGGTAAAAGCTGTATGTCCTTTCACTTCCTTCTACTCAAACAGAGTATCATACAGATAAGCAGGCAAGTTTTATCTTAACACTGATACCAGCTTCATTCATATCTGTTCCCTTGTACAATCATGTGTTCTGCTCTCCTCTGCTGCAACAGGAGGCAACCTCATCTACTATTTTATAGGACACACTGATATGCTGTAACTCAGGCCAAAGTTTACTTTACAAAGATATCCTGCAAGAACCAATGTGTTGTAAGAATCCATTACCTGCCTCCCACCTTTTCTGTTCCAAAGCTTAGTTCTTCTTGTTCCTAACTTCCAACTTTTCTAGCCTGAATTTCACTAAGTCACCTATCTGCTATTAAACCTCATTTCATTTTCTCCTACCAGATAACATTATCAGCTCATTAACTGAAGGACTAATCCAGTGAATTGCTTCTTCCTCCTTTAAGTAAGTTTAGTTGTGTTCCTTTCATCTGACACCGTAAATTTATGTTTGCAAACCAGTTCATTCCTTGAACTCTTTTCAGTTTTCTATTCACACTTTATCAAGTCCGAGAAAGTATTAAAATTATGACATATTTAACATCCTCCATAGATCAACCTACCTTTGAGTTCAGCTTGATATCCTTGTTTACCAAGGCACAGATTCTTTTGTGCACCTCTCTAACGCTGCCCTGGGAACTGCCAGTCAATAAAGTCCTTCCACCCTCAGTCACTTCCTCTTGGAAGTGCGACATACAGAAACAGGACTCTTGGCTGTTAGTTAGAAAGGGCACATCTATTTCTCAAGCAAGCCAAGTGGAAATTGCCAGAACCAATGCTACTGACTAATCCTTGCTCAGCTCACACACAGTAACTATGAATCAGTTTGATAGTTTATTTAACACAGGGCTAGGTGGATTTTTACCATGCAGCACAGACTCCTCTTTGCGAGATGCAGGTGACAGAATTCACACTATTTCATTAGTTGAGAAGCTGAAAATCTAACCTTTTAACCCTTTGTAAGTGCAAGAGTTTTTAACCTCCTGGCTTCAGCATTCAGCTGGGTACTTCCATACAGCACTGGTACGTACCTAACCCCTCAGCGAACTGTTCAAAGATCCAAAATAGATTAAAACTAATCCTGTAAAGAAGTAATTTTTAAAAAAACTCCAAGTCTGAGTAGATGACAGTAAGGTGGTTCAGGAAGTCAAACAGATACCAGCACTGTGAAATGGAGGGGAGAGATGATCAGCTCACCAGTGAGTGTCCACGTAACTTCCCTTGCCAACACACACCTGAATGTGGGAGCACACAGGTAAACTCCTAAAGGGAGATTACAGCAAAGTAACCCTACAAAGCCTCCAGAGTAATAGAAGCATTCAAGAAACACTCTGAAATGTATTTATTTTGTTTGTGAGCTGCTGCTTTGGATAAATTTGCTCCTTTTCTAGAAGGCTGTTTTATCAACACCCAAGTGAAATCCATCTCCAAACCACAGGAGCACAGCCAAGAAAGCACCTGGATGAATGTCACTCCTGGATGAATGTTACTCACGTTAGGTTTAAGAAACATTGCTCTGTGTGGGGATGGCACATGAAACCATCAAATCTTACTGCACTGAGATGACTGATGCCTACAGCTGAGCAGTGGGAATGTGAAAACTATGAAAATAAAAGCAGAACACAACAACACAAGGAGCCACCAGGAACTGAGTGACCAGCCCTTTGAAGGGTGGAAAACAAGGACAAGCTCGCATGTGGAAGTCATTGTGATGAGTACACTTCTGGAAGGATGTGTGGAAAATACAGAACTCCATGATCGAAGAGAACCTCACTCGCTGCTGCCAAACAAAGACTCAGCCAAATTCTGTCATAGGGAGGAGTTAAAGGGGATGTGCTGGGTTCTATTTGGAGGTGAAAAACTGTAATCCTTCACTACAGCATGCAATGAGGTTTGCTAGAAAGGGCAATCAAAGTTAGCCGTACTTATCCCTAACGTTTCTCCTTTAAGCTAGTGCATCAAGATTCTTCCAGGTGTTTGAAGGGCAGGGGAGTTTCTTTTTCTGCTTCCTGAAAGTCTTTGAAATCCACTTGCCAGCCACTCCTCCAGGCAAGCCTGAGAACTTGCACCAATATTATTCTGTGACCTGGTTGCCAACACAGCATCGCTCCAAAACATCGTCACTGCCACACAACACACACACACAAAAGAGCAAACAAAGCGCTCACAGAACTGAGACCAAAGGACAGAAAGCTACACACAGGCAATTCTAAGGGTGAATTCTTGAGTGTGGGTGTCTGTAAATAAAGTCAGAGGCCAGCTAAGACACCAGCTACCAGGTTTTCCAAATGCCACACAAAATCCAACAGAAAAAACAGGTTTCATTGACAAATAACAGAAACCAGTACTTTTCCAGGCTTGTCAAGGGACACCATCATTCCAGTATGCTTGGGGCTACAGGAAACTAGCAAACCACAGAAATATCCTAAAACTAGAGGATGAATCGGATGAGTGACCAAATATTTGTTTTAAAAAATAAGAAGCATGCATCTGAAACGTGTGCCAAAGAAAGTAGATTACACAAGTGTTACAGCACACCATGAATGAATCCATGGAGGCTTAGGCACTTGCCTGAGCAAATCCTGTTCTAAAAGGAATGCTCATTTTGTCTAAAAAGCACCCAGAACTCCCCAACACTAATTTAAGCACTTAAAGGAACTTTAAAAATCATAAAATGTTGAATAATGATCATCAATACACTACAGCACTACCTGGGTCTCTAATGAGATACCAATAGGCGCTTTTTGCTCACTGTTTTGCTACATGGAAGAGGGTTTGTTTGTTTTTTTTTGTTCTGCTTCTACCCAAGATGTGCAACTATTTGGTCCTTATTAGTGTTCACATGCTCTAGGAAAAAAATAAGCCAATTCACTTTAAGTAGAAGGCATTGATTCACCTGTTATCTGCTGAGTTAAACTTTGTCTTACATTCCATTTATATTCCCCATAAAGTTGAAAATTTTTAATAAATAATAAGGGTGCATTACAGTCTTACAAAGTTTTTCATGCCACTGAACACAAGAACAATTCTCCTGAATAGCTATTTGATAGGAACATCAAGAACAAACTATGGTGCCAATATTTCTCTAAATGGAAGCCTGGATAGATTTTAGAGAGCTTTGCTTCTAGAAAACAGAATATTTAAATGAACTGGCAGCAAGATGGGATCTATGCCAAGTTTGAGAATCATTCTTCAGCAGCAATTCAAGATTTTCATTTTTTTGTTGGTTTTTTTTTTTTTTTTAACAGACACGTCCCCTCCTCAAAGGCAGCAGAGGTGTGAACAATTAGTGAACTTCAAACCACGTATTATCTTGGGGAAAAAAAAAAAAATCTTCTTCCACCCAGTCTCCTTCCTATATTCCATTTCCTCCAGACTTCCTGGCAAGTTTAACTGAAGACATTGCTGGGTCTCTGCCAATTTTACATAAATTATCAGTTTGACAACAAGTTGGACACATAAGCGTTCAGCTCTGACAAAGTCAGGTGATGGTGGTGAATGAGCTCCTGAGAGATTTGAGTATCTGAAACACTTCTATATTTGTTCATCTGGAAACCCAGAGGCACATGGGCCAGTGAGGGGAAAGGGAAAAGAGTCAGAGGTCTGCCTGAGTTACTATTCCTTGTTATAAAAGAGAATTTTTTAAAAATGGCACAATAAATACTGAAAAGCTCCACTGTATAGCTTCAGAGATGAGAGTAAAAAGTTGCTTATTTTTCTGGCTTCTGCATTTCAGTGTCAAAGCCAGATTTTTTCACAAATTTTTATGTAGATTTATGAAAGAAATGACCCAACACAGCTTAATCCAAAAATACTCTGTCACAAAGCCTCTTCTTCCACATGAAGGTTGCAGTGTAACACATTTAAAACAGCACTCTTCACACTTCTGCCTCTCCCACCTCTCCTTCAGCACTACTCAGTTTGTGAGCTGTGCTGTTTCCTAACCTACAAAAGCAGAAATGCTTATGAAGCCACAAGTTGTATGGGATCAGTAATCTTAAAACACTCTTCTGGAGCAAACACTTAGTGTTGAGACCCAGCAGATTCCCCAGGCCCAGATCTTTGCCTGAACACAAATGCCACCACGGAGCAGAGGAACTGGATACACGGATGGAAATTCTTAGCCAGGAAAGAGTTGGAGCATTGATGGAGGCTACATTGTCCACGGCAACCCAGTTCAAATGATCATCAAAACTGTTGTCCCAACTCAACCAGCTGCCCATGGATGATGCAAAGGATTCATGTGTCATTATAAACCAAACTGCTGGGCACTGAAACCAGGTAATTCTTTTTGGCCATAGGATTTTGTCCTGTCAAAGTAGCCAAGCAGAGCCCTGATGATCCTGCCCTGAACACTGGAATTTCCCACATGTTCCTTGAAAATCTGCAAAAAAACCATCAGTCAGACGAGAATTCTTGGGAGGAGCACACACAGAAAGGACACAGTCAGAAAACTTGCACAATGGCATCAGCTGTACCCAACTGTTAAAATTTGCTCTAAGATGGCGAGTTGATAATCTCCACCAGGAATGAGAATATACAAACAGTTTCTCCAACAGCTGACTGCAGTCACCTTCTCCTCTGTTGGTTTTTTTCCCCTCATCATCTGATTCTTGATAATGACAAAAGCATTAGAGTAAGCCAAAAAAAGAGCCACTCCAGCTAAGAAAATAAAGCAGGCATTTTCTATGGAAGAGTCTCATAGTCAAGTCAGATAAATGAGGACAGGAATTACCTCATTCAACAAATAACGCCAAGTACAGTAATTGAGATCTCGTTATTGCCAGCTGGGATATCTTAAACAGACTGAACTAGATTTTAAAGTGCTCTAATAGGGAAATACCCATCCTTCTTCAGACTATTTCCTGGCCAGACAAGCTGACCAAGTTGCACATGTCTCAGATAGAGAAAAATGTATTTATATAAAGGTCCTAACATTTCTAACAGAAGTGAAACAGAAAATCCCAACACAAATCCAAACTAGCATAAATTCTTATATCTGTCTTTCTATTTAAAATAGGAATATCCAATCGCTGGCCTTGTATTTCTAAAATATGAATTACTTCTAGTACTTCTAGAATTTGGACCCAAACTGCATAGCAAGTATTTGACAACATTTTGAACAGATTGTTCTTTAATTACAGCACACTTATGGCAATTCTAATGTTTTTATATGACAAGTCCCTCTAAGAAGTCACTGAACCTGACTTGACAGGTTTCTAAAATAAACTACAACGTTCAGAGGCTGGTTTGGTCATTGCAGCAAAAATATATTTTAAAGTAAGAAAAAAAAGAAGAAACTCTACAAATAGGAAGAAAACAACACTATTTGTAATAGAAACTTCCAAGCCATAGTAAACTGGGTATAGATTAAAACCACAGTAAAATGTTATTCTAGGGCAGGAAAATTTGCCTAATATTCTGGGGCTTTATCAGATTGATAAGGAAAAAAACCAATTTCAGGTATCAGAGCCCTCTAAGACCACATAAGTAAATTTCTGGATTTATGAATTTGGGCCACATCCTGAGTATAACACAAAAATATTCTTAAGTATGTTGAGGGCACAGTATTGATACTGACTTTTTTCCGTCAACCTATTGGATTAATTTCATCAGTAACAAACCAATTTGCAAATGCAAATGCCAAGATTACATGAAATGTGTTGGCAACAAAGCACATTGGGAAAGGCAACACAGGAATAAAAAGACATCCTGTTTCTTAGTCAACAATTCTAGAACCTCAAACTGGAAACCACAACATGGTCAAGACAAGGTTAAAAAAACAAACCTCCAAAACGAACATCTGATTTTTTTGCAAGCTATTCTGGACCACAGATTCTATCCCTGAAAAATGAGCAGGCCATTCAAACCTATGGGCAAAATAAATATTATTTTACAAGGTTATATGAAAACTAATAAGCCAGTAGCCAAAGTGCAGCAGAAGGCCCAAAACTCAAGGAGATTGAAAATACAATTATCAGAGGTCCTTGAGTGAAAGATAAAAATATCAGTAGAACTCAAACCAAAGCCAACTTGCTGCCACTCTTAACAACTATAATGCATATACACAATATAAAAGATAAAAGTTTTAATATTTTAATAGATCATTTTGCTTCAAATTGGAACAGAAGTCCTAAATTTCATAACACTCCAAGAAAAATCCACAGACAACAAAGAAATCCATTCATCACAAGTTAAGGAAAAGAAAACCCAACCAAACCAGTTCAAGGAAACTATAAAACTAACTGCTTTAAAGACAGAAAAAAACATTCTTACAAAAAAAACAAAAAAAAAAAAAAAAATATCAAAAAAAAAAAAAAAAATATCAAAAAAAAAAAAAAAAATATCAAAAAAAAAAAAAAAAATATCAAAAAAAAAAAAAAAAAAAAAAAAAGAGAAAAGTTAAAATAAAAGTTTATTAGGTTTATTTTCTCCTGTTTTTTCTAGGAAGTAACTTTTCCTTCTCACTTCACATGACAAATATTCTGCAGTACAGCATTATTTAGCAATATCTACCAGTCTTTCTGATTTTTTTCTTTTTGGTTAGGCAAATTATAAAAGGAAAAGGCACTTTAGGGAAGTTTTCATGATAAAACTAACTTGAGATCAAGAATAATGGTAATTTCTGAGTTCTCTGGTAGTCTTACTCCATTCACCCTTCAAAACCTACATCAATCCCAAATGAATTATAAAAACTTCAGAGTTTTCTGAGTAGCCCTGTATCAAGAATACATCCAATCTTTAAAAAAGACATGGATTCAATTAACTTATTTTTAGCTGATACAGAAAGGAATTAAGGCAAAAGACTGCAACTTAATGAGCACCTAAGAATTACTATGAAGTGCCTTCCTAAGAAGGTGATTTCAGAGACATCGTGCCAAAAGATGCTGCCTAGGAATCACCAAACATCCTTCCCAGTGCTACAGCAACTACCCATGGGAAGAAGGATTTCCATCCCAGCCACACAGGGAGGAGCTGTTAAGGATTTAGCAATGTGTTTGCTGCCCTTCCCAGGTGCCCCTAAACTGCCTTGTACCTCTGGAAAACAGAGCCCACCAACATCTGCAAGGAAAACCCTGCCAGAACAACCCCAAAAACTATAACCATCTGCCTCAGCTGCTTGGACTCATGAACGGGCCTCTTGGAAGTCAGCAGAGAATGTCAACACCTTGGACCCCAAGAAACATGGCTTGTTAATTCTCCCCTCTAAACTCCTGCCAAGGAGATCTCCTGCTCTCTAAGTAGCCTACTGCCACCATTCCTACTCAAGACCAACCTACTAAACTCCAGCACAGCTTCAGTGTGGGGTCACAAGCTGTTCTGACATCAGCAGCTGACCCAGAAGTGCATCTGACACAGCAGACATTGAATAACAGCTTCTCAAATGGCAGCAGACTCAAAAGGTTACAAATTCTCAATGTGCTGCCTAAGAAATATCTTTTTGCAGCTGCAAAGGAGAAAGTGTGACCTGAACAGAGAGAAGAAAGATGAATCCTTGCAGGCATGGAAGGAGCTGGGTCCTCAAAAAATCCTGTACCTTACACATGAAGAACCTATTATCAGCCAGTTCCTGAATTGAATTAAACTATAAACCAGGAACTTAAGCATCAGCTAAAATAAATTTGAAATAATACCAAACACAACAGAAACTATCAATCTTCTTTGGGGCAAAGACTGAAATGTCAGACTATTTTTTTAGTTAATGAATATTCTAGACTAACAAAGCCTGAAGATGCTGTTTTGATCTGTGTTCTTCTGTGGAATGGATTAAAAAAGAAATTACATTTCTCAACATCTGGTGAAAGATCAGGTTTCCAAGGAGATGAAGCCTGGGCCTTGGATAAGTAGCCTTACTGCATTTTTCCAACAAATTGAGGTAAAAAAGGCAGGTGCAATGTGCAGTTAATGGCAGTGAGTTACCTCAATATCCACCCTATTCAATGTGCAGCTCAATTAAATAGACATCACAGGTTATCTGACAATGTTCAAAGTGATTAAACACAGGTAAAACCAAATGGATAATCACAACTGAGATTTCTTCCTCACACAAAAAAATCCTCAAAACTTAAACAGGCTTTCTGAATAACTCAATACACCAACTCTTAGAAAGAAAAGCCTTCTGATTTTTTAAGTGCAAAATTTTTCTCCTTCAATGTCTTGAGTTCCAACTGTGTAACACCTGAGCATCAGTTGGGATTTGATCTGACTAAACCTGGAACATATTTCCTACCGCAATGCAAGACCAGCACATACACACAGATATACACACACCCCGCAGGCAGAGCACACCTTTGCTTTGCTTCATCCATCATCAATTTACTACCTAAAATCCATCTACAGCCACTCTTAAAGAGACTGAAAGACCCAGACTGAAAGCTCTTTCACCAGGTTTGAAAATGCCATAAACCACCTCATTTGCATCTTCAAGCACCTCCAAAACATAGACTGTAGTTTCTGTGGGTTGATCAAGCAGAACTTTCAATAACCAAATTTCAAAAGTTGGTAACTGAGTTCCAGTCAGCATCATCCAGTCAGCTACTACATTTATCAAAATCAATTATTGCAAGCTGAAGCTCTCAAAATATGATGACAGCCAAAAATTAAAGTTTCAAAACATGTTTAATGTATCAAAGTAAACAGAGAAAGCTTAAATATTGCATTCTGTAAACTTTGTGAGAACCAAAAAGCTACACAAGATTAACAATATGTATTTATTTTGGGCTTCTCTTTGCAGTCATTTGTGTATGATATGCCTTTATACAGCTTTTGTTGAAGACAACTAACTTCAGAGAACTTCCTAACAATTGGGGATACAGGCAGCTGCTTTTTACTACTTTTCTGCCCTTTATTAGAAAGGGAACTATGGACAAAAGTGATGATAAAGGTTAAAAATGAGAAGCATGCAGGTTACAGAACTGAAACAAAGTCACTATAGGATGCAGCAAATTTACTTTGTTTTACTTAACAATAATGGATTCCTTCAGGATTCCTGTAGCTCCTGTCAAAGTGTAACAACACAGGCAATGGGTCCCATGCTGAAAACAGCTTAAAATACTGTATTTGAGCATGATTCTGTACTCCTGTAAACAAATTAACCTGCAGGCCTCCTGGTATTTCCAGCGTGCTTGATATCAATTCCCTTGGAAAAACCTGCCTTCCTCACCTGCAGCTCACAGGCTGCAGCTCTCACAGGTCTCAGCTTTGCCATCAGTCTTGCACTGCATCAAAGAACTGTGTGCAACTTTTAGCTCCACCAAATAAGTCCAATGAATGCTCTCTGTTCGTATTCCTGGTTTCTCAAAAGAATCCTTGAGAGCAGGTATTTAAAGGAAAAAAACCAAATCTCCTATGAAGTCCCCCTACAAACATCACCTTCCTAATACATCCCTAGCAAGGGTCCCCAAACACAGCAGGTCTCTTGGGAGCACGTGGTGACAGTGACATGGCAGCAGGCCCCAGTTCCAGCTCTGGCTCTGTGGAATCCCAGCTCCAGCCACCCAAGCTTCCTGACACCCAAACCAAACAGCTTTCCTCACGTTCTCTGTGGTGCTTCTCTCTTGTCTACTCTCCCAAGGAACTTCTTTTACAGAGCTTGAGCCTACACAGGCCCACGCACCACAGCTGGCATCCAAGCAGACAATGCAAATGCACAGCACGGAAGAGAATATGGGATAAAACAGCATAAAACCCCAGTGAAATGCTGTGGCTGTAGAGTATTTTACACACTCAATTTCTACAAGCAGGCATAAAAACCCAAGAATGGTCATGAGAAGCACAAACCCACAGAAGGCGGGAGGAGTAAAGCCTTTCCCTTAATAAGCAGCTGTGGTTTAGAGTAACCAGAGAGAGGTCTGTAGTTCCTGATGTTTCAAAGAGCTATTTACATTTGCATATTCCTGGAGGATACAAAACATACCTTCTGAAGAGGGCAGAGTTTAACCTCAGCCTTCTGCAAGACCATTTACAGAGACAGTTAGCCAGAATTAATACTTAATTGGAACAAACATCCTTTCTTTTCTCCCTTGCAGACTTAGCTGCAGCCTGGGTATTATCAGTCACTCACATTTAAAAAGTCCTTTTGATAAAAGAAAAGATAAACAGGCAGGACACGTACTTTTAATACGAACACGTTAAAAAAAGAAATACAGTATTTTGAATGTTGAAGTTCCAGAATTTAAAAAAAAAAAAATTCTACTTAAGAGATTGAATTTTGAAAAGAGATTAGATTCAAAATTATTCAAGCAGACGATCACGCTCTGCAGCTGACCCTTTCTACCTCACATACTAAGGAAATACTTTAAAATTCCAGTAGGCATATTTGCTTCCAAGGCAAGAAAACACACCCACTTGTTCTTCACCGTTATTTTTCAAGTACGAAAATCTTCCCAAAACTGTTATAATCGAGGCACTGGAGTAACAGAAACCTCAGCAATTAAAAATGCAAAGTGATTCCCTTGCCTCCCCAAGCGCAAAATCCTGATCTTGGGAAGCCACCTTCGTGCTCCCGGTGTGTTACGTTCACTGCTGAAGGAAAAGCTTCCTCTCCTTGCGACAGGAAAGGCGCACACAGGTGTCCGACAGGGCACCGGGAAAGCTGCTCGGGACTAGGGGGATCCCCACGGAAAAACCCCCGGCGGGTGCCCGGGATGCTCCGGGCGGACGCGAGGAGCCCCCGGCCGTGGGGCTGGCACCTGCCCGCAGGTGGGACCGGCCGCCGTGCGACACAAACAGGGAAATCCCAAGTACCGCCATCCTTCTGGGCTTTCACACGGGGCCCCCC
>NW_008236509.1:1561494-1609920 GCF_000691975.1 Corvus brachyrhynchos | reverse complement strand
ACCCCCCCCGTGCCTCACGGAACCGGTGTCGTGGTGTGACGACCCATCCGCCTTTAGGGTCACCTTCTCTGGGCCTCAGCGCACGGGCGCTTTGCCCTCGACCCAGCCTGCCAGAGGGTCTCCATCGTGTCCTTCAGCCCACCGCCGCCTCGGCTGCATCCATCCGCAGGTTCCCGGTGCTCTGGAGCCCCGTGGCAGCCCCACGTCACCCCGCCAGCTGTGTGCGTGGGTCACAGTAGCCTGTCACGGAGTCTGTGTGGTGTCACACACCTCATCTCTGAGCCCTCGGCCTCCAGCTTGTCTCGGAGGCACGTGTGTGATGCTGGCTTAGCGTCTCTATCGCTGATGCTCCGTCGCCTCCCAGCGCGGTCACACGGTGCCGGAGCTGCTCACGGCATCAGTTGTGTTCAGCGTGTGCAAAACGCCAGCGATGGAATGTGGTAAACCCATCTACTGCACCATCTTCTAGTCTAAATTTAGACAATCCACACAGCAGTGTAAAGGGGATGTGTTGCAAGAACATAATCACAGCGTAGCCGCTTTCAAATGCAAACATTTGCTAAACGTGATTGCGTGATAGCTGCATCAGATTATCATTGCCACATCCTAATTGTCTTAACACTTTCTGTCCCGTGATGCCGCATGCCAGAGGTTTGGTTTACGTTTCCTAGTGTAACATCGCCAGGGAAGTGTGGATTGCAGCTGGATTGCGTCACGGCGTGGTTGTGGTTATCCCAATCCACTATTGCAGGACGTGGGCTCAGCCCGGGACAGCATTAACAGCTCGTTTCCACCTAATTGAATGGGGACTAAACACAGGCAACAAGTGGCCCCTGCTGGATACAAACTCTGCTCGCATCAGGATATTCCTACTCGGTAGAAAGCCTCCAGCAGAACAACTTAAATGAAGTACCCTGCATTAGCAGAATGGAAATGTATACCATGAAGGAAGAGGAGAAAATGCATCCTTTTATTTCCAGCAAAATGGTGCTGCTTTGATTTGCTTTAGTGCACAGAAGTTCTGGAGGTGGAGAAGTCTCCTTGACTACTTCTTTCAACGAAGTCTTTGTAGTTTTGCTCATTGTTTCTACCCATCTGTAGAAATAATCTTCCTTATGGACTCAATCACATCCTGTCTGTTTTAATGAGCGCAGTGCCTGTTGTAGGGAATGATGCCAAGAGTAATGATCTTTAGCTATTTCTGTAGGAGAGCAGCTTAGCAGGCCGTATGTCAGATTTCCCAGTGAACGATTGTTTTGAATTGTTTTTATACCATAGTTTCTATTCATGAGATATTAAAGAAAATAACAGCATCTGGTTAATCAAATTCCAAATTTCACCATATGATGATATATATCAGTCCTATTCTGTGACTTCCCTTGAAATAGATTGTCAGGTCAGTGCAGGGAATTTCTATCTGTAGGTGAGTCAGGGATCTTACACCTTAAAATTTTAAAGGTGAAGAGCTAAGAAATGACAATTTTAAATTTGACAAGACCTGAGTTCAGCTCCTGACACCAAAAAAGTTTGCACCACCCTTCTACTACGCATTTCTACAGACAGAAGGCAAACAGGAGAGGTGAGGCTTGACCAAAGGTAGATCGTTTTCTCCTTGCAGGGTACTTGAGGGAGCTCTTGAAGCAGAGCACCCCACAAATCATGGGAACTGCTGGGCAGACCAGCTCAGCTGTGTGCTCGGCTCAGGGCACTGTGCACTGGTGTGTCTGATAAAAAGCAAAAGCATTTCCTCATCCAGACAACTCCCACCTGATTAATTTTCAGATTTTAAGCTTTTTCTTTATAAGAATGTAGTAAACTAGATCTTAACCAGAATTTTAATTGCCTCCTCAGCTATGTTAATATGTTAATGGTTACACCATGTTTAAACACCGAAATTTAGACTCATTTTTAGCTTAGAGTTACAATTTAAAAACAGGAAGAGGGTGTGCTATGTGGCAATTGTACTGAAAATTGTGTTTTATTAATAGAATATTGGAACAAGTAGCCCATTTTCCAGCTGATTTTCTTCTCTGTAGTCACATTTGAATGCTACAGTAAAAACTTTCCTGGTCTTTGAGTTTGGACTTTGTGTCAAGAAGGGTGGCCGATATGACCTCCATTAAATGCAGCCCACCTAAGGTATGATAAGGCCATGTCAGTGGTTTCACTTTAGAATCTGCAAGTTTTTAAATCTAGACAGCTATTTCCATGCAGAAGAAAGGAATCTCGTTTCTCAACTGATAACCCGAAAACTGATAGTGGGTTTTTTTGTTTGTTTTTTTTGGGCAGGGATTGCCTTCAAGCAGACTTGATTTGTCCACAGATGTTCAGAAGTAACCAGCCAAATTAGTCCTTTGATTTTTTAGTTGTGTTTTCTCTGAAACATGATTCATGACCCTAGTTAGAGATACAGAGGACCCAGATCTCTTGAGTCTTTGGAGGGTGAATTTTTGTGCAATAGTTTGGAGATAGAATTTTATGCGTTTATTTTTTAATGTCTTCCAAAATATGCCCAAGATGTGATATCTGTTTTAGCACCTAGCTGTGGATCCAACTGCTTTAGAGCATTTTAAACAGGTGCTGTTTGTTTATAGGTTTTCAGCCATGCAATATTAATTAACATGTCTTACCCTTTTATCCAATCTCTTCCTCCATTTGTCTGTAGACATACAAGCTATGATCTAACCTACAGCAGGAGAAGTCAAAGCTCACAGAAAATTATTGAGATTTAATAATTTGAATGTCTGGATTTCTTGTTCTGTCTATACACTAAAAACTCCAGAGATTGCTGAGCCGTATTTCTGACCCTGTTACACAGAGTTGGTGCCTTGGTTCAACCCAGTTATGAGGGCAGAAGAAACAGCAGCCTATGACTTAGATTGTTTGCAGACTGATGGAAAAAATCTCACAGTGGTGACCTGTTTACTGTAGTCTGTAACAACTCGTGTGTGGCTGGCTCAGACCTCTTCAAAATAAAGGTTTTATCATAATAAGCTATTGCAGACTCATTCTTTTCCCAGTTCATCAAGTTCTTGAGTTATTACAACACCTAAGCCAGGGAAATATTAGGTTTTTCTGGTTTTATTTGTATAAACACTTATTGCTTTAAAGGCTGCACCTCCTACCATGATGTTTCCAGATTTGAGCATCAAAACCCATAAATACAAAGCAAGAAATGTTGACTTTTTCATGTGCCTTCTTCTTCCTGAGCTTTTTTAAACCCATTCTTCTTCCTCCCAGTCTTTATCATAATTTCAAGGGCTAAAAGCTTGTTTCAGGCAAAAATAGGAGATTCTTATACAATCCATTGATTTCAACCCTGTGGTCTCTGAGAACACCAATTGATTTTTTTTTTTTTTTGAGACTCAAAAGGAACTCCCAAGAGTTGGCAATCCACTGTCTGGCAGCGTAACAGGAACAGGAAGAAGAATCTGAGGAGGAAAATCAGGCTAAAACCAGGGAATTAAGAAATTCTAAGTACTTCTTTGCAATATATTTTCAATCTTTACAGAAGGTTTAGGACAAAAAATTTCTATCTTTATTTGAATTTGACCTTAATGAAGGTTAAAGCACATCAGAGCTTTCACTTCATTAAAATATGTGGAATTGAGTTTGTATTTCAGAGGCTGGAAGTCTGAACTTGGAGGAGACATGGTAAACTGTAAATATGTTAAGAAAATTTTAGTGAGTAAAATATTTTAAGCTGAAAATTCTAAAAGGCTACAGCCTTTTCAAATAACAGCATTTCTTTTTTTCTTTTTTCCTAGGATTTTATTAAAATGTTTCCTAGAGTTTTATTTATCCTTTTTTTTTTTAATAAGAAATCAGTATTCGTTCTTGGAGTAATTTTGAGTCAACACTTTATTTAGTACTTACTTTTTTTTACACATCACATATAAACCTAGAGTTAGCTAGTGTGAGATTCTTGCCTCCCTCCACAAAATAAAGAATTCTAGAAGCCGTTTTGTTAGAAGAGAATTGGGCCAAAGACACTCTTGAAATTGCTGACAGTATTTCTTCAAGATTTACTGAGGACACTAAGATTCAGGGTAGAGTTTTGCTGCCTTTTCTTGGTAGAGGTCTTACAATTTTTTATGTCCCATTAAGCACCAAAACTTTTCCTTTTGGGACTGAAATGAACAGAGAATGAATTTCAACCAGCCTTGATTTGCTTGTTCAAAAGGGTAAATGAGAAGGAGAAACAGCTGAACACAAAAGTATAGCTGGAATTGTAAATGTCATTTAAATAGTGTGGTTTTTTAACTAATTAACAGCCACAGACTGTATTAATTAAATAAGTGTAATATCCTCCCTTTTGCAGTTTGGAAAAACAGGCCTGGAGATTAATGAGTTGGTCAGGATTACACCCACATATTAAGTCAGATGCAAAGCCACAATTAGAACTGGAGCAACTAATGGCAGCCCTTCTAAAGAGTTCGGGGAGTCACTCAGCACCTCCAGTTGGTTTTTCATATCAATTACACAAAACATTTTACTTGTTTTCCAAATACAAGGAAATCAGGATTCTTCAGACACATAATTTGAAAAGAAGTTTTGCAATCTATAAAAGTTGGGGGGCTTGATTATCTTTTTAGTTAGTGCTGATAACTCTAGTAGAGAGTTTAACAATCCATGGTGGGAGGAGGGATTTCCAGATTGACAGGCTTTAACAGGACAGTGGGGCAGTGACTCTATTTTTTTGGTGTTTCATCTTGTAAATACACTAGACCTTATTCTGGAGTTTTGACTTAATTCTTACGCAGCCAAAATTCAGCATTGGTTTCATACCTGTTCCATTAGGCCTCTGGAGTGAGGCCTGCAAGCTCTCAGGGTTAAACACATGACATAGGTTGTTCTTCCCCTCAACATTACATCTTTCTGGGCAGGGTTTTAAGATTAAGATGCTTTCAAAGCTGTGAGTGGCTGCAGACAGGAAAAAAGGAAAGAGCAATGCATCTTTCATGTTGTATGCTAAGCTACAACATCTCCGTTGTCTATTAATTAAGCAGTCTATTAATACTGCTTTGGTACATACTAATGTTAGACAAAAAACCCAGTTTTGTTGCTAGAGAAAAAGCTGCTATTTAAAAACCAGAGCAAAAGCAGACTAATTCTGAGGCTTATGAGTATATCAACCAGTAGGTGTGCCTGGAGTGTTGTAAATGGGAAAGGTGGGAGGACTCCGTCATGTTATTAGTACATCTAGAAAGACAGGAAGTACTTAGGGAAGGTTTCCCTCTTGTTCTGAGTTCCAGGAAAGTTATTCAGCCAAACACATGAATCACAAAGCAGACTAGAAGGGAGTTTCTGTGTGGCATGAAAATAACAATCTTAGAGCCTGGGAAGTGAAACTATTCGATGCTTTTGTTCTGCTGCAGATTTCTCGTGGAAAATAGCAACCCCACGGATATCTGACAATGAAATGTCTTAGTGCATGAAATGTGAAGTTTATATAAAAAAGAGTGTCTTACTCATCAGCTGCTCTATTTTAAGCCCTGCTCAGCATGAGGACTTTCATTTTGTGATCTATTTGGACAGCAGCTGGTACATTAGAGTTTTACGTTAGCTGACATCTTTACAATCTAAAGGATACTTAACATAATCCTGTAAAACCTATTCTCATATTTGTGCTCAGTCACTCATGCCATCTCAGTGTCTTGTCGTTCCCCTTGTATATTTTCTGTCTAGTTCATGTTAAAAAGTGGTCAATGTATGAGCAGCATTAAAGTGATGTTTTGTGGTGATGTGATCAAAAAATGTATATACAGCATATGTCATAAAATGGATGTGCCATTTCAGTGACTGCAAAAGGCAATCAAAAGGAATCCATAGTAACATATGTTCGGGGTAAATTCCAGCAACTAGCACAAATAATAGAAAAGATGGTATGTATTAATAATTTTATACAAAGATGAGCTACTTGCATGATTTAATTTCACTTGGAAATGTTTACGTCGCGGAAGGATGAAATGGACACCAAGTTGCAAACTAATTCCAAAATCCAGCAATTATCAAGTAGTTTGCCTCTTGCCATAAAGTCCTAGGACTTCACCTGTTTGTTCATGCAAAAAGAAAAGTCTTCTCCATCTTCATGGATTTTAAATCCCACTCAGCTCTAAACAAATGACAAAATAGTCCTGACAGAAGCTAAAGTTACCTGTTCCTGGAGATGCTTAGGAAAAAGACTGATGAGGAGAAAGGACAAAATAAGGCACTGTGGAGGGATGGCATGCATCGGGCCCTTGAGCACAGTGTGCAGTGGAGCTCCCTTGCTATGTTTTCCCTGAATCCCACACTTTTTAAACCCTCCCTTGGCCCCACCAGTCCTTGGGCCCTGATGTAGTCGCAGGACCTTCATACTCAGGAGCTGTGCTCTGGGGGATGTGAACTGGAAACTGAAGCTGGGAGGTGTCAGGATGTCCCACTGATGAGTTCAGGTGCTGGAAGGGTAATTTGACTCTTTTCTCAGCAGCAAAACCTGCCTAGGAAAGGTGGAAAGCTACTTTTCTTTGCACATTTTATTTCCCACGTGAGTGACCTGGCATCCAACGTGTTTTGTGTGTTTAGCTGGCCTTGCTTGTTGAACTCTTAAGCAGCAATGTCATACTAAATGTATTCTCACCCAGACTGCTGCTACAATCCCTTGGGTTTGAAGGGAGGGATTTAACAAAGGAAAACAAGGGGACTTTACCCTCCACTTGTTCCCCGTGACTGGTGGCCAGGAGGTTCTGCACCATGTGGCTCACTGTCCTTCAGCTCCACTTTCACGCTGTACTCTATCCACCACTCATTTCTCCTGCAGCTGCCCGAACAAAGCTCCCTCCCACATCTGATACAGGCCCCACCCTCTTCACACCCACTCCATGACTTCATGTATCTGCTTATTAATTGTGTGCATGTCACTGGGAGTGGCATAAATTTTAACTATTCTTGTATAATTGCACTTCTTTGATATCAATGTGATGTTTCCATTTCCATATGTGACCACATATGAAAATTCGGGCCTTTATAGAATGATTTAGACTCATATAATAATGATTTAGACTCATATAATTTATTATTCTATGCTTGGTGAGGAATTAGTTTTGCTTTTTATTTCTGAAAAAAACCCCAGTAGTTCTCAGTGTGATGAGCAAAAAGATGATCATCAAAGTGACCTGTTACACTGTTTATCTTAAACATAACACAGACCTATCCACTCACTATGAACATGTGTTTGGAGGCAAGAAGGGCATAGAAGGACTAGTCTGGATAACAGCCATACTGTTCTTGAGTCAGTCCTGCTGGTGTTTCTTCAAAGTGTGATACAGCAGCTTGACCATGGAGTCAGAGGGAGAGGAGGGAGCATGACTAAAATGTTCATTGTTGCCAGATAAATGAGGGGCCGTAAGGCTGCCCCAGGAGCCCAGGGCAGGGCAGGTGGTACAGTCAGATGGTTATGGCTTGCTCTGAGTGCTACATATTTCTTTAGGATATGTTGATCAACACATTTTAACCACCAAAACAATGCAGTTTTTTAATAAAAAATGCCAGCGGGCACTTGCACTTCTTGTCCAGTATTACTTCAATGATTTTCACATAATGCTAATGAAATTTAAGATACTCTGTGTATGCCCTTGCCGTGTTTATTTCCCTGTCCATTTCTTTGCTTCCTTGAATGTGCTTCCAGGAAGTTGCCTATTTATAAGCTTTGTGCCATCTTCAGGTGTCTATGAACCAGTGTTTGCAACACAGATCAAGAGGCGATGCATGAGATTACAGGGGAGTCTTAACAACTTAATGACACACAAACTAGCAACACCCAACAAAATAAAATCCTGGTCAGTGCTTCCTCACATACTCCTCCTGCAGGCTCCTATGCCAGAGAGCCCAGTCTTGGTGGGATACCTACAACTCCCTTCCTTCTATGGAAAGAAAATCTATGCTAAAAGTCTTTCCTGCCTTCTTAGGAGGGTAGTCCTTTTAGGTATGTGGTTTCCTACTGTTGTTTTACACTTGATTTTTTAATTAATTCAAATTCCAAGGTGGAAGTAGCAGCTTGGGGTAGCCAATTATTTTGAATTTCCTTAGATTTGCTTCCATAATCCTTATGCTGTTGTCGTACTTAATTATGTTGATGGCATAAAGCAGCATAAAATTTCAAAGCATTCTTTTTAATATTTTTAAAGTCTTTCAAGATTCTCCACTGAAATACAAGATAAAAATGAAAATCATTGCTCTTTTTGCTGGTGTTCTATTGTGGTACACCTAATTCTTTTTTCACGTTATCTTTTTGTTTGTGATTTTAGGTATTAGCTTGAGCTTCAGAGGGTAAAAGGCTCAAATGCCACAATAATGTAAGTTAATCAATAATTGTATTAATTGGTCTATATGAAGATTTTGCCACTAATAAAAACCTCAGACTTCTATTACTTGGCCTGTATTCAGACATTTCTACCTCTTGCATTTGGTATTTCTCATGAATATTGAATCCCCAAATATGACTAAAAAGAGAAATCGTACACTTACTGTAAACAAGAAGGGCAGCCAAGATTCTCTTGGCACACTAGAAATGCACTTTGTATACCTCATGCAACCCTATGGAATCCATTTGGATTGTGTAATAATCTGTGGGTTTGTGTAATGAATGTACCCTAACTCAGCATATCTGCAAAGGTATGCAAGGTAGCCCTGAAACTGGAAGTACAAATAAGATGAGAAATTGCAAGAAAATGTTGTCCAGATGGTATCTTCATTTTTCATGGCATTAACCTGACCCTGAGCTTAAAATTTAATGAAGACCTGAAAAACAATTCTGGCAAACGGGCAAAATAGATGGTGGCATGATGAACCAGCAAATCATACCTGTGAGAGGTAGTAAATGTGTATTTCCTTCAGCTAACATAGGCCCAGAAAGTCTCACTCTTGACCTACAATTAGTCCTGGAGGACAGTTCTGATTCTGTAGTTAGCAGTGGGCTAAAGAAAAGAAGGTGGTCACACAGTTTGTCTGACAGTACCAAAGGTACAAGAGTGAGAAAGTATCAGTTTGATTGTGCTGGCACATTTTGGCTCTTTGAGTCGTCCTGCACCTGTGTAATGTATGAAGTGTGCACATACATTGTAGGGTTTTTCTATTGTATTCATTATTTTATCTTCCAAGTAGATATCATTTGCTGAGATGTATTATTTCAAAGATTTTTCTTCTGTTGTTGGTCATTTCTTTCTTAGCAGAGCAAGGAATACAGGTGTTTTCCTTTTTTTCCAGAAGTATCTCTTTTTGAGGATGATGGTGTTTGAGGATTGAAGTTGTGGTTGGTTAAGCAGTGTTTTGTGGCTTGGGCTGTCACAGGAAAGGCAGTTAAATGTGCACATGCCTTATTATTATAAGGCAGATATGTCAACAAACCATCACGAGTGTTTGCTTGTCTTAGGTATTTCTGTGTCTGTTAAACTCAGGGCTGCTAGCAGAGGATGAGAAAACATTCCTAATGGTGCTTGGTGCAGACTAACTCAGATGTCACTGGCCATTGGTTGCATAATCTCCATAACTACAATCCTAGTCCATGAAAACCCTTCTTCTTCAAAGGGGCCTTTTTTAGTCTTTAAATGCATATTGTTACTCTTCCTATTCACGTAGTAACCATTTTTACCTCCTATTTTTCTCTGCTTTTAAACTAGTTCTGATGCACTCAGTGCTTTAAAAACAAGCCTTTAAAGGCATTTCCCTTTATTTTCTGTGGGAAGCCATGGTAAATGCCATGCACTTTTAAGCAATTAAAAGGCTTTGTGACTTTGGTTTTTTATGTTGTTAATGCACTTGGTACAGATTCAATGGGTTTTCATATGTAGCAAATTCATCATATATCTATTTTCTGTCTCCTGGCACCTCTGTTAGTTTGATGTTGGGCTCTGAGTAGCTCTTCATATTTCCATGGTTACAAGTAGTCACAAGGGTTCTGTTAACCCCCAAAGGTAAAGTGATTATGTCTCTCTTTTTTTTGTTATAAGAAGCATAAAATGAACAAATTAGACTATAGATGTGAAAAGATTGTTTAAAACATTTAAACTCAAACTTCTAATTTTCACTCACTCAAGAAGTGTTGGAGTTTTTGCCACAATTATGGTTATGTCACACTTTTTGTAAAGATGAGCTTTTACCCAAAAACCTGAAGGATCTTTTTTCTTTCCCTTTTAATTTTGATTGAGATTTACAATCGGTTTTGCAGGCAGTGGATTTAGAGCAAACAATGCAGGTTCAGAGCTATCCTGTGATTAAATAATCAACAGTGCATTACTATCTGTACTATTGCTTATTGTCAAAGATAGAACAAATGGAGGTAAACCGAACATTAACTTGCTGAAGAGAACAGGTGTAGACACATCCACATCAGGATTTCAGATCTCAAATTGCTGTATTTCTTTCTAAAAAGAGACTGAAAGAAAGTCCCTTCTGACTTTCAGATCTCACCTCTTGCCAAAGCCTAGATTCTTCCCCATGAATTAAGTGCAGAGAGTTGCACCTTCTGTGAGTGGATAAGAGATATTAGAGAACCTTAATAGGAGAAGGCTGCTGGAAGGAACAGTGTTTTTTCTGAGAGGCTTTCTCAGACTGGAGCAGTAGCAGGTTTCTTTTGTAGAATAGACTTAGGTAGCTGTGACTCGTTACAGTATCCTGTGATGAAGCACTCTGAATCAAAGAGAGGTTTCTGGATCTTCCCTGGACAGAACAGGTAGTGAGCTCTTGCTGAGGGCAGAGAAGTGAGAGGGAGTGATAAATGAAAGCTGGAGAAAAGTGTCTAATAGGAAGAGACTATCTTGTCTACTGAAAAGGCTTTGTACAGTGATAGAAGCATTGGCTGGACTTGCAGAAAGGGTGAAACAAAGCTCTGCTAGGGAAGGAGGCTGAGAGTCTGTTACCACCTATACAGTGTTACTGCTTCAGTGCATACAGCAAAAGCACCAGAATCTGCCTAATTGAAGAGGAGAAAATGCCTCCTTTTCCTTTCTTTCTGGCAGTTTTCTTTTTAGCTGGAGGTGCTACATTTGCTGAGTCTCCAAGCCAGTGGAGGCATAAGCTGATTTTATGGTGGAGTAGCAGGTAATACTGTAAAACAACAAGTTGTTTAAATAATACAGCCATAGGGAAAAGTATATTAACGTGGGAAATGGACCAGAAAGCACCTATCATGTTCTAGATATTCACCTGAAAGACAGCTAATAGTAAAACACAACAGTCTTCATGCTCAAAGTGAATTGTGTTAATGACTGTTTAGAATCCCAGTGGAGTGCCTGGGCACACTGATTATATTCAGACATAATGCGTGAGAGATGCTAAATGTTTTATTATACAATGTATCTAAACACTTGCAAGCAGAAACATAGTCCCAGTCCATGTATGAACAAGAGAAATGGAATAAAAAAACCTCTGGAATGGTGATGGAGCTGGCTACTCCCCATTGGTACCTAACTGTTGTAGTCTTCAGGTGTCGGATTGTGAGGCAAGTGTGCATGTCTGGGGTGTTTCAGGTGCCAATGGCCATTTCATACATGTGTTTGCAGAGCAAACGCCAAGATCATGCTTCCAACCTGACAGTCGGGCCAGCTGTGAGCCCAGGGAGCAGGGTTTGTGGATCTGAGCCTGCCTGACAAGGCTGTGGCAGGATGCCACGAGTGCCACCAAACATCTAGAAAGGAGCATGACAGCACAAAGAACCGGGTTTGCTGGTGAGAATTTTGACAGCCCATTTCAGATCCAGCTGTGACTTTCCCAGGTTAATCAGGTGCCAAGAAATGGCATCTCTTAGATCTTGGGATTTTCTCTCTGCCAGGTTTAAAGCTCTTAGAACTGTGAATGTATGACCTTGCTTGCTCCCAATGAATGTTTGGGGCTTTTTCAAGTAAGGGTTACATGTTTTAAGCTCCCTTCAACACTAAGTTTTCTCCTGGTAGTGCAGTTACAAAGAGATGAGAATGTTTTCTCACTTTTTCTGTGACTGTGTTTTTGTTGGAACAGAGCAGTTTGGTTCAAACTCTTTGTGAGTGTGTCTGTAGGAACAGCAGTGCAGGATACTCAGAATGTTCCAGGCAGTAATTGCCAAGGTAACAAAGTTAGAAAAGGAAAATATTTGGTAGGTGCATAATTAGTGGGAAATCGTTCTAGAATCCTGGAAATTGGCGTGATAAATTCAAATTATATGTCAAACCAATTCTTCTGTCTCCAGAGTAAGAAAATCACTCCTTTGGAATTTCAATGGGAAATGAATTCATTATAAACTTACTATCAGGAAACTAGAATATCCTAATATTTGGTTCTACTATTTTATAACATATTGTTACATCAGTGCTTCTAAACTATTATTGACTGCAGTAGATCTTGTGGAACTCTGTGTGTATAAATATACATTTTCCTCTCAGAGCAATAGTTTTGCTATTTGCCTGGAAAAGATCTTTGACCTCTCTATATGACAAAAATCATTTTCTAGAAAAATTTTCTGGCAAGGATGAGACAAATACTGCCTTATAGAAAAACAAAGATACTCCTATTAGGGATGGGAGATTAGAGCTGATTCTTTCCTGGGTTCTTCAGTCTTGGAGTTTCTAATTCCACCAACACTTTGGGGTAAGTCCCTCTATGAACAGCTGTTTAGTTGTTTATAAGCCTTTTACTAGAGTACCTTCATTACAAACTGGAAGAAATTTGTTCTTTGGTGCCTACAAGAACATCTGTCTTCACTAGTCCAGCTGTTACTGTTTGGAAAGCAAACTCTTGGGGGGGGTCAGATGTTTATTTTATCATAAAGTCTTGTTACGGTTCTAAACTCAGCTGCAACCCTCGGATCACTGTGAGAGGCCAAGGCCTGAGGATGATCCCTTTGTTGTGTTGCTTTCAGGGAAGCAGGAGCAGAAAATAAGGAATTCTTTTCCTTATAGGAAAAAAAATTAAAAAAGTAAGAGCTTTCTTGTTATTCTGCAATACTTTTACAAGTTTCCATTATCATTGTTCGTGTCCTAAAAACACTTAAAGCAGGTTGCATCTTAGCAGTGCTTATCCAAGAGTTTCACCTTGTTTGCTAAAGCAGATTCTGAGCTTCCCAGGACCCAACTGTGCAAAACAATTTGCAATTCTTCCTTTTCCATGCACTCTGGTTGTGGTGATGAAGGTGGAAAGGCTATCACAGAAGCCACGAGGGAGGGTTTTATCAAATTTTGTTAAGGTTTTTGACTCATGAGGAACATTTTATATGTTTATTTGTATGTTTGCACTTTAGGGTAGCAAGCCTGGTGTTTGTCAAATGTGTACAAGAAGTATGTTAAAGGAAAGGACATGGGAAAGCAGTATCACAGTGCTGGGATAAAAGAAAATATAAAATGAAATGAAACTTCAGATTTTGAACTCACCTAACCAGGAGTTGCCACTCAGATATCTGAGCATGTGGTTATCTCTCAAAACTCTCTCATTATTGAAGTATTTATTGAGTTTACACAGAGAACTTAGATCAGAGTAAGAGAAAAATATTTAGCAATTATAAAATAAAGCATTATTTAAGATCTTTCTACAAATAAAGCAATAGCAAAAACAGAATGGCGTTTTATTGTGTAAATACAAGATTAAATTTATCTTGTGTTTGAAAAGATCCTTTTCTATCCATAAACACTTAACACAGATCAGAACCCAGAGAAGTGATTGTAAGACAGTGCAGAGCATGTAACCTCCAGCAAATTAGCCGGTGGTCAGTCTGGCAGCTTTGTTGTTGCTGCGCAAGAATTTATTTGTTCGGTGTGTTTGCAGTGTCTCCTGCATGTGTTGGATGCACCAGGAGAGGGCAGAACTACACAGGTGTAGTCACTTACCCGGGCTCTGTGCTGTGTGTGGAAGTGGAAAACTCCTCTATGAAAAGATTTGCTGGCGGTTGTCATTTAATGTTCACCTAAAATCAGTTCCTCGGATATTCAGAAATTATGTATTTTCTACGTAAGTGTTTCGTCGCTGCTCTGCTACCAAGAAACTCTTCTGAAAGAAAAGATTTCTGGGTTTTAATAGCACTGTGAGGGGAGGTCCAGCATTTAACTGGATTATTCAGTGTCCATTTAAAACAGAGTTATCATTTTCACTGTTGAAGGTTGCTGTAAATCTAGTTTATTTTGCTAACTATAGTCCGGTTTCTCATTTAATTATTTTGCAAGGTGTTATTTTTTCCTTTCTTCAGGTTTAGAATAAAAGGTTCTAAACCAAAGTGCCTGTTTTTAATATATATTGTAGGATATTAGCCACATGAGCTGTAAACCAGATTAAAATCAGCGTTTCTCTTGAAAACCTGCATGGAATGGAATGCGACATTTATTTTTATTTTCTGTAGAGAGCCTGATTTAAAGGCCACTCACTCTGAGTGATTTAAATCAATCAAGGTACTTTGGGTAAACTGGGCTGTTGATAAAGTGAGGTTTTTTCAGAACAAAAGCCAAGCTTCTTCCCCAATGGTTTGCAGCTTGAGTAAAGAGAAGTGGTGACAGTCCCAGAGCAGGACTTGGGAAACAGAAGAATGAGTGGGTGAAGGACAACTGAGGTGACAGTGACCTTCACTGTTTGTTTTGGTACAGTTTTTGCCTTATTATTTTAGGGTCCTTCTAGCAAAAGCTCGATTGGTTTTTTTTTTCCTTTGGGAATTAGATAGAAAGATATAATCAGAGAATCCTAATATTTATGCTGTAATAAAATCACTCATGCTAATGGTAAGTAGGTGCAATAAACTTTATTTTACAATGAATCTACAAGTATTGGGATTGAGCCTTTTTTTGTTTATTTAAAAAATGACAGGAGTGTGCTTAAGCAAGTTCTTGAGACCTATAAAGTATAGTTGGCTCAATATATCGTCAAAATGAAATGGCTAAAATGGTGTCATTGTAGTCTGAAGGTAAGTAGGCTGAAGGGTTTGGGGGATATTTAAATCACTCACAGTAAAAGCAAAACAGTCCTTTGCAGGCAAAAAATACCAATATTATTGCAGAAGTGCTGTTTTAGGAACTATGATCAATATTGACTTCTCTTGAACTGAGAGGATTGGGGGTTTTGTTTAAAATTGTGGATCAGGAATGCAATCTCTGATACGAAACACACTTTGCAGATCATATAGGGCTGTCTCAGCCCAACAGCTGTCTCTACATCAAGCTGGAAGGTAGTTTGATCTCCCAGAATCTCTGTCCCCAAAGTGTTGTCAGTTCAGATCCTCTCATCTGGGCTTATTGGACTGGTCTTATGTCATCTGTATGAGCAATTCTGACTGCCTTGCTGTTTTACTAGATATCATCTATTAATTTGGAGTTAGACAAATGCCATAATTCCCACCTATAAAAATATTGGAGGCATTGTGACTTACATCCTTCTAATAGAATTGACTTTTTATGAGTTATGTGACCTCTGTTGTTGAAGTTCATGTGATTAACTCATCTTGTTGTACAGTATTTCTATACCAACCCCATTACAGAACATCTGTGGCTGTGAGACACAAGCCCAGCACCTGTCTGATGTGAAACAATCTGGATCTTTCATATATTGCAGGCACAGAATGCCCATTTTCCTGTAGAACCGTGGCTCAGGATCCAGCTGCTCATTCCAATGGTGTTATTGTGTGGGAGACAAATCTTGAAAACCTGCACTGAGTGTAAATTGATGCAATTTATGTTTCTGTGTCTGGAAGCCAAATATTTTGAAAGGACATCCTCCCCTGGTTCTCAGCATGAGAACTTGGCAACCCAAACCTGACTATTTCTATGCCCACATTCATTTTCACTTAACTCACTTTAACAAAAGCATCAAACTAGAGTTTAAAAGTGCTTCTAATATTAACTCTGTTCTTTGGCAATTTCATCTGACGAAACTTCCAACTTCCTGTTTAACATTTACAACAGGGAGTTGTGTTCTGAAGGCCAAAATAGCCCTGTACTAAAATCTGTATGTAAGGATCCAGATAAATATAGCATCTTGAGCTAATTTTTAGCTGTTTGAAATGGAAATAAACACAAGCTTTACTTGTCAGTATGAACTTGCTGGATGATTTGGATCAACTGATGAAGCCAAGGCAGTAATTCCCTGAAAATATTATTTTGAGAATTGAATCTGATTAATGTTTTAGAGCCTTATCTTCTACATACTGCTTCACTTTTCTTAGTGAAAAAACCAAAAGATACAAGTTTCTCTTGGCTTTTTAGTTGCCTTCAGTCTGAATATAATGTTAGTAATATACAAGTAAAGACATCCCTCTGTAAATCCTTTTGTTCATGACTTCTAATTCAAAATGCTCTTCTAATATAAATGGTTAATGAATGAATAATGTTTGAAGCGATGAAGAATTATGGTAGGTTTATTCAATTTACTTTCGCCTGTAATCTGGAATATTTTATATTACCTGTTTGGAATTTTACAATCATATGAACTGCCTCAAGCATTTCTTCTCATGTTCTCCTTTGTCAGGTAAATTGCCATATAAACTAATAAAGTTTAGAGAAATTAACTTGCTGAGACCTTGTTCCTTTCACAATTCTCAAGATTTGTACTCCAATGAATTATAAAACTCTCTGGTCTCTCCACTAGGGTAAAAACTTCATTACTAGTCACTATCAATTCCCTTGCCAATTTTCAGTCACTTCTGCAAAATAGCCTGGAAAGGCTTCTTGACTGAATGGAAATTGCAGGGTTTATTCTCAAATACAGGGACCATATTCAATACTGCTGCAAACCTAATGCAGGTTATATTTAGAGTGGATTTTTCTTCCTGAATTTCCATCAGGGACTCTCAAGAACTGATTCAAATAAGTGGACAATAGACAGTAGCTGGTGTTGTCCGTTGTCACAGGAAAATATCAATTATTTTCTTCTTTGGGAGGAAAAGAGTGTTTCTGTAATAGGACCCTTTATTCTCATATCTTGAAAACAAATAGATGTACTACTGCTAGAGATCAGTGTTTGCATCTCCTTGTTTATGAACTTCTAGCACGTTTAAGAAAGATCAGAATTCTACCTACATATTTCTGCTACTTCTAAAAACAATAGTTTGTTCCCCTGGAGTTCTAGGAAATTTCTGTATTATTCTGTAGCTAAACAAAGAATCTGTATCTACTGTATCTAGAAAACTTTCCTTTAAGAGCTTCCTTTTTTTGGCTTACTGAGTTTTACTTGAGTTGAATTTCTGAAGCTGTGGATTATATGTAACTTGATATGTTGCTTCTTGAAGCGCTACATTTTTGACATGAAGTGGGAAATTATTTTTATCTTAATTTTGTGGACAGTTCTTAGCCTTGCATTTTCAAAGGCAAGATGCCCTGTTCAGTTCCCAATTCATTAAGAGTTGCAAGGATGAAAATTTTCTAAGAGTTTAAAGGAGCTCGAAAACCCTTGGGTGCTGCACCTTCTGTCATCATTTGCTCATGACTATCTGTAATTCTGCCTACTGAAGTATCACCTCTCACAATTTATACTCATCCACACCATCTCTCCAGTGGAGATCAGGTGTTCTGATTTCCAAGCTGGCATTGTTTCCTGCTTGAGACAGTATTCATGCATGCATTTTTGAGGGGTAAGCTGCTTAGAGGTTTGCTGGTTTAGGACAGCTCTGGTTTCATAGAAGTTAAGGTAAAAATATAAAGCTTTTGAAGGGCGCTGATAGTGTGATGTTTGTTATGAAACAAAAGGAAATTATTGTACCCAATTGGCAATGCCCTATACCCCCCACTAAAAAAAAAAAAAAAAAAAAAAAGCCAAGAGGTTTTTGGAGTTCCCAGGTTAATTTGCATGGAGTAGGTGAAGCCCACGATGGAGAATTCTGTTGGTCTGCAGTGGTAGAGGAAGGTGGTTCATTCTGTTTCCTTCTTCACTTAGCCTTTGTTTCCACTTTCTCCAGTCTTGTTGACTCCCCCTCTCTCATTGTTTGTGTGCTCACACTCCTCTGCTCTGCAGTGTTTGTCCATTTTTGGGCAGATCCACCAGTTTCTGCTGGGCTGGAGCTTATGGATGGGATGAGATGTGAACCTAAAATGGACCAATTCTTAAGCTGCACTTTGTGTTGTTTGTTGGAAACTTAGGTTGGTCAATTCTACTTTGACATTCTTTCTTCTGCTGCTGCTGCTCCATCCAGGACACTGCATGAAGCCAGTTAACAAAATAGATAATGACAAAATGAACCTGGCAGGAGAGAAATGAAAGCTTGTAAGGAGTGTGGTGCCTCATATATGATATTCCTGTTTTAGGGAAAAGGATTGGCAGCTTGACTAACTCCATTGTTTATTCACTGGAGAAGTAAGTCAGCACTTTGCAATCTGGTTAATGTGCTCAATTTAGAGCTCTATGTAAGTACTTGTAAATGAAATGTTGATTTCAATTTTTAAAAGCCATGAACTGTTGTTCTTTTTGTCAGCAACAGACAGATGCTAAATCTTTTTTGTTTTAATCTTGTTGTTTCTGTGATCAATATTTATGCTAGCTGTTTACCAGCAGTATGTCTTATTTTGGCCTCTGCCCGCCTGAATACTGGGGAGTTACTTTTGTACTCAAGCACTGAGCGGGAATGCTGAAATCTATCTGGAATTGGTACTGGAGCATTGTACATTAATTTCTCCACTGCTGAATAATTTTACACTGTCTTTACTGGGGAAAAATGGTAGCACTTAGAAACTTTTCCAGCTTCACTGTCTCAATGGTAGAGTCCATTTTCAGACTGATAAACTGGAATAAAATGTGATCTTTATGTTTTACACAGAGACAGAAGGTTAGAATTTAACTTCCCATCTAAGCTGCATGAAATAGTATTGTGGAGTCGTATGAAATAGTATAGAAAGTTTCTACCTTTCAAATCTAACTTACCTCAGTAATTGTGGAGATTTTTGCTCCAAGTCACTCAATTTGTTCTGAAAATCCTATGTACCAATATTTGAAGAATTAATAGTTTCATATAACTGCCTTCAAGTTGTTCTTCTCTGTATTTTGGGGTAACTTCCTTGAGTCAATTCTTTGTCTTTGAAAGTACAGGCATTCAAACTAAGGGTAAAACAATAGAACCAAATTGTGTTGTCCTCTGATTGGGGATGGCCAAATCTTAGAAATAGTTATGCAATGATTTTTAGTTATTTAGATGATTCTCAATGAATCATACTGTTCATATTTACTGTAATGTTTAAGTGTATTTTTAAAGGCTATGAATAAAATAAAAACTGAAACTCAATTATATAGTATGTGCACTACATAATATATAAAACATTTATGCTATGAACAGTAAATAGCTTTTCTGAGTTTGATGCTTTTACAAACCTAAATAATTCCATTAATTTTTTATAATAAATTTTTCATCTGGATTCTCTAGCATTTTTATACCAAGTATTACTTACTTTAATAAAAGCCAAATGTAATCATTGCTATAAGTATGGATTGTGTATTTTATGGATGCTGGATTCCAAACTGCTGAAGATGTTGCCTTGTCTCTGGTTTTACTTATTCAAATATGATTTAAAAATTAATGACCTTGCTTTTGCTTTTTGATGATTTTTATTTTAAAAGTTGATTAAGTATGATTTACATTGTAATTTTTGTATTTGATCTTTAAAAATTGTATCTGTCATTATCAGAATAACGTGATTTTTTTTAATGCTTTGGGAATGTTCAGTTCTGTCTGGTCTAGTGATTGGAGGGAAGTATTAAATTGCTTTTAATGCTTAGTGAATGTAAGCATTCTGTATGAAACTGTGTTGTGTTGAAGGCTCTATGCTTGCATGTACAATTTTTTTGATTTTATCTCGAGAAATGCAGAAAGCAACTTCTTCACTGGATTTGTGAAATCAGGAGTTTCGTAGTCAGCCTTTACGTCTGATTTTACTGACAGATGCAGACCTTGAATATTGGCACACATGTTCCTGATTAGTAACATTTACTGAAAAATAATTATATGGAATTATTTTAAAACATTTAGCTAAAAGGGTAATTCTCCAGCTTTTTTTTTTTTTACAGAAAGTTAAAAATATGAGTCATAATAAAATTATTTATGTTTTGCCATAATAATTATCTCGATGTCTTGTGCTTGAAATCTGTTCATATCTTATGTTCCTGGTTTTATTATTTTCTGTATTTTCAATTTTTTTCTCTCTTCATTTGAATATATTTATCAGCTACTAATATACTGTCAATGGGTATAGCTGGCACCACATGTAGGTATCAGGAACTGTGGTGACAGGACATGGGGGAATGGCTGTAAACTGAAAGAGAGTAGGTTTAGATGAGATATTAGGAAGAAATTCTTCCCTGTGAGAGTGGTGAGGCCCTGGAAGAGTTTCTCCAGAGGAGCTGTGGCTGCCCCATCCCTGGAAGTGTTCAAGGCCAGTTGATGGGGCTTGGAGAAACTTGGGATGGTGGGAAGCGTCCGTGCCCATGGGCCCTTAAATGTCTCTTCCAACTCAATGCATTCTGTGACTCTGTGATTCTGTGATTCTGTGATTCTGTGACTCTGTGGTTCTGTGGTTCTGTGTCCCATTTACCCAGCAGACCACCTGGGCAGTATCTTCAGTTTCACAGTCGTTTGCAGGTGTGATTACCAAGGACGAGATCCTAAAGACAAGTGCAGGCTCTGCTGCTAGTCTGGAGTTTCTGGTGCGCTCTTATTCCACAAGAACCGGTGGGTTTTCAGGTGACTGCTCTGGGAAGTTTGTGTCGGCAGGTGAACAGTCACAGCCCTGACAGCAGCACAGATCTGCATCCTGCCCCTGAGACCAGCACAGGGACTGCAGCAGCATCCCCTGGGGCAAAACTCCAAAACTCCCCTCTGCCCTGCTTCAAATTTCAGCCACAAATGTCCCTGAAATTTCTGTGCCCATGGGCCCTTAAATGTCTCTTCCAACTCAATGCATTCTGTGACTCTGTGATTCTGTGATTCTGTGATTCTGTGACTCTGTGGTTCTGTGGTTCTGTGTCCCATTTACCCAGCAGACCACCTGGGCAGTATCTTCAGTTTCACAGTCGTTTGCAGGTGTGATTACCAAGGACGAGATCCTAAAGACAAGTGCAGGCTCTGCTGCTAGTCTGGAGTTTCTGGTGCGCTCTTATTCCACAAGAACCGGTGGGTTTTCAGGTGACTGCTCTGGGAAGTTTGTGTCGGCAGGTGAACAGTCACAGCCCTGACAGCAGCACAGATCTGCATCCTGCCCCTGAGACCAGCACAGGGACTGCAGCAGCATCCCCTGGGGCAAAACTCCAAAACTCCCCTCTGCCCTGCTTCAAATTTCAGCCACAAATGTCCCTGAAATTTCTGCCATATGTTTTGCCACCTTCTCAGGTTATACCTGCACAAGCCCAAAATAAAAAAGAACTGCTCGATGTGTGCTTCAGATCCAGACATACTCGCTGCAATCAAGGGCCCCTTTTCCTGTTTCTGCAAGCTAAGGAAAGTCACCAAGGTTTTCCAGGTACCAGGCATGGCCCAGTGCCACACATCATTATGCAAATCTAGGGCTTAGAGCAACCTTGATAAATGGTGTGTAATGTACAAGTAAATAGCTAACATTTCTACTTCCTCTTTCTGTTTTTATAGAAACCCTTGGTGAGCATCCCAGAAATGGCACATATCCAGTTGGTTCCCAATACCTTCAAGGAGCACTTTTTCTCCAATTAGTTATATCCTTACATTAATGGCTTCTGACAATAAAGTATTTTAGACCCCCTTTCCCAATGAGTAGAAATCCATTCTGGTTTTAAAAATGTTAGGGTATGGACTGTGCCAAGAAATTCCCTGGCAAACAACTAATTATGTCCACAGAAAAAGTCTGACAAAGAAATTGCTTCAAGCCACAAGTCAGAGGCTTAACCATTGTTTGTGTGAAGTTGCTTTTCAGCTGGCGATTGGGGTTGTTTGGGAGGGAATGTGGCTGGGAATCAGTGTCCTTTGTTCGGGACACAGGCTCTGCTTTAGCCAGCTTATGGAGCCATCCGTAAAATGGCCTCTTTGCTTTCACTTAACAGGATGGTGTTCACCTTTCTGCTCTGCTGAGCACCATTTCATGACTTCACAGCCCAGGAATTAAACCCAACGCACAAAAGCAGCTTTGCCAGTAATTGTCTGCAGATTAAATTAAATGCCTGTTCTCATACAGTGTATCTGAATTGTATCAGACCCGCTCCTCGGTTTACACACTTGTTCCTGTCAGTACGAGGAGGCTGCTGGAAAACGTTGCAGTCCTTGGAAGCCTGTCCGTCAGTGATTCGATGAAAGTGCTGGGGGTTTTGTGTGTTCAACGTGATGTCAATTCTATTGTGTTTCATAATGAAAAAAAATAGCTTAGCCCGCTAGGAAAACACCAAAGTGTCTTAGTGGTGGCAGCTACTGCCACTAGCTCTATTTTATGCTGTGACTTCTAAATTCCCACTGTCATAGTGTTTGGCAGGTTGAAATTTTCATTTTATTTTTGTTCAAAATTTTGAGCAATGAACAAAACTCAGGTTTTTTGGTTTGTTTTTTTTTTTTTATTAGTTACATTTGTGTAGAATAATCCTGGCTAGTTTAAGACATGCCTTTTTCCTGTCACTTCTGTGCATTATATTTTTACAAGTGGAGAGTATGAAGCTATTAATTTCAGTAAGAAAACATTTAAACATAAGACAATTAAAGAGCCAGTCAGTTTCTGCTGGGGTGGATTTATGTATTTCTTTCTTCTGATTTTATTTTCTCTTGACTGTATACTGTATAACTGAATTGTGCAACTGCTCCATGAATTCTTGACTCAGAATGTGCTGCAGCTTGCTTTTTGCTTAAAAAATTTATCTCACCACTGCCTGTCCAGCTGGTGTAGCTGATGAATAACAGTTTGGGGCTCACCATCCTTTTTAAAATTTCACAACCTCTAATTTCTCATTAACAACAAGCTTCATGGTTGCCAAAGTTATCCCACCAATCTTTCAAAGACCAGCACGTTGTCACATTAGTCAATATAATCCTTGCACAGATTCTGTAAAGATGTTATATCTGAAAGTCATCTCAAAACTTGAGTTTAGGGTCATCATCAGTAAAGATGCAAAGAAAACATGGATGTACCTTCACATTTCTTGATGCAGGAGCATCTGGGGAAAAGTTGATCCTAATGCATTCAGCCTCAGTCAGATTTTACAAATGACCCTGAACTGATTTTATGTTTGGGGTTTTTTTAATGAAAAATGCCAAAGACCTCTCCTTTCAGAAGAATAGTCTTTAATGACC
The DNA here is from genome assembly GCF_000691975.1 of Corvus brachyrhynchos. Lineage (NCBI taxonomy): Eukaryota > Metazoa > Chordata > Aves > Passeriformes > Corvidae > Corvus > Corvus brachyrhynchos. Next base: position 1,586,717 of record NW_008236509.1, on the reverse strand, counting down.
AGACAGCCTTTGGAGTGAGTGTTTTTTAACATTAAGGTTTTCATTCCTCCAAGTTTTAACATATTGTTATGAAACAGTTGATCAGTGGGATAACGCTGAATCATTAAAGAGTGGGTCAAGAATTAAAGTACTATTTTGAACTGCACACAGCTTTCTAGTCAGAAAAGAAGATAGACTTTTGAAAATTAAATGCAGGCTAATTGTCTTCTACTAATATTTTTTTAATAAAAGTATTAAATTTTGTTTAGTTGCATAAAATATGGAATTATTTGCTGAAGAAAAAATAACCCACCTCACAACACTTGAGGAGATATCTTGTGCCTGCAGCACCAGCTGCACAGCCTCCTTCCAGCACCTTATTTGTCTTCTCAGCCTGGCTTTGCCAAGGGTATCTGCTTAGGAAAATGAAACTACCAGTCCAATGAGAACTCGATCTAAAATGTTGTTACCTCAAATGCCATGGTATCAGGGCAGTACATACGTGTCCATACACGTTATTCCACACTAGACTTCACTGCCTTTTCATTTTTCTTTCTCTTTCTGCTGTTGCTAACATGGTACATTTGCTCCTTCCTGCTCAATCTCAGTCTGATTCAGCCTTTGTTTTCCCTTCACATGACCAGAACTCTCACTCAGGCCCTTATCATTTCATGTCTTGACAGCTCCAGTCATCTTCCTTCTAGTCTCAACAAATACTGGCTTGCAACATATGTATCTTAGAAAATATTTTTCATCTTGTTATGCTGGTGTTCCATTGTTCTCTCTCTTGTACTGTGGATTATTTTCTTTAACATTCTAGACCGCACCTTACCATCTCCTGTTTGCTTGCACTGCTGACTATATGGCATCTGCAGTGCCAATCTTTATGGCCCTTTCAAGTGTCTCCAGCAAGCAGCTTTACATTTCCCCCTGTGGTATTTAACATGGAGTATTAACTGAAAATCCCGAGTGCTATTTCATTGTCCTTTCATTCCTTCTTAATTGGAACCTCTAAATTGTGCTGCAGTTTGACTAGATAATAACAGTGCTAACCTGACACAACACTTCCCAAAGAATTCTTGGCTACTACCAAAGGGCACTGAATTCAACCAGCACTAAAGTCACGTGGATCTTGTTAAATACACCGTAGTCCTATGGCTTAAGTGAAACTCATCCATTGCAGTATTGTGTGCTAAAACTTACCAGGAGAGTGCTGCAGCTGAATGTCCCATCCATATCAGTCCATCTAATGCAATTTCCTCTGTCTCCAAGTGCTGATTTCCATTACATTGCAGGACACTTACAACTAGGCATTGCAGCATTGAATGGAACAATACTGAAGCCCTTTTGAGGATTCTGGCATAAATCTCACCTGAGAAAGAGAATTGGGTTTATATTTTCAAGGATCTGGAAGTGTCCAATGATTAAAATAGGCAAATATTAGTATTTTCAAGGAAGTATAAGCAGCTTCTATAGTTTCTATATAATTTGCAGATTTCCTTTATTTCTAGCTCCCTCTCCTCAGTTTCTGCTTGCCTGTGAAATCCCACAATTTTGTAAGAGGCAAAATATTTGGGTGATGAGCAAGTGGAAGGGAAACTTACCTGATTATCTTCTTATGTATCACAGGGGCTTTGGGCTACTTCATTAGATGTTCATTAGTTCATGTTACAGTTGATACCAAGTTAATCCTATTAGAATTTGGTATGTTACACAGCTTTGGAAGGGATAATGTGGGAGGCTTCTGGAAGGAGTAGTCTGTAGCCCTAGATTGCTGTGGAAGATTTCTTACTATCTTCATTGCAAGCTGGGAGAAGGAAGCCATGGTGTCCTAGGGATCATGAAGGAGATTACATTATTACAGAAAACAACAGTATTTTTGTTAGAAGCACATGTACTACCACAAAACAGCAATGTATAGAAGTAAATTTCCCAAATAGGGTGATGGCAACTTCCTAGATTGTTTTAGTTTTCATCCTGCAGGACCAGGGAGATTGGACCAGATGCCCCACAGTGATTCCTTCCAACCTTACCCATCCTGTGATTCTGTGATTCCTAAGTATGTATTTCTTTTTCTAACCAATGACTGCATGATTCAGGAAATTATTTCCCAGATGCATAAACTTAAACTTTCCCTTCTGATTTAATTTTGAAGAGGGAATTGCATTGAACTTCTCTTAAGCAATTTAGTTGAGATTTCTGTTTAATCTGGACGAAATAATCATAGAAACTGATTTTGCTTAATCACTAGTATGGCAGAGCAAATTTTGATGCATTTAATTTTCAAGTGTATAACTACTGTATGTCAGTGTTTTCTGATAACTTGTAATTGTGAAAAAGCCTAGAGAAAAATTAATTGGAAATTTAAATATGCAGATAAGTATTGGATGAAGAGTTAGTATGGAAAGCAGAAATTAAGGAAAACATGGCAATAAAAATGGTGGGATAAAGGCTGTCTATAAACACTCCCATGTGTTTAATTACTAAGAAATGCGGTCTGTTAATAATCTGCAAAGTTTTTATTGGATTCTGAGAGCATGCAAAACTGCATTAGAAAGTGTTTGGATACAAATTTAGCATATTTAAAGAAACATTCCTGAAAGAATATTTGGAATTCAGAGCAAAATTTCTAGACAATGGGATACCTGTAAGAAGGACGTCTTGTGAAATGGACCTTATTAAGCTTGATCACCACAAAATAAAAATCCAATTAAGGCATTGAAAAGATAAAGAAAGACCATCTGTGAGGGAATTTGCCACAGATCTAATGATAAGTTAATTTTTCAGATAAAGTGGATACTTTGCAGGGGGTGGAGTAGAGAAGTTAGAAATCATTTTAGATTACATTTTTGCCAGGAACATGAGCAAACTGGATAAAAGCAATGGAAACAATGCTTGTAGGTCAGTTTAGCGTAAAGGTATAAACACATTCTTTCTTTCTAGATAGTGACATTGCATTCCCCCTTGTTTCTGAAAATGCCTGGAGTTGGGGAGGTGTATTTCTTACCCTGAGGTAAGAAATTACCTTTTTTCTAGCAGCCAAAAGTGACCATAAGCACTAAACCATTTTGTCCCAGAGATTATATTAGTGTGCATAGCATAAGGTTTCGTGTGATGGAGCAGAGGTAGCTCTTGCATTGCTTAATTGGAGAGTGTTTTCTACTGAAAACCTGCTGAATTAATTTTGTACAAACAGAGGTAGATACAGTTTATTTAATTCATTTTTTTCAGGTAAGTGTTCAGATTCTTGTAACAAATCCTTAACCAAGAAAAGCAGGTTGTAAATGTATAAGTACAGAGAGAATTAATTAGGAACAAGGTTGAGTGGTGATTAGAGGGCTTCAGACGGCCTGGAATCACAGGATCTGCTCATGGCCCACTCTGTTACTGTGGCTGCACTAATGAAGCTGCTGACAAAACCAAAGACATTGGTTTAGAGCTCAGCCTGGGTTAGGTGAAGGTAAAAATGTGGTATTGTAGTGCTTTCTAAAGTGCTGAGCTTTGCCCCTGCAGATTGATAAGTCATGTAAATAGCTCTTCGATTCGTAGATGAAAAGGTTCCAAAATTGCCCCATTTCTAAAAGTATGAGACTTTCTCATCACAGAAATCTTTGATGCTGTGTATTTTGTGTGAGCAGCTGTGTTCAGCATGATCAGGACCAGTAACTCTCCTGAATGTTATTCAGATGTTCTCTGTCTGAAGCTGATCAGGAAAATTAAAGGTATTAGGAGTATGTATGTCATGGAAGAATTTTAAATCCCACCTCTTGTCTTATATCCCCTTCACTTCAGTGAGCTTTACTAAAGAACTTTAACTGCTTTAGCTTACATTAACATTGTGTATTTCTGGAGCAAAGAGCTTGCTGTGTGATTCTGTATTCTGTAATCAAGATAAAAGGACTTCAAAAGCACAGGTAGAAGGACCCTGCTATGGGGATAAAGGATGATAAAATATATTCTACAAGGAACTTATGCATGATAATAAACATTGAGATACTTCACCTCTGTATATAAAATCAATACCTTTCTGAGCAAATCATTCTAATTTTTAATGATATTAATTAAGCCTACATGCCTCCCATTTTTTTCCTCTTTTTTTTAAACTTCTGTAGTTATATTATTTCAAAGGTGGCTCTAAGTATGTCCCAGCCTTTGTAATTGACTTCTTTATTTTATCTAACCTTTTCAGGTATAGTTAAATATGTTTTCTGTGCTAGTCAAGACTGTAGGTGCCACCTGCCATGGCAGGACTCATAACTAATCCACTATTTGCTCATCAAGTGAAAAAATTTAGTATTATTGTAAAGTAAGCTGCTTAAATACTTTGTTTCATCCATCTGCTCTTTTTTTTTCTTTTCTTCTCAAAATGCAGGCACATCCAGATCACAGCTACTTTTGATCCTGTCAGCTACTGAACCACATTTAACAGAGAGAGAGGTATGTCCATGAATAATGCTTGAACCTTGATTTCTTTGCCCGAAGTGTATCTATTTTTGTATGTTTTGTTTTACCTTCCTCTTACCTTCTTGATATAAAGGGAGTATCTTTAGGACAACCCTATTGCTGAGTGTCTCCACTCAAGTTGATGAAATCAAGAGGCAGTGCAGGACTCATTCATTCAGATAAAGCTGTAGAACCTGTCTCTGAAGCTTTCCCACCCCCAAAAATGTGTTGCTTGCAGCTGTTTTTAGGTATAAAGCCTCAGTTCTGACCTTTGTGAGGAAATAATGAATGGTAGACAGTTAGAGGCCAAATGCCAACCATATTTGTTACCTTTTGCAATACTGCTTAAGTCAATTAAGTTTGTGAGAGCCCTAAAACAGTACTTAATCCAGAGGTGGCTGTAGACAGACATTGCACCATCTTCCATAGCAATTCTGGTTTGTGGTTGGCCAGTCTATGAGCCACAATGAATCCAAAAGTGTTGTTGTGGGCTGGGTTAACGTCACTAAGGGCAGAGGCTGGGCCTGAAGTGTGTGTATGCATGTATCTCTGCTATTTATCTGTTACATGTTTTCTGTCTAACAGTCTGTCCTAATGTATTCACCTATTTTCTGCCTTTTCCCAGTCCTCAGCCATGATAACAGCCATGCAGGCCTTAAATCACACCATGTAATACACACATTATTTGTTCTGTTCTGAACATGCCTGATTGATTTTTATTAACCCATTGGCCTCTAGCTAGCAAAGCACACACAACATTCTATAATATAAAAACAGTGGACACCTTGCTGGCATTTAATTCGTGTCAGTATTGGACCTATGTAAAATCAAAGCTGCAAAAATAAATATATTTTGTGTGGTGCACACACAGTTTTGATAGCCAAATAAATGGGGGTTTTTTTAGGAAGAATTGCCTTAGACACAGCAAAGGAGATCTATTTTCCAATTTGGACACAAGTTCTTAGTCATTGAAGAGAAAATGGAAGGGGTTTGCTGGAAAATGATCCTATCAAAAGAAAACTCAAAATACAGGAATTGCATTTCTGTGCTAGTAGAAGCTGGTCTAAAATCTGTTTTGTCTTATTTTAGAAGCTGCTCAGACTTTTTGTGCTGGTCTCCAAGATGCCTGGCTCAAAATTTGCTGTCAGTAGGCCTACTGGCATTTTACAAGCAAAGATGATCCCTACCAATTTCAGATAATGCGCTTAAACCTATAGTCCCGAAGAAAGACTTGTTTTTTAATAGTAGTAATCCTTTAATTGACTGGGTGTGGAAACACCACAGGGTCTCTTCTGGGTTCCCTGGTGAGAGGCTTTCTGTATAATCTGCTTTTTTTAAAAAGCCCTGTTATAAAGCTCAGTACGTTTTTAATCTATTCTTTGAATATATGTAAACCTACTGTGCTCAACACATGTAATGGTACAAATGCACTTTATGCAGTGGATATTAAGAGTAAGTATTGGATGAAGTAAGAGTTAAACAGAAGCCAGCAGAAAATTTTGTCCTTTGGGAGAAAAAGTGTTTTAGGACTGTATATAAAGAAAACATAATTGTTTTGGGAAGGGGAATAGAAGATAAGAATATAGATTCCATCATCTTTATCAACATTTGTCACCTAAGACGTTTAGAGAAAGAGTAAAGCTCCAATGTTTCTGTGTCTCTCAACCCCTAACGCCTTATCCTTTGGGCTCCAAAGTAATTCCAAGTGTCCTGCAAGCACATGTGACGTACTTGTAATTTTAAAATATTTACTAAGAGTACTGTTTGCTATCCTGCCTTCCTGAGCACCTGAGAGCTGAATTAGACTGGGAATGAAAACCTCATGCAGTAGCTGCCAAATGTGTGATTGTATTACAGCACATAAAAGTGCACTGAACTGTACCTTATTTAGACTAAAGCACATTAATACCTTCCTTGAAACCTTTTTTTGCAATGTAAGGTATTTACAGGTAGTGAAAGTGTTCTTTCTTCATACTCCCAGAGTTTTAAAGCTCATTTGATTTAATAATTGTTTATTTCAACTGGAACTCCTATAGCAAGCTTGTAGTAGGAGGGGCTGGATCTAATTTTAAAACTGGAAAGAAGTACTTCAAGCACAGAAATGATGCTTGGTAAAATAGGGCAAACATTTAAGAAAAGCTCCCATCACAATTTTAGTTTAGGATAATTTTGTGACTAACGTTCTGCATTTAGTTACATTTAGTTCTGCAATTAGTTACAATTAGTAATTGTAACTAATTACTACCTTGGAGAGAACTTAAGGAAAAATGTTATCTCTTTCTTTCTGTCGATCTTTTGAAATATATTTTAAATAAATAAAATATGCTAATTTCTCTCAATGTAAATCAAGATGGAGTAAATATATTCAAAAACATCAAACTTCTGATACTTTTTACCTCTTCTCTCTTTATTATTCTCTCTTATTTATTATTTTAAACACTCAGACATGTTTTTTTCTTGGCCTCATAATTCTGCATTTTTTTTTTTATTATTAGTTTTTTCATTTGTCCTATTATGAAGATTTTCCATTAAATTCCTAATATATATTTTAACAACTGAAATCTTTAACAGAAAGAATAATTTTCAGTTTATTTTCCTTTTTTTTAAATGATATTTTATGTTATTTTTCTCAAATGCACATGTAATTTTACTCTAGCACTTTTTCTGGAATTACAGGTTAATTCACTGTTTAACATTCCATGTCTGTTCAACTTACTTCTGCCAAGGTGAGGTATTTGAAGGGAAATGAGAACATAATTTGATTCTCAGTTTTGCATGCTATAGCATTGCAAGGAGGCAAGGTTTTTATACCCTAATGATAAATATGTTAAGAGATGCAGCCATTTTAGAAGCTATTGATTCTACAGGAAGACACTGGGTTTACAAGTCCGATTTGGGAAAAAGTTTCTATCATGCCAAAGAATCATCAGGAAAATCCTTTTATGAATGTGATTTGCATCTTAATTCCATTTCAAACAACATTATTTCCTGGCTATCACTGAAGTTGGGGTTAGCTAAGTGAGAAAATTCTTCTGTTGGGGGCGCACATGGTACAAACTCTCTGCGTGCTCTTTATGTACAGAGATGGGGCATTGTTCTTGATTGTGTTGCAGAATCACAAAATCAGAGAACCACAGGATCAATGAGGTTGGCAAAGACCTGTGAAGTCATCGAGGCCAACCTATGACCCATCACCAGCGTGTCAACCACACCATGGCACTGAGTGCCATGCGCAGGCTTTTTGAAGAAAATTTCTGACATTACAGAACTAAACTGAAATGTTCTCTTTTTTCTATTTTTTTTCTGCCACTCTTACATTTCATGGCAAAAACAGAGACTTCATAAGCTGAAAGAAGTTGGGGAGGGAGGAAAAATGAGTGCAAAGAAAGAGAGAAGCTCTCAGAGTAGAGTGCAGGGCTAAAGGGATAGAATTGGATTAGTTTTATATTTGGGTAAATGAAATCTAGGTTAGTGGTTATATTTTGGTGGGGGTTTTTTTGAGTATCTATAACAGAAGGAAAACAAATCATAGTGGATCTTAAATTTTCTTCTCTTCTGTTTCTGTCCCCCAAAGTGCTGTTTATCTCACAGAGAGTTACCTGAACTAGATATACAACTCCTCTGCAGCCACTTCTTGCCATGCCAGGCATTCAGATGCCTGTGTTTGAGGTCAGCTCTGGTGTGGCACTGCCACATAACTCTTAGTTAGACTGCTGTGAAACACTCACGTTGTGAGACAGAGATGTGAGAAGCCTCACCTGTAGCCTCCAGCCTCACACCTCTGCCTGCTGGCTCAGGAGCTGCATTTAAACCAGGGCTTTGGATTCCTGGCTTGGCACCTGCCTCACTGCTACAACCTTGTCAGGCAAGCTGGACTCTTGCCCAGCTCTGTCCCCACTGCTGGCCCTGCTTTGCTGTCCCTGTTTGAGCAGTGGGGACAGTGTTGGCCAGGCCACTGCCCTGCCTGCTCTGCTGTCACCCCCCAGGCCTGGCTGGCCTTCCTGCACGGAGCAAGGACAACTGGAAATGTGACATCTTCAGACAGGACGTATTTTGAAGCTGAGAAAGCACTAGAAACATTTCTGACTGCTTATATCTTTAAACCTCCTTGTTTATTACTCAGCTTGCTGGTGTGCCTATTGTACCTGTGTGTAATGTGCTGTCCAGTCTCAACATATTCTGCTCCTTTCTAATCATGGAGGAAGAGTCATCCTGGTCTCCTGCATTGTTGTAAACAAAATGACAAATATACAAATAGTAAATGAGCCTGGACCATTTGGTAATTTAGGTAAAAGCCTCTGTGAAATACACGTAGGCATAGAAAAGAAAAGCATTAAGTCCAAGGTATGTTAGGCAGTAAATTATGAGGAAAAACTTAAGTTTGATGTAGTGAGTAGCCATCCCCATTCTGTGCTATGATACCAGAAGTCTAAGTGAACAGGAACTACTACTGTGGATGTTTTTCATTCCTATTGACTAATTTAGGGGAAATCCCTTACAAATCAGCATTTTAATTAAATTTTAAACGTAAAGCTTTTCAATATAAGCATAGTTGATTTAATATAGATATTATGTCTTGTGCATGTATTTTCAGATTAATCATAAATTTGTTTTCTGAAAGTTGGAATCCTACATGTTGAAACACGAACTTTTTGCGTGCCAGAAAGGTGAATTTTTGAACTATGCTGCCCTTTGTAGCTGTAGAGAAGCAAAGAAGCTATGTAGACACATGCCTGTTTATGAATGTACATATTGCTTGGAGGAAATGCCTCAATTTGTATTAATTTGAAATTGTTTGTGGAACTTGCCTGCAATTGGTACTGTTGTCCTACCCTTAAGTACTTAATTGTGGTCATCTTTTATGATTCAATCCTGGAACCTGCAATAATTAACCACGTTTCATCTGTCCGTCTGTCTTCCTATCATCAAGAACACATTCTTGCTACTGGCTCCTCATCCATTGCCAACCAATCTCCCTTATTTCTCCCCCATCTAAATAGGTTCTGGTCAATATGCCATACCCAACTGCCTCATTTCTTTCCTTATTTCACTGACCACATTGACTTATGCTTCATCTTAAATTATTGAGTTGGCAGGTGAGAAATTTGAAGCCAATATGAAACACTGTATTTGAGTGGTTCATGGCACATCAGTACGACCTGGATTGTGTTTCATTTCAGTCAACAATAAGTCATCTGCTGGTGTGTATAGGAGCTGTTGTATGCTGTGTTTTACTCCACAAGCACTTTTCAGCTCTGTGTTAGACACAGGAAAGCAAGAGAGATCTGATTTGCAGTCATACATCTTTGAGAAGGACACATCTGCTCTGGTGTTTAATAACTTCCAGCTGTCATATAGTTTACAGTCTGTAAATGTTTTCCAAGACATGAATCAATTATCTTTTCAGGGAGATATGAATAGATTGCAGGATAGGTGTTGCTATGCATTCTTGACATTCTGAAAAAGCACATGTAATCAGTAAAACTGCTGTGGGTACCCTCGAAATCTAGAGGCAAAATTTGTAATTCTGGTCGTAAGTTTACATTCTGTTTGAAATACTCCAGAAGAGGTAGCAAATAAAATATTTTCATGAACACCTGCAAAAAAACCCCTCAATTTGTGCTCTTGGGTGTAATTGTTTTTATGTCGCCCACGCAGTAGAAACAGCAGACATCTGATAAGTTGTGGCTTACTTGCGTCCATAAACTTCCTTCAGTACTCCTGTGATCCATGGTCTTGTTCTAGGAGAAGTTCCCACTGAACCATTCCTTTTCATTTTGAATATGTGTGGTGGTAGGCTAGACTCCATTTTAGAAAAGTGACTTTTTAAAAGGCCCTCTGTCAATGCAGGGTGTTGCTTTCAGATTACAATTTTCACATAAAAGTTCTTTATCTACCAGCTCTGCAAACTTGCTCTGGTTACCTGGAGTCAAGGTTGGGCAGCCTTCAGCAGTAAAGACACATCAGACAGGATGGAGGTACCAGTCACAAAAATTGCTTCACACTGCTTGCAGACCTGGGGCACTAATTAACAGTTCTGTTAATGATACACGAGACAAAGCAGCCAGGTAAATAGATGAGACTAAATGCACAGAGAGCAGAAGTTTATGGTAGGAGTGCACTACTTCCACAGAAACACTTCTCTGACTGCATTTCCATTTTAGTCTTATTAGTTTAATTAGGCATGACAATTTTGCCATTTGAAAATCTGCCTGACAGAAAACGAGTAGGGGTGGGAAGAACCTCACAGAAGGAGAGGGCGGGATAAAGGCAGAGCAGGGTGCAGGTATTCCCTGGCAGATGGAATTTTGGTGTCCCCACTGTGTGAGTCAAAGCCATCAGGGGCCTTAAGTCTCCTGTATCCCTTCAGTCCTGCTAATTCCACTCCTTAAGTGTGTGGGCAGCAGCAAGCAAGGAGACACTTTGCTGTTGAAGAGGGAAAATCTGCTGGGCTTTACTCAGAGCCACATGAAAAGAAGGAGAGGCTGCTTCTTTTTGATGTTACTTGTCACTGTCTAAGCATGTTATCCTCTGTGTGTGCTAAACCATTTGTTTTCCATGCGTCATGGCTCTGCAGCATGGGAAATAACATAAAAACTGATATTACAGTCTTAATGTGTGAGGAGACTTTCTGACTATTAGCTGAATTGGCATGGATTTCTTTTTCTAGTTCACTCCAAGGACTAAAGGCAATTAGGGAAAACAGGATCACAGTTTATTTTTCTCACAGGTTTGTAATAGGTGCTGGAGCTTATCTGCTGGCGGTTCATTAGATCAGGGTGTTTTGGCAGAAGCTTTTGTGTCTTACAAAGGCTGTGCCATATGGGATCCCAGCTACCCTGACTTTGGAAAATGCCCCTAAGTCTTACACAGCAACAGACTACTGACACATTGCATTTTATACCTGCCATGGTGCTCAAAAAGCATGTTTTCCCAAACCTTTATGGACTGTTGAGGAAATATAATGCCCATTTGAAGCAACACTGAAGATGTTTCAGATAGACCTACTGTTTGCATCACAGCTGGTTAGAGAAGGATCCCTGTACATCTGCCATCTGCCAAAGATGATAATGTGTTTTGTAACTGGCATTTCTTATTAATATTGTAGGCAGCAAACCTTGCAGATGGGGCAGGAAACAGAAATAGGACTCATGGTCTGATCCTGACTGCTGCTGTTTTGTGCAGTGCTGGGAAATTGGCTTAAGCTGTCTGGCCTACTGACTTCTTACAGTGTGTAATCTGAATAATTTTGTACTGCTTTGTCATCCTCTGGTGGGGGGAAAAAAAAGCTGTATGTCTGTGTAAAAACTGCTGTGATGAAAAGCTGCCTATGAACTAAAACAATTAATGCCCTTGTAGAAAAATTCAATTTTATCTTCAAAACTTCAACCTGAAGTGAGCCTCACTTATAAGGGAAAGGGGATCTTGACAATATTCCTGCTTATCATTTAGTTCCTATCATCATTGACAGCAATGTTGACTGTGACTCTGCCTGCTTTTATGGTCAGTCAATATTGCTGAGCTCTGTGTTAGAAGAGAGTGAAAGAAAGGTCACTGCCTTCCATGTGGGCTCTCCAACAGCAATTTCTAACAGCCCCTTCCCTCAAACAGCACTGCTTTCCCACAGAAACCTGCAGAGAGCAGAGAACTGCTTTAGAGCAGTTGGTATTTAGACTGCAGTTCAAGGCTTTGAGATTCTTCACCTGGCACTGATGATATCTCTTTGTAGCTCGAGCTCCACAACCCTAATGAAATGTGCCAGAGGAGCTGTCTGTGAAGCAAACACACACCTTGCTTCTTGCTGAGGTGTTGTGGTGCACTTAATGCCGTATGGTTATCTTGGGTGATAATGTATTTGGCAGAGAGAGAAGACTCTGTGGGGATAGCAGAGAGAGGGGCTTTTTGCTGTGAACTCATGTCCCTCTGCTTTTTGCAGCTTTTTGTGTGTTGGTGAATTTTAAAGAAGCCCTTGAGGATTTGGCACAGAATAAAAGCAATGTGCTGGCTTCCCTAGCACAGACTATCCCTTCACCTTCCTGCACACCCAAACCTGGGGTGTGCTGCCTGTTTTTCTCTCAGCTGGACCAGAGAAGGAACTCTCTTAAGGCACAGTGAACTGGAAATTGTTAGTATTCTGAGAGTCCATTTTCCCTGACATTCTGTTAAAGATATTTCTGTAAAATTCTCTCCAACCATTACAGCTAACTAACATTTTGTAATTGGAGCCACAAGCAGCTTAAATGGTTATCCAGCATTGTAGTACCTCATGCAGACTGATCTTCAGAAGCCATCAGTTTGTTCTGATGGACTTGGACATACTTATGAGGAGTAGAATACAAGATGGATTTAGCTACCAATTTCCTTCTAAGCATTGCTGAAACTTTGTTGTCAAACTGACAGTGTTCTGCCTCTTTTCTGTGTTTTACATTTAGTAAGTACATAATCTGTATGAGGGGGTACTGTTATTAGGAAATCAGGAGTTGATTTATATTGTTTACTTATTTGAAAAATCTTTACATCTATTTTTGCTTTGTTTTAAGTTCTGATATAGCGAAGGATGTTTCTCTTCAGTATAAAATCCTGCCAGTACCTAAGACTTGCCTTATTTGCTTTTCTACAGCCAATAATTTTACTGCCACTAATTATGTACCTTTTTTATCAGAAAACCTAGTGTAAGAGATAGTTTTGGCAGTGCTACCATTTTCATGGTTTTATCATGCAATAAAGCTTTGTTAGCTGCCTTTGATGATTCTGGCATAGACTATTACAGGATAGAGAGGGGCAAGAACACCTGGAGCAAGGAGGGAGAACAGGAAGTGGAATTCCTGCCTAGAGCAGGCACCTCACACTGCACAGGCTTTAACACTGCTCTTACCAAAGGCTCTTAGTGCAAGCAATAACCAGACAACTCAACAGCTCCATTTCTACTGTTCTTCCCAGCCCTGGGCCATTATGACTCCCCAGCAGAGGTCAGGTAAAGCCCCTGTCTTGCTCTCACAGCTGGGCCCAAGAATTACAGCAGATACACAATGGAAAGCAAGTAGACAGCCAGAGGGAACTTCTCCTTCAGCCTGGGTGGGGATTGGGCCTGATGTCTGTCTGTGCAGTGGCCACACAGCATTAGCTGTGCCAGAAGCACAGATTTATATGGACATTCCAGAGACAGCATCACAGCAGAGCTCTTTAGGTAGGGGCGGTTTGGCTGTGCTCTTGCCCTTTTCTGTAGCTAGTAGGTCAAGAAGGCAGCTAGAAATAACCAAAAGCAGTAGAATTTTACTTTAACTGGGTATGAGTTGCTAAGCAGATACTTTTGATATCTTTAGCACATATATCCAATCCCTCAGGTCTGCTCAATGTTCTCAGTGCTGTCTGCCCTTGAGAAGACCTGGAGGCATTTGAGATCTCTGTGGGTGCTGAGGTGTTTGCGAGCTAGCCTTTAGTAACTGTGTTGGTCTATTTCCCTTTGCTCCATTGAAGTGGCCTCCCTGCTGCTACAGGCTGGGGTAGCTCAGGTGCAAGCACAGACGTATGGCTGTGTTAAGTGTTCATGGATAGATAGATCCTCTTTGGAATAATTGCTTGCACTATATTAAAATAAGAAGTGGGCTGGAAAATTAAACAGTTTGTGAGAAGCCAGTAGTTGATCTGTAGTAGAGCTGTGATTGTTCAGGTACATTTTAGAATAACTTCTGGGCTGTAAAGAGTTCAAAACAAACTCTAAAATCTGTTGTGCAGGAAATAGTAGTGCTAAAAAGTTTATATGGGGTAACGAGTCCTGACTTTGTTTCAGAGAGTTCTCCAGTGTTTGTTCATGAGTCATCGCAGAATAAACCTCTGAATGTTTTGCCTGCTCAGACTGTTATACCCTTCCAACCTCCTCAGCTTTCCATACGTGTGATAAGTCAGCATCAGCATTTTAGATGTTTCTCTTTGCAGTGACAGCTGCAAGCTGGGGACCTCTCTGTGTTGGTGCCACAGCTTTGCTCTGTAACCCATAACCTCCCTGCCAGGCTTGGTACAGTCCTGCCTCCTGCCCTTGTACCCTGTCCACATAAAGCTCTCTGCTTGATTTTATTTTTGGATCCTTTGAATCCAGAGACCTACTTACAACTGGGAAGGCCTGACTTGCTGGTTTACTTGATCTTATTCTGATGTGCAGTCATGTGCCTGTGGATCAAGGATAGGCTCTGTGATCTGTAATTGGCATCCAGTTTTGTGGAAGGGGAAAGGTTCAGGCTCCGAGGGCTGTCTGGGTTTGTCTTCATGTGATTGAAACAATGAATGTATCTTGGTTTGTTATTACTCCTTGAGCAGTATTATGTCCCCAAACTTACTTCAAGCACAGAAAGATTCTCCAGTATGAACAAGCTCTGGAAATTTATTTTCTGGTAATGTTTGTTATGAGACTTAACCAGTGATGAATTCATCAGTTACCAATCCTCTACTAGTCCTCTTGGAACATGACAAATATCCCTTCTAATATCACATAAACATTGAGTTACGTTCACAAAAGTTTGTCATCTCTGCCTCTTCCCTCTTTGAGCTGGGGAGAAGCAAAGAAAATTCCACTGCTATTGAGGAGGAGGAAGAAAGTGGAATTCCCCTTTCTGCAGCAGCTGCTGGTACCAAGGAGTGAAAAAAAGTTGATGGCTCTGGGGCCGGGCTGGCTGCTGCTGGCTAGGGAAGCAAAGCTTTGTGTGTTTTGGGGACACACAAATACCACTTTACCCACTCCTCCCGTCTCAATTGAAAGTGGAGAAGTCTACAGAGTACCTCAAGTCCCTGACATTAAAAATACCAAAAGAAGGTGCTAAGCCCATTTTTCTTGAAACCCCATCCACAGCGGTGTTATATTTTGTGTGGCTTTGTTAGTGTTTTTTTAAGGGGCAGTAAAGCTATAAAATTGTTCTCCTACTTCGCATTTTTGGAGTGATAGGATTTGACATGAAATTCTGGTTTGTTTCACCCTTTGATAGCCCGTCCGAGTGATTTACACAAACTTTTACAGAGACACCACCATCTCTGGGGCTTTGTTAGGAAGCCAAATCGCTCCAGGTGGCTTAGACAGATGCTCGCACCTCGGCTACGCCCTAGTTTGTATACTGCTTTAATAGTTACTAATTACCTATTCAATGTCATTACCACGTTTCTGGTTTTGGCACAGAGCTACAGAGCAAGTTACAACAGTCACGCAGAAACATCGCTGTGTATTCTGCCAACGCCAGAAAATACAATTGTTAGGGTGCTTGCAAGGTATGTTGAGCAGTCAGTGTGTGTACTCAGCTCTTAGGATGTGTGTTTGTTTTGGGCTTGCTGCATTCTTTGTGATTTGCTTCTTGACTGGAACTGAAGAGCCTGAGTGCTTACTTCTTTCTAAGTGCTAGAGAGCAGATCAGCTTTGGAGAAACTGCGTATTTTTTTTACAGTTTGAGATCACTCAGTGGACAAAATGAAATCTTCTTGATTTCCTGGGACGTTCTTAAGAAACCTGTGACCTTTCAGAAGGTATATGCTGAATATTATTCCAAGTCAAAGTTACCAATAAATAAAACAAGAAAACCCCCAAACTACAAATAACTCAGTTGCTTATATTGTTAGAAAATATTTATTGTGGAAGGAAATAATTCTTAACAAGGTATAAAAGACACTAAGATTTTTTTTTTTCCCTTTTCATTTATTCCCCTGATCCTGCCGTGTATGTGACACCCATTTCCTACCAAGGTTTTAAACCCTGTTAATTCCCTTGTTCCTACTCCTTTCTGAGAAGTGGTTTGTAGTGAATGTCCCGTAGAGGGAGATAATTCCAACAGGGCTAAATATCTGGGACAGAGCTCCCTGTTAAGGCAAATACTCCTGGTTTTGGTGCTCAGCCCTGTGGGTATGTGCCAGAGCTGCTCTGCACAGGGTAACCACACATGAAATACCTTTCCTTGAAGATTGGGTAGAACTTCTGCTCTGATTAATTGTACATCTGCAGCAGGAAGTTTTCCTGGCACAGGATGATTAGTGGTGCAATTTGTCTTGGGAGCATTGCTATGCTGATAACAGACTGGTTTATTTTTATAAAAAGCAACAGTGGGAGCACTTAAGAGGCTTTGGCTGGCTTTGTTAAACAGAAAAAAATTATAGTAAGAAGTCAACCAGTCCCCCTCTAGTAAGATCTTATCTAGAGTGGAATACTTAATTTTTACATTTAAATTGCTGTTTGGTTTTCAGAGTTCACTTCCACATGAAAGACACAATTAATAATTACCAAAGGTATTGTCTGGACTGTCTTTAAGGCAAAAATCCTTGTTTGAATTTATCTACTCATAGAAAACTAGCATTTTGAAGTGTCTTTTTTGTCTATGCCACCTAGTGACTCTAATTCCTTTGTCCTTCTTGGTTTACAAATAACCCCTGGAAGAATAAGAGTACTGCTCAGTGTGAATAAGAGTAAAGGAATCAAGCCCTTCGTCTGTGAAAGAAAGTACAAATTCTAGATCACAGGACTTGAACCCAGCCCTTTCCCTTTACTGCTGCCAGGAGGGAGCAACATGTCTCAGTCAGGATAGCCCAATCCTATGTCTTAATCATTATATTACAGAGATTTATTTGACTTATTGAGTCCTCAGTGGTGATCCTGCCTGTACCACTGGTGCTTCTGGAAATGTAACTCTTTTCTTTTGCACAGGAAAAATAAAATCAAAGCTTCCTTCTGTTTTTTCCCCACTGAATTGTGGGGAAAGTTTGTTTCCTTGTGAGTTCATTGGGGAAATTGTGTGAGAGGTCAAACAACAACCATGTTTAGCCTCAGGTTTTTAGTCCTTTTAAATATGAAAGGAAGGAATTTTGTGTTTGTGGGTGAGAAAGGGCAGCAGCCGAATAGGATCCTGGGGTAACTCTGCAGTGAGAGTCCTCAGGGTCAGCGCTGCCGAGAACACCAGATACACTCTTGTCTGTTGTGCTTCTTTTTGGACAGTGTCTTCTGATTTATGGACTAATACTCACTCAAGGGCTAGGTCAGAATAGAAAATTAAAACATTCTGGATTGGGAATACATGTAATTTGACTTGCAGGCTAAAAAGCAAAGTGTGCTGACCTTGTTTTAAAAAATCTAAAACGTTCTTTTTGGCCCCTTTTAGAATAAAGTTGTCTGCTTAAAATTTCATTTTAAAGTGTTTCATTTTTATAATTCCGGCCAATTTCTTGGCTAGGTTAGGAGCATGCAGATGTACTTAGAATGCTCCATGGCTTTAATGGAAGCAGGAATTTGAGGTACTTGGAGCCAGTGCGTTTGTTGTTACCCAGTCAAGGAAGCTGGCAGATGATGTTACAAATTTTGGAAGAATTGTGGTTTTGCAGACAATGGAAGCAGTAGTTAGAGCACACAATGTCGAGATAGTACTGCTGAGAACATAATTGTGATCGGGTTTCCGCTGCTTAACTGATAAGTAATATTAAAACCTCAACTAAATTATAATTGTAGGGTGATAAAACACACAGCCCTGAAGTGTGACATTTGCAAGATCAAAAAGGCCATGTGAGATCTTGCATATTTTTTTTATTTAAAGCATAAGTTCCATGGCACAGTAGCTGTAGGCACTGTACCATCCAGGCAAACAAACCTTACAAAGACACTCTGATTTTGAAGTAACAGTTTGCAATACAAGCTCTGAAAATTCAGCAGAGATGAGCATTTGCTTAAAATGCTGGCACTTGGAAATTATTAATTTCTATAATAATATTATTGATTTTTTAAAAATGTGTGCTCTATTTTGATTTTTTTAAAGTTGTATTTACATCACCTGGAAGCCTTGTAAGTGCCTTGCAATTATTCTGTGTGCTGGCTTTGTTTTGCAATCATATTGCAGCAACATGGTTTTGGCTTAAAATGTTCCTTTCCCAGTAGGTTTATTCATATAAAGTTATTTGCAATTTTTCTTATACCAGATTTTCTTTTTTATTTTGGTACTTGGAAGCTGCTCTGGAAGTGTTCTGAGAATGAAAACAAGATTTTCGCTGAAAGATGACAGACCTACTGAGTACTTTTGTGTTACTTTGAGTATTGTAGAAAAGAGTGAAACATGGGAAAATGGTGACAAGAGCACTTGTGTGTCTTCACCTGAAACAGCTTGAGAACTGCTGGTACAAAAGGATTGTTTGAGAGCAGAGGGATGCCCAAAATGCCTCCAGAAAATTCAGATTATAGCAAGGATATCTGATTTTCTGAACAGTTACTGCTTTGGTGTGAAAAAGTTATTTGTAATTACTGCCTTCTCTGTGATTAGAATGGAACAGAGAACTTCAGCTCTTTCAAATGTTCTGATTTTATTTGTAGCTGTTCTTGGTTTGCTTTGCAAATATTTGCATTGTTGCCTGCTCTTAAAATTAAATTATAATGCTCTAATATCAAACAGTGATAAGTTCCATAGTTATGTATGTGCTGGCCAGGAGCCAGGATACTGCAAGGGGTGAGACAGTATGTGTGGTAGGAGGGCAGATAAAATACACGTGGCTACAATGGAAGAAAAGGACATTAAAACATAATTTCTGAGACTCTGGTCATTTTAAGGGAGTGATTTTGCAATTGAATGGTGATGGAAGTGCTAATTCTTGGCAGAAGGATGTTGTAGTACTTTTGAGATAGTTTGGCATTCTGCTGTCCCCTTTCAGCTGATGTTTACCAGGGATGATTTTTGAAAGAGAGAAAATGTAAGATTAGATACCTAAAAATGTAAAATAACTGCTTGAGACCTACAGACAGAAACTGACAAAAGTAATTTTTTGAAACAAACAAACCAACCACAATCCTTGTCTTGTCGTAACATGAAGGAGCTCAGTCACCTCAAAATAGCTGGGAATTAAATACATTTGTGTGTGCAGTTTTTATTCCTGGAAGTCTTTCATAAAGCAGGAGTTTTCATGCAGTCTGTAGAAAAGTGGGAATGTCTGTACCTGGTCTTTTGTGATGTGACAAAAGAGCTTTTCTGTGGTTTTCTCTACCACTGTTTGTATCTCCTCACTGCTCCTCGGGGATGGTGGTGATGATGTGAAGCTGAGTCCAGCTCCAGCTCTGGGTTTGAAATCCTCATGTACTTTTGGCCAGTGGCTTGTGGCTTTTGTCCTTAAGAGCAGCAATGATCAGGCTACAACACAGTTGCTCTGTAGCTGCCTATGCCAGCTCCCCAAATTGCTGACACCTCTGCTATCATATAAAAAGTACTTTCAAAAATATCTGAGCAAAGTACAGATATTAACTGAACAAGTTCCTTTTTGTCTAACATCACTGAGACTTCCATTACCCAGAAGTCACCTCAGTGTGATGGAAGAGAACCCATCTAACTCAATTTTGAGGTTTTCATGTTGCTTTTTCTTACTGAGTACCTTGCAGTGATTGGAGAGTGGGAGAGGAAGGCATAATCTCTATTAAAACACTGAGGAACAGTGAGGGAAGACTTAAGAGGCAAAGCCTTTCCAGCATCAGGAGTGGTCTGGAGCCAGGAGAGGCCATGTGCCTGCAGCCTGAGGCTACAGGCCAGTCACACATCCTTAGCTTTTCATCAACTGGGAAAATGGGGCCTCTTGACACATTAAGCTTAAGTATTCCCAAATAATCATAAAACTACTTCAGAAACCAGAGCTTTGAGCTCTTCTGTGGTGTAATAATGTTGATTCAAAGGCAGATGGGTAATGTTAAACATCTTGACTTCTTTCAGTGTTTCAGCCAGTTTCAATACGATTATTTCTTAGATTTGACACTTCTTCTATGTGTTACTAAGGCATCTTTCCATCTAAAATTCCAAGTTTACATAAACATAAACCTCATTTTACAGTTGGTTTGATGCAGTGTGCCCCCCAGCATGTATGCAAACGTCTGCTTGTCTGCTTAGCAATACCGATATGCAGGGTACAAACAGAAAAGACATTCCTTTTTAATTTTAAGTAATAAATAAAGGAAACTGTTGGGGTCTGAACAGCTGGCCAAATGTGTTCAGAAAGACTTGCAAGCTCCCACAGCAATTAATCCAGATCAGGAGAGGATTAATTTGGAGTTTAAAACATCCTCCATGCCTGAGGAGGGACCTGTGTAAAGTGCTCATGAATGGGGTAGGGAGCTGGTTTGTAAGAGTGGGAGTTAAGTTAGGGATGTGAAATCTGGTTTTTGAATTTGCAGGCTGGACTTTTATATCTCAATCTTCTGTAGTAGATCAGTAGCCTGAGTGAATAAGGAGTTAAAAATATCACAGATAATCTTAGACTAGTATAGACTATAAGAAATGTAAATTGCTTGATTTTTTACATTTATTGCCAGATCCAGAAGTCTGAGGTTTTCTACCTTTAGTAATCAAGATTTCTTAAGTAGACCAACAGCCTGAAGAACTTAAAACTCTTTTGGTATTCTTTTACAATTTGACTCTATTTTAGCTTGGAAAATAGGTAAATTAGTTTTGAAAGGAATTCTTGGGGATTGGGGAAGTATTTATGAGCAGAATATTCTGTTCACTATAGAGTAGATCTTGGAAACTGACCTGCAGGTGTATTGGTAAAATTGTTGCAAATTTCTGAATATTAATTTTTTTTTTTTTCTGGAAATAAGACTGCAAAAAGGTGTTTTATTAAACCCAAAAAAGTTAATCGAGACAGTAATGTATATTATAATATCAACCACAGTAAACTACCAGCAATATGGAAAAGATTATATTTTTTAATTTGACTGGTCTGAGCTACAAAATCTGTAGTGAGATTTTCACATTTGAGTAGGAAACATCCTCCAGTCCTCCTGCTGTGGCTTTGCATTTTGACGGGAATATTCTGTTCTCAGTGTTTGCCACTGTTTGTAAGAGGCTCTTTGCCTTTTCCATGATGATTTTTTGTCTTACAATGAAATGCCTACTGCTGTCTTTGTCCTTTTCACCATCTTCCTTCCCCCCCTCAGAAGCCCAAAGTGAAGCTCTTAAGCAGAGGGAACTGAATCCTCTGACAGCTTCCCCCTGCAGACCCAAAGCTGCTCAATCTTTGCCTTCCCACACAAATTTCAGTGTCTTTTTTGAGCTGGATGTATACTGTTGTAAAAGTCTCCTGCACCTTGACGAAATTTTGCCTGCTTGTCTGTAGTATTACTCATACAAAAATATGAATTTTTGCATACTTGTCTGTAATGGCAAGAGCCTCTAATGACAACAGAAAATCGAGGAAAGGTGGCTGGGAGAAAACACTTGAGTTCATGTGTCTGAAGTGGGTTTTACTAAGCCTTGCTGTGTGATGTCAGACCAGGGGCAGGACAGTGTGTTCCTGCTAGGAATCCCTCTCAACATGTATGGCAGGGAGAGAACAGAGTTGAGGCTGTTTTGAACAGTTTCACTGGACAGCCACGGATGTATCATTGCATTAGACACTGACAACTTTGACTCTTTGGAAGGGGAAGGGGGAGAAGGCATTTAACTGCAGGTGGAGTGGAAGGGTGTGGGAGATGGGAATGGAGATGGAGGTGTGATCATCAGAGCTGCTTCCAGAGAAGACCTCTGTGTCATCAAAGTACAGCAACAGGAATACCAACAAAATGGGGCTCCTGCTTTGGATGTCAAGCTGGAGAGGAGGGTGAGGGATAAGAACAAAGGACAGAGGTGGCTCAGGAAAATCCTCACAGGTGGAGCTACACAGCTAAGAGCTTGGGCTGAACAAGATCCTGGGGGAAAAGGGGATCTCACTGGGAAGTACAAGCTAGCATTGCTTTCTCTTGTTTAGTTTTCCTTTTTGGAGTTTAACATTTTGCTGTGGTAAACTTGGACTTGCATATTCTTGTTTGAGCATCTCATAAAGTACAATCTTGGGTGAAGTTAGTCGGATTTTTCCTAGTGTTGCCTGAGTCTAGACTTCCCATTAGATCTCTGCCATAACATGCTCTAGAATCCCCTAAGGCAAGGTCTTCTGAGCAGGGTTTTCAGAGGTGTCCTGCTCGGGGAGCAGGGTTTGTTCAGGAGGAGGCTGTAAGTCAGTGCATATTTGGGCTAGAAAAGCACTGTGCTCCCCCGCCTTGGGATAAAATTGAGGGCTTTCAGGAACAAAACTGCCTTGGAGTCTTGCCCAGTCCAGAGAGCTGCTGGTGCAGACTGGAGTTTAAGGGCTGATATTGCTGAGAAACCTGTCATAGGAGAAATCTCCAGTGTGGGAATGCCCTGCTGTAAGAGAATGAGTAAACTGTTTGTGGCAACGTCCAAACTCACACAGTTGTTATTGTTTCTCATTTCCAATCCATTTTCTTTTCTAATCTGCAAGATGAGATAAATAGAAAATTTTATGCAACTGTAGCATTTTTTTTATGTCAACTCTGTGCTGAGTGATTTATCTTTATTATCCACTAAAGCCTGAAAATCTGCACTTATTTTTCATGTTATTTATTTTGCAAAATATACTGAATTGCTCTTCTCTCACTAGTTTAAATAAAAGAGAACAATTTGGCATCTGTAGTAATCAAACTGACTGACTCAGGGTGGAATGGCAATTCCTTCAGCACAAGCCTAAACCAGGGGATTTCAGAAAAGTCAGCATCACCATGTACTGAGAGAAGATACGCCAGTTCAGGAACGCAAATATTTTAAAAGAAAATTCTTCCAGACCTGGCCTGTATTGTGTATTAGCCCCTGGCTGGCTTAATTTGTCTGGCACATGCTCAACTCTGACACTAGGTGATTATACTAGTAAAAAAAATAAAAGAGGGAGGAAGTATATAATGTCTGCACCGTTGTTTTTATATATGTACCCCTTCTGTGTCATAGAACAAGATGCTGACAGATGGTACTTAGTCACCTGTTATGTCTGTTGATTATATGCTTTGATCTAAAATTCATTTTGCTCCTCTTGGCAGCTGAGCTGCTTCTTAATCCATTGATAAAACCTGCCTAATAAGCACTTGCAAAGACACTGACATCACCAGAAACGGACTGCGCTGGTGAGACCATGACGTGATGCCCGTAAACCCCAAAGAACTCTTGTGTTCAAGGCTTCAAGCAAAATGCTTTTCTGAGAAACAAGTAACAAGCAGTTTTATTCTTGCTTGGCATAGTTTAGATCTGATGCTTCCTTGTATTTGTTTCAAATGTATCAATAAGGAGAGGACGGTTCAAATAGCTGCTTTCCTATGGAGAATTTGCATCTTGCCGTGCTTTGCTGTGTATTAAATCTATCAGAAACCTTGTTTCTTCTTCCTTAATTATGTGTGTAAATACATTTTTCTTGTCATGGAAGAGTTTTAAGAAGAAAGCCATTTACCTTGTCTTGGGGTGAGTCTCAGTGCCTAAACAGAGCTCTCCATGAGAAGTGTAGGGAGCTAAAACGTGGTGTTCATTTTGTTTGGGCTTTTTGGGGGGTTTTTGTTTGGTTTCATTGGGGTTTTCTGCAAAAGGTAAAGCTTTCTGGGCTTTTAGTTTGAGGGTCCTGTCACTCATTAAATTTGTGACTAATAAGAACCAGTTAAAGTAATCTTAATATATAAACCTTGGCAGAGGGGAGTTATAAATTTCTGGTATCTTGAGGACTTTATTGCATTAGCATTTTAGCAAAATCAGGTCTTTCCTCCTAAGCTGCATGGCCATCTCTGGCCAGCTCTTCCTGTCACCAAGCTGCCCTGAGAGAGTCACATGGCACGGTTTCCCTTGCCATCAGCTGGCTGGCAGGTCCCTTCATTCAATTATCAGGCCTTATATTGTCAGCATGGAAGCAGCATCTTCTGCCAGCTTTGGGAGCTTTCCAGTCCTGGAGACCTGCAAGGCTGCACTGTAGGAAAAGTGGCTTTTGTTTAGCATTCTCTTTGTCTGACAGCTTGCTGGATGTCCTGAGAAGGAGTCTAGGTAATTAATTTGAACTAGATGGGTAAAACTAAGAGACACGATACCCTAAGAGATTGTCTCCTCTTCAATGATCCATCCTCTAACAAAATACTGAAGTTTCCACATGAAAGATGTTAGATCCCCTACAGGGAAATCATGTTTATTTTAATGCAAGAAATATGAATTAATGGAGATTATAATTTTGGGCAGAGTTCTGGAGTATTTAGTTCTGAATCTGGCTGTAATAACTCATGGAGTGGTGCTGCTCAGATTCTCACTGAGTTCAGAATAGTTCTTCTGTCTTTTAAGCTAAAGTGACAAGGAAGTTAGAATTTCTTTTTCTTTATTGACCCTGTGACTGTTCACTTGAAAATAGGAGCAAAGTATTTTTATAAATTTTGTCCTACATAATTATGTAAGGGAAGTATTTATAAGCATCTTGGTTCCTGTAATCCTTTTTATTTCGATAAAGCTAAATCTAATAAAATTCCTGAGCAGATATTAAAAACTAGTTCAAAATTTAAAAATTTCAATGTACAATTTTTTTTTTTTTTTTTTTTTTTAGTTTGGCAGAGGAAAGGCTGATTTAAAAATATAGGCTACAGGACTGCTGGTTAAACTATAAATTACAGAAAAGCATGTTAAGGCATGACATTGTTGCGCAGCTAAGGATCATTCTTTTTTGGCTTGTTGCCTCTAGAGGCATACTGGAAAGGGGAGGAGAGGGGGGTGAAGCAATTTAGAGCTTATACTAAATAAATACTGATAGGTCTCAAAAACAAAAACAAACAGAAAAAACAAACACAAAAGACAAAAAACCCACCAGCCCTCCAGAGACTCCCCAGCCCCTGGAAATCCAGGCCAAAAATACTCCCAGAACACAAAATCTGTTCCCCATCAGATAGCTGTGCCTGCCAGAGCTGGGGACATGTGCCCTGCCAGACATGCCGGCTGTCACGCAGCCCTGGGGGTGATGGCAGTGCCAGGGATGTT
>NW_008236509.1:1530215-1561441 GCF_000691975.1 Corvus brachyrhynchos | reverse complement strand
AGGAATGCTGGCAGGGAATAATGCTTACCTGAGACCTTTTTCTGGGGGAAGAAAAGGGAATTTTCATGTATGTGTTAGAGGAGGAGGTAACATACATTTTATCTCAGGAAGTTCTCAGCTGAGGAAAGAGAATGAACTTTGTGGGGGTTTTCTTGCTTTCTTCTTGGGAAGGCTTTGGGTGAGATGATGTGATAAACATGAGAAAAAAAAAATCCCCACAATTTAAACACACACTTCATGTATTTTTAAAAATCAGTTGCAATAAATGTTCATCCTCATTACTGTAAATGTCCATTACTATGAATAATAAAGAATCTGATCTTTAACTTCTGAATGAAAAATATACATATTTAAGTCGTGTAAGAAAGTGTATTAATTGGGGAAGGACTCAACAGTTTCAGTATTCTTCTTTCTCTCCTTGCTTTGATAGTATCCCATGAAACAGTAAGCTAGAGGAAGAGAGATTCTTTCCTCCTTGTCTACCACTTCTTCTGCCAACCTGGCAGCTCTTCTTTCTGACTCCTTTCTGTTAGGAACCCTCTCCTCCTTTCACCCAGCTGCCTTCCCCACCCACATACATACTTGGATCTTCAGTCAAGTCTGTCCTTGCTCTCGTGCCCATGAAGTGTTCAGGTGCTGCTTCCACCTCTACTTTCCCACAGATCTCCAGAAGCCCCGTAAGAGTCCTTTCCCTCCCTGCTTCACATCACCTCTCTCTTCACCCTGTGACACTGCCCATGCCTGCTCTGCTTCCTACTGCTGGTAGAGCAGCACTGAATTTGGCAGTTCTAGCTGAGGTTGAGAAATTAAGTTTTGTCTATGTTAACATGAGTCAGTTCCAGGGGCAGCAGAGAGCACCTCAGCTCCCCTTTGGCACTGCTGCCATTCAATGCCCACAAAGTTAACATCCTTATTTAAAAGCTGCAGTGGAAGGAGTCCCCAGTGAGCCAATCCCCAGTTCACAGGCAATGAATTACACATTTTCAGGGCTTTGGATGAAGCCAGCTGTGTTGTAGTTTCAGATGAAGGTTCTAATGAGAAGA
Organism: Corvus brachyrhynchos; assembly: GCF_000691975.1. NCBI lineage: Eukaryota > Metazoa > Chordata > Aves > Passeriformes > Corvidae > Corvus > Corvus brachyrhynchos. Next base: position 1,560,398 of record NW_008236509.1, on the reverse strand, counting down.
TGCAGTGGTAAATAAAGCAATTGATGCTCTAGTTTTATATTATCTAAAAATTTTTTTTGGATGATGTTCCCACACTTACGGAGTTTTGAATGTTCTAACTTCAACATTTTCTAAATAGCAAGTTGTCATGATTGATGCTCCATCATCTAAAAAAGATGGAAAAATTTTGAGATGATGGTATAAACCAGATTCTTAGCTAAATGTTATTGTGAGCATTTTTACACTTTGACACTGAAGTTGTCATCTTGGATTGCACCACTGGCAGTCCTCACAGATGATTGAGCCAGTTCACTTTCCCAGCATGTCTTAAAAATAGAATATCTTTTCTACCACCATCTTCTGATTAGAAAGTATTGTTTTACAGCTGTAAAGAAAAAGGAAATGTTTAAAACTCAGATTGAAAACACATGTTCATTGGGAGAGAATGCTGGGATAAATTCAACAGCTGTGCATTTGCCATATATTTAGGGCCGTGGCCATGAAAACTTGTAGTATTTTTGGTTTGGGTTTTGATGGTGGTGGTTGTTTTTGGTTTATTCCTTTTAGATAAGCAGATCTTAATAAAACCTTCTGAGGTTTTCTTCTCTCTTTACAACATTAATGATGAATGTCACACAGTAACAGGCAAACTAGTTGCAATGCACATGCTGACGAGGGAGGCCTAGGCCAGGAGTCTAACATTCCACATCAGCCTGCAAGATTAAAATGTTTGTAGTTTAGAGTTTTACACAGTTTTGATTGGAGTCTATCCAGATATTTGCATGCAAAGAATTATTGCTCAATGACAAATTGTGTTGATACAATCTAGTATGTTGGGAAATTTCCACTCTAGTATGGTCGTGTGCCAAGTATGATACCTCTTGGGAATAATACATTAAATGATGTATTTGGGCATTGAAAGATCAGTAGACAGCAAAAGCAATTTTCTATAATTTGGAAAAATCACAGATTCTGTATCTCTAATCAGAGGTGATTCTCATTTTTGCAAGTTTGTGCTAAGATTGTAATACAAAAAGCTGAAACCCTGAACCCCCTTGCAGGGTTTGTAAAATACTCCTCCCCTTAGGAAGAAGGGTCTGTGCAAATGGCAAATTTACTTGGGCTATCTGTGCTCCAAAGTGTGATTCTGCAAACGTGGTGCTGAGTAGCACCTTCTTCCTAAACAGACCAGATACCACTGAGAAATATTCTTTGCGTGCTCTGGTAGCTAACAATTCCATTTAAAATCTGATCTTCTCCCCCTTACCTTGTATTTATCCTAGCTGAAACCAGGACAATTTTCTACTCTCTAAATACTATTCTGGAGTGTGTTAGTGAACACTTATTTCTGAGTCTCACTCACCTGGCAGAGCTCTGCTTCTCATCACAACAAAGCTACTGAAACCTCTGGGTGACAGTAACCCACTCCTACAGTAAGTGCAGCATGTCTGGTAGCACAGAGAGGTTATTCCATAAGGCTTAGAATAAACTTTTGAGAAGTTGCAATACTGTGAGGAACAATCTGATGCTGAAGTGCCTCTGTAGAAACATTCTGCCTTAGAAAGCCTGAGCTTACTGGGCTGAACTGTGTTTGACAAAAAATATTTGAAGGGATGCAGATCTGACTGTTCTGGATTTTAGCACCAGCTGCAGAAAATAAGTCATGCAAGACCAGTCAGGAAGTTTTAGTATGAAGTACTTAAGAGCTCCTCAATGAGATAGACTTAGAGCTAGTAGTAATAGGTTTCCTGACGTTCTCCTCTCTAACTGCCTTTGCAGCAGAATCTGCATGGAGGAAATTAAGCCTGAAAGAGAGATGTGAAAATTAAGTGTATTTGCTGTATATAGCAGTAGCATTCTTCTGCCCTATTGATAAAGGACACATGTCAATGACATAAAACATTAGTTTCTAAGCTCACTGGCTAAAAGAGAGGCAGTCTCACACTTTTCTGATCAAGTTTTCAGGCTGAAAATTCCTTTTCCTTAACTGGACAAGTGATATCTGGAATTTCAGTACTAACTTCAATGGGAATCTTTCAGATTATTTAATTCACTTGTACTCTTTGTGACTGTGTTTTTTATTTTGCAGCAAAGCAATTGTAGGAACAAGGATTACTTTGTGTGTTTTGTGATGAGATTACACTTAGCATTTATGGCATTGCAGGTTTCTTTTGGAATATCACTGACATCATGAAGTAAGTTGAAAAGGCTTAACTTCTAAAATGACAGCTGAAGTCTTAACACCAAAATCTCTTTGATGATTAAATGAAATGCTTTCTGCTGAGAAAGAGCGATATGGGAAAAGAGAAAGGTGCTAGGGGGATTTAGCTCTCTGTCAACGTTTTAATTGCACAGCTCACGGGTTTTAGTCACTCTCCCTAATCTTGCTTTGTGCACAGCTTCTCTTTGCTTCCGTTACATTCTCATGTAGCTGCTGCCTCGTGATCTCTGGGCAAGTCACACTAATGTGGGAAACAATAGTGTTAGTACTACTTTAAAAAGAGCTGGGGTTTATTTTGGTCTTGGCTTGGTGTTTTGGGGGGTTTTGTTCCTTTTTAGGCACGGGCAAGGGAGGTTTTCAAAGTAACTTCTTAAGAGGTGTCAAGCAGAGGATTATAAGTGTTTTGTCAAGTCCCGTGTAAACTCCCACTTTGTGGACTGTTGCTGTGGGATGAGTTTTATTTCATGGGCCAGTTTGAATGGTGATGGCTCTTATGAGGTTTGTCCCATGGTTGCATTTGTGGCTTAAAATACTGGCCTTGTGAGGAAAAGACAAGTGTCTTTGGTTTCAAGGGTTAGTTCTGTTTGTACAGAGACAGCAATATCACTCTTAACCTGTTCAACACCTTCCTCAAAACAACCCTCCGCCTACAGGTAGACTCTCTGCCTGTCATGAAGCACTTTGGCTGTGGCAAGGCTCCTAGAAACAGCTAATAAATCTGTCAGGCTCTTAGGACACTGTTTTTAAGCAGGGTTAATAAATACAAGCATAAATATGTACAATCCTGTCTCCTTCATCTTGCAATCCTGAAAGACTGGAAATACCCACATTTAAACTCAATAAATACACTGCTTGTGTAAGTGGAAATATAGTTTTAGTAGATCTCTAACATGTTCAATCTAGTTTTTTACATACTGAGCTCCATGAACAAGTTCATCTATTCATAAATAGGAAGTAAAGATGCTGCTGGAGAAATCCCCCTGAGAGTGATAGAAGCTGGTCAAAACTTGGAAGATAATTAGAATAATGGTGGTTTACTGTGTTCAGTAGCTTAGAGTCAGTCAATCTCTTCATTGTTATGATGTGAGCACATAGAACTTGTATTTTCACGGACTAGCTGGGTTTACTTGTAGCACAATTCATTTTCTAATTCATGCTGTCCTTTGAACTGTGAATTTTTTTCTTCATTTGCACTGCTGTTTTATCTCTGTTGTGTCTTAATTTTTAATGCCCCCCCAAATCTTTCTGCCCCATTCTTTCTCCCCCAACTTTTGTCATTCCTTTGTGTCTACTGAGAAGATTCTGCTCTGTGCTGGCTCAGAGGTTCATGTGAAATGAGTTCCTGACCTTTCTGCTTCCTTCGAGGCAGCGGTCACTTCCCAGCTGGCATGAACTGTGTAAATAAAATAGCTGGGAGCTCTAGGAATGGAGGGAGGGAGCAGGAAAACTCCCTGAGCTTGTGGCTCAGCCCAGGGTGATGCAGCCAGTGTGTGGGAACAGGGGTTTTTTTGTCTTTCCCTCTGCTTCAGGAGCTGGGGTGAGCAGCCTCACACCTTGGTCTCCAGAGCATGCAGGCAGTGAAAAAATACAACATCCAACCTCCTTGGTCTATAGATGGCATCAGAAAGTGCTGGCACCACTAGGGATATCTCCATGTGATATTATTTCATAGACTTTGCTGCAGGATATTTCAATAAGAGGGATAATAACTGGTTTAGGCTGACTGCTTTGATATCTATTTTTGTTATGGACTGAATGACCAGCTACAATTTTCTGTAATTGCCTGTAGTTTTCCTAGGACTTATGCAAGCTCTTTTCAGTTAGCCTGCTTTCTGAAGACTTTTCAGGAAACAAATCTCTTCATGAGCAAGGAGAAAAAGAAGTCAGATCTATGAGGAACTGAGAAACAAAAATCCTCCAAATTCTTACAATAAACCACCAATAACCCAACATTTTGTGTAATGAAAAACACTGCTGCTGTCATTTTTGCTGAACATCATGGAAGGATGTGACAGGGATACATAAACCAAACTGGCTTATTTTTCAGTAGTAGGTCTCATAGTATTTTTCTTGGAAATTGTACTCATCCTCCTCTTACAGTTAATTTTTTTTTAGACAAATACCTTTGCTGCTTCAGCATACAGTTGCTTCTTTAGTGGGCTCTCCTAACATGGCCTAGCATTTCTTGCTGCAGAAGTTGGTAACACTATCAAAACTTGCCTCAGTTACTCACTCTCACGAAAAAGTGTTGCTCTGTTTTTTCTTCCTGCTGTGGGGTTTTTCAGTGATTCATTTCTCTTTGGAAATATTATTGGGCTTGATCTCATCCTTAATTTGCTCTGCATTTCTCATAAGCTCACAGCCTGCTGGTTTCAGAAAGGTGCCAGTGTTCATTTTTCATTTGAATTGGTCGCTGTTTACAAGCCAAATGCTGACAGATGTGGTTATGAGAGCCTCGCTGCTGTCTTTCTGCAAAGAATGTTGGTTTTTGTGGTGGTGTTTATGGATTTATTGATACCAGGCCTGTTGGTGTGCATAGCAGAGCTTACCCAAGGGATTCAGGACAAGACCTCCATGGAGTTCCAAGACCTTTTGAGAAAGGCTTCCAGCACCTTTCAGGCCTTGACGAAGTTGCTTACTGGTAAAACCTCCACAAGTGGAAACTTGTTGGAAGGAAAGCAGATCCAGGTGACTATTGTGTAAATGTGGGGAGACCTTGTCTGAAGGGTTGTTAAACAGAGAGCAAATTAGAAGAGAGTAAGTAAATGTTTTAGCTTGTCCTCAGTTCCAGGCTCTTTGTACATAGAGAGAGTTGACTGTGAAAAGTTGAATACGGAGATAATTTTGCACTTGTGATGGAATAAATTTAATTAAAGTTATTTATTCCTCTTTCTCCCACAAACTTTTAGTATCTTTATATGCCTGTTAAAGGGTCATTAGAGTAGAAGAGAAAGCATATGCTCTATTCCCCATTACTTTTTTTCTAGAATTGATAAAAAGGCCAGGTTTCAGATGTGCTCCAAACCACTGGGGGCACGTGAGTGATTGCTGATGGGGAACTGGCTTCCACTTGTAACTCTCTGTTGGATAGAGCAGATTTTCAGTTCATTTTGATTAGAGATGTTTGGAAAAAGTTGTTCTTATCGTTGCAATTTTTTGGGATTTGTTGGAGAGATCATACTGTTTGGAGATTTTTTTTTTTTTAAGAACTACTCAACTTCATCCCTCAGTGAGATTCTTTTCCGCCTCAGTGGTTATAGTTTCATTTTCTGCAAAATATGGGTTTTTACTTTGGCCTGTTCAAGGAAGTGTCACCTCACACACAAATACCTACACCAGCCTTAAGGCAAAATATCACTTTACTTTCCAGAATCTTAGAGTTAGAAGATTATACTCCTCCAGCCCCAGTCACAAAGCTGAAAGGATTTCAGAATTTTCATTACATCTGTGTTGCTGACAATTATTTTCCTTCCTGCAGTATGGAGAATTTGAATATGAGAAGTCTTCATTCCTAAAAGAAATTCTAGTGAATTTTGTATTTATTTGATTTTGAGGGAATAAAAATTCATAAGTGAATGAAAAAGGCACCAGAAATATCTTTTCAATAATAGATTTCTGAATATATTCAAAATTATTAACAAGTTGACTTAGCTTTGGCTTCATACAGTGAACTAATAGTGAGAGAATGTCTGAATGTTTACCTTGTTCATTTTTTAAGCATTCTGATGGAGTTTTGTCCCTGACATTTAGTAGCCTTGCCTTTTCTAACCTGTCCTTCCTCTTGGACTCTGGAGTAGACTTTCAGTGGCGTTATTTTCAGAGAGCTGTGGACTGTAAATGCCAGGTTACTGCTCTCTGGGTTGAGTTTATCAATACAGTCTCACTTTTTGCTCCTGTTGATCTTGCAGGAGGTTGGGAAAAGGAGGAACAGCTCGAAGTGTGCTCAGTACCTACTGAATTAAAAGAAATCACCCTCATCACTGAGATGAGTACAATTAAAGCACATAACCCTGCTTGGATTTCCCCTGGTTTGGGGTGAGCTGTGCAATGCGTAGCTGCCACTGTGCTGAGCAGCAGCTGTGACATTCCCTGAGAACCCCAGTTTCAGGTCAATAACCCTGTCTCTGTACAGTACACAGGAATTTCAATGCACACCATTTCCTTAGTCCTGGCTGAGCTGAAATCAATATGGGCTCCTGCACTTTTGAGCTATATACTGTATAAGAAACCATGCCAGGCAATCTCCTGGGGGTTTGTGTTTGGGTATCACTCAAACCATTCGTAACATGAACCACATAGGGAAACCCCTAGCTTTTCAAAGAATATATTCACTGAAGTTCTCAGTGGGTTTCAGCACTGCCTTGAAGGCCAGGGCAGAAATTATCTTAAAAGTACAGGGGGAAGAGGGAGGTACACAGAAGCATGATTGTACCCAGTCATCTGAGACAAATGCCAACAGCTTCATGCTACATGAGTCAGGTATTCATGTCCTGATTCTTACACGAGTGAAAAGTAAGTGTTTTCTTTCAGGAGGGTGTACACAAGGTATAGAAAGATTAAATCACTGGCTACAATTGCTGCTAAAAAATAAATACGAGTGCGACAAGATGAAGCACTATTGCATTATCTTACTGTTCACAGCCCACAGACAAAAGTACTTCTACCTGTTGGTGCTAAAGGTTGGACTTGCTTATCTTGGAGGTCTTTTCCAACCTAAATATTTCTAAAGTTCTATGTTAAAATGGATCGTGTAATTCGATTTATAGAAGTGAAGTGAATTTAAACAAAAAACATCTGCTGTTTATCAAATGCTTCCAAAATTTGTGTTCTGAGGAGGTACAGAGCAATTAACAGCAAGTGGGAAAAAGTGCTCTTTCATCTGATAATCCTATTTGAGCCTTGTACTTGCAAACTTGGACACTCTCACTTGAGCAGAGATGCAGAAGACAGGTTTTTATAGCTCTGAAAGGGTGTTTTACTATGGTAGTAACTACTGCAACATATAATTTTTATTTTTTTTTTATGAGGGTGATTTTGAATCCTTTTTGTTTGTTGTGTTTCCAGCTGTATTCATGCTCTGCCCTTTGGATGGTTATTCTCCACCAGACAAACACATGGCTTGAGTATCTGAAGCAACTGTGAATTTTTGGCAACAACGCTGTTTCCTTGCATCAGAAGAATGAGTTATATTCAAACAAGTTATATTCAGACAAATGGCTTGGCCTTAAAGATAGGTGATGTGGCTGAAAATTTCCATTTCTGGCTAACTGGTGACTTCCCACTGGACATAAGGTATGGAATTGTGGGACAGTGTCCCTGCAGCCCTGTTGTTGGACACTGGGAGGGGGTAGGTGTTGTGTGCCTTCACAGCAGCAACTTCAGCAGAAGTGAATGTGTTCTGAACGTGGGTCTGCTGTTCTAAAAGGGAGTGAAAAAGCCTGCTCCCAATTTCTCTGCTCTGGAGTAAGCACCAGAAGGCATTTAAAGGAAATGGAAGGGGATGCTGATGTGAGTCTGCGGGTGATTCCCTACCCAAAGCCACTGTCCTGTTGCTGCAACTTGTCTCCATTTATTGCTCTCCTGAGAAAATGCTTTTCCAGAGTTGATGTATTGGATTGAATCTGAAATGGGCAAGAAATTTTCTTCCAGTCACTAAAAAGTCGCTTGATATTTCAAAACTTATTCCGGGGAATAAAAAACATTCATTTGAATGTACAGATTTTCTTTTGTGAAATACTGGAAGGCAATTTGTGGAGGTTGGTACTGTCCTCATCAGGAGAGCCCTGTGATTTTTCTCATGCTAAGACCTTGGCTCATTTCCAGAAATGTTTTTCTATTTCTCATATATGGAAATATTTTACTCTTTTCTTTAATATATTTTTAAAATGATGTTAGTTCACCGTCATCTTTTTCCCTGGAGGTCCCACATTTTAGTTCTTCTCAGATAATAAATTATATCTGTATAGACATTCAGATCATGCTTTCTAGTGTTTGTCATTGTATGGGAAAATATGGGGTCCATAAGCTGATAACAGAGAAAATTTGCCACAGCTTTGATTTTGGAAAGTGGAGAATTAATAACTTCATTTTCCTTGTGAATCTTGTCAGTTTTGTAGTGGAAATGCTTTCCCTAAGTTATTCATAGTTCTTTGAGAGGAAGGATCTGTTAAGGACTTGAAAGGTGATTCAGTTGGGACTTCAGTGACAGAAGCACATTCCAGCAGTAAAAACAAAGCAAACTGGTAATAAGATAATCACTGTGACAGTCAAATGCAATTAATTGCAAAAGAAATTATTCATAAAATATAACCTTAAGTCAAATAATTTCTATTCAGGTTTATGAATAGCTTATAAAAATACAGAAGGACTTTGTAGTATTTAGGTTCTTACAGTTGTGAACATGAGCTGAGTGACTTCTTAATGTGTTCTTTACGAGAGAGAAAATTTTTTTGTGATAATGCAAATCTCAGTGGCTTGAAAGGAATCAAGAGTGTGTTGCTCACCTCAGGCTCTTCCTCTGTGTATGTTTTTGGGTTTAGATTTTCTCACTATTTTCTCTGTTTAGCATTTCCAAATATTACGTGTTTTTCACAAATTGACTGCTGTAATGCAATTGGAAAGATTTATTCTATATTGTTATTGTTGGAATAATGTAAAATTGGAATAATATAAAATAGCATGCATATATATCTTCCAAGTGCCTTGCAATGAATTCCTCCTTTCATTGTGGTCAGTAAACATCAGAATGATTTTTCCCAGCAGTCTTGAACACGGAAGTTATAAAATCATGGATTTTCACAGGCATTTACTGTTAATAATCTTCAATACTGCTATATCAGGAAAAAAAACCCTTTCCTATTAGGTGGTAATAGAAGAAAATGACCTAATGAGTTCAAAATCAGCTGAAGTGTATTTAAATATAGGTTAAGTTTTAGGGAAAAAAAGATAGACTTTGGACAGGTTGGAAAATTAAAGGCAATGTGCGTGCATGGTGCATCTTTTGGGGTTTGTTTGGCTTTTTTTCTCTCATTCATCACAGACTCTGGATCAGAGCATTAGTTATGTTTATCCTTTAATCCTACTGTCTGGGTTTGTTTATGTAAGATTTATTATATAGCCAGGGTGGGTAGTTAAATGAAAAACCAAACCTGACCCTCAGTCAGTGCAAGAATACCTACAGATTACTCTACATGGACTAGTTAAATTTATTCTCAGTCCATTATGTAAGAGTTGGGCTCCACATTTCCTGAGCCACCAAGAGACAAAAATTGCTGCCAGTTGCATCTGTCTTTTTTGCACTTTGTTCTCTAAAACAAGGAGAAAAAGAGCTGGGTACTTTTTCTATAAGTATTTCCTTGAGATAGAAACTACTTAATGGCCATGTTTCATTGTGCAGTTAATTAAACACTATCATAATTGAATGTGCTTGCTACTGGCTGTGTGCAAATCTTACCCAGCAGGAGTTTTTTGGTCCCTGGTAAACTTTACAGAAAATAATTGGTAGACACCAGGAGCACAGGGCTTGGGTGAATGAATATAAAACTCCACCATGTTGTGAGTGCTCCCACATTTTTTGGACACTAACCCAATTTCAGTATGTATAAATACATTCAATCCCTAAGATAATTTATAATTTATTTTATGATACTTGTTGATATTACAGCTTGCTCTGCTAGGGCACTGCAGTTGGAGGTTGGCTTCCTGGTGCCTGCCATTGTTTTTTCCCTTTATTTGATGAATGTGCTGAAGCAGACTGGAAATAACTAGATTCCCTAATTGTCTGGACAGTGACTGGATTAATAGTTGTGGAAACCACAGATGTTTTCACTCTCTGCATGTTGTATTCTGTACTCACAGGGCAAGTATAGAAAAACTGCTGTGGGCTTGTCCTGATGTGCTGCTGGGAATTGCAGATTAAATTCATCCTGGTTTTAAAGACCTACATGAGGTTTATTAATCTTTAAAATCCCACTTAAATCCTGTTTTAATGTCTTAAGTAGGATTTAAATGATGTCTAGTAGAGGCCTTTTGTAGTGAGGGGGAAAGAAGTGACCCTGCAGGTTACTAGAAACATAATATTTTGCAATTTCATCAAGTCATATATAGCAGGATTCCAGAGCCATTGATGGACTGACCTTTTGTGAAATCCAAACTGCATATTTTATGAGGAAATATATAATTTCTGCTTCAACAAAAAAATCCAAAGGAATTCCAATGATGAAATGACCAAGCTCAGGCTCTTAAACAATGGTAATTGCCAGCTCCAAATACTTGGCTACTCCCTCTGGCTCCCTGCACATTTATTTAATTTTCAAATGTTTCAGTTCAGTTTAAAATAATGTTTTGGGAGGTTTCTTATTCCTTGGAGTTTTTTATTGCTGCTTGTGAAACTTCTCTGCAAGCAAAAGACAAAGTACATTGATTTCAGCATTTCTCCTACAGTGTTTTTTAAAGTTGTATGAAGTAACTCGTGTAAAAAGTAAACTGAGGAATTCTCCTTCCCCCAGCTCACTTGCTTTCATGCCTCTATCACTGCATTTTCATACAGTTCAAGGAGAATCTAGGTGGAAATATCAGTTTTCGATCGTGGCACCTTTAACTGGGATAAAAAGAGGTTGAAAATTCCAGAGAAGGCGGTAAATCTGAGAGCAAATATGGAGTTATACAGTTGTTCTGGGCTGTAGTGTAGGTTGTATAGAAGAGATGTAACAAAAGCTTGTACTGAAAATACATTTTCACTCAGGTCCTGGGTTGTTTTGTGGGGCTGATGTGGGTGTGTGGTCCTGTGGTCAGAGCAGGAGAGCACAAGCATGGCAGGAACTCTGACTCTGCTCCAGCTCTGCCATTAACTCTCTGGGCAAACCACAAACCCTCTGCTGTTCACTCAAACTGCATAAAATGCTGACTCCAGAAAGGTCCAATAACCTTACTGAGCACACATTTGGTGTGCTTGAAATTCTCGGAGAAGAGATGCTACGGAAACTTTAAAAATACCCATAATTATTTACCCAGGCTACAAAGGTTTGCTGATATCCCAGCACAGCTATGCAGTGAGCCACACTGAATTTTCTTGCTGTATCGAGAGTAGGTAGTTTTGGCTTTCAAAAGCCAGAGTAGTGTTTGATTTGCAGTTTTAAGAAATTACATGCTAAGCTGCCCACCTGTACAGTGTATCACTACTATTACAAAAAATATTTAGGGTAATATTGAGTATTTTTTGTCAGCTCACAGTTCATTACAAAGTAAGTCAGGTTTTACTTAATTTCCCCCATAGGCAAAATATTTTTACTTAATTATGTGTAATTTTCTACCTTTTTTGCTCATTGTCTTGTACTAACAAACAAATCAGGACATATGTCAGAAGGAGCATGAACTGACAGAAGAACAACAAATCCGTGGGTGGGGAAGTGTGGAAAATGGTTTTTTGAGGCTTTTCAGGCAGACAGATTTGAATTCCAAGACTGACTTTCTGCACCTAAACCATTCCTGAAGTAATGAATCAATGTTGAGGCATAATTAGGAAGGGGGTTTTAACACAATGGAACAGGCCTGCTAGGAAAACTAGGATTTGGGGTTCTCCAAAATAAAATGGAAATATGTCAGAGCAGGTGGGATTTGTTTTTTCCTCCATGAATTTTTCTGCTGAAGTGGAAAAATATACATTTAACCCAGTGTTACTTTGGTCAAAGCATAAAATAAGAGGAAGATTAAGTCATTACATCAGCAGAGAGTGATTAAATTTATTTGGTCCTTGCTAAATGCAGATATTTTGTGTGTAGGGGGAAAAGGTTGCTGATAGAGATTTTTAAAACAGGATGGTAAAATAGGTATTCTCCATGACTGCCTCTCTGTTTGCTAATTAATTAGAAAAGTCTGTTGCTGATTGTCTTACAAAATTGGGCTATAAATCATGGAAGTTTTAAATTCCCAGGAAGTCCATGTTCTCTGTGTGGGCTGTCATTTGCAATGTCTCTGTTTGTGCCGTGCGCCGCAATCGAAAGCAATTTGGAATTAGAAGGATTGCACTGCATTCCCTCTGTGACTACAGCAAGCTACAGCTTCAATTAGTGGTCAAGCCACCGTAGGAGGCACAATACATTACTGGGAGTAAACACAGGATGAAGTGTCCTGCCTCTGCCTCGAGGAGCTTAAAACTGAAAATGGACTGACAGACCACAGGCAAGACGGCAAGGTGCTGCAGGCACAGGGCTGATGCAAAATGCAGACGTCTTTGTAAGAATGAAGTTGTTTTATCTTCTGTTTTGCTTTAACTTCTTTTAGGGCAGTCATTCTGTTGACACTCACGAGTTCCAGACCAGGATGAGAAGAGGAAATTTTGAGAGGGGTAAGCACTTTGTGAGCTCTGGTGGCACTGATGTCCTGACCTAGATGGCAGAGTTTTTGCTTTGTATAGTTAGACCAATATCAGTTCCTCAAAAGACCTGACAGCAGCATTAGGGTAAGAAGGAGATCTATGATTAGCCAGCAGATATGTCCCAAACTAATAATTTGAAACCAGCTTGACTTTCTCTGAGAAAATGTAGGGATGGCATGGATAGCAGAGCTCCTCTCAGTACCAGGGGAAGGTGTTCATACCATCTTGCATGCTTATCAGGCACCATCTCATTTTTTACATGGACTTGCTGAGATGATTCTGAAATGCATACCCTGGTAGGTTAGCAAGGCATGTTCCACAAGTTGCTGTCAGTGATCCTCTGTCAAACGAGAAAGTTGTTTTAATGGCATTTCTGCAGGATTTCCCTTTTGGTTCTTGTACAATTCCATGATATCCTTGATGATAGGGATGGTAACATAGAAAGGGTGCATATTGAATTGACAGGTGACACTATGCTACAAGGAACTGGAAAACCAGGAACAGCTTGGAAAACTAGGTAGTAAAACAACACTGAGAAAAATAAAATTATTAAGAAAAAGTATCAGATTATGCACTTAGGAACAGCTAGATGGTTATTCTGAAGAAAAAAAGCAATAAGAATTGCTAGGGCTTCTGGTGGACTGTGATGCAAATAGTGGTTAACATATTTTTTGTAAAAATTACAAGTAGGGATATTCAAGCAGATGTCTCATTTGTAGCAGATGTAAAGTGATCCTCCCCTCCATTAAGTGCTCTTATGGTTTCATCTGAGCTCCTGTTTCCTGATGTTAGCCTCAAGCAGCTAAGGCAGCAGCAGGTTAAACATGAGGAAAGGTTTTTGTTAATGCTAAGAGTAGTGTGGTGCTGGAATGATTGCCAGGCTGTGGAGCTTCCACTGGAGATCTCCAGATCTTCTCTAGTCGGGTGCGAGTTGACTGCACCTGGAAAGAAAGGGTGGGTGCAACCCAGTTGAAATCTTAAACCACTTTCACCTCTGTTTTCTGTGATATCATTCACGTACAGGTATGAAAGCCCTGCTGTGGAGTTCTCTTATGATCCATTATGTGTTCTTAGCCCGTTGATGTGTGACTTTAGCGGGATGTAAAGTGGGAATCATGCCTGCATTGCCAGAAGGCACTGATTTTTTGACGCTTCCATTCAGTAACATCGCCTGAGAACATTTTTGAGGAATGACAGGCCTACACACCTTGGATTGCATATATATTTACTGACTCTGCATTGTACAAGCTGTGTGTATTTAGTTTGTGGTTCAGGTCATTGTGATACACAAAGTTCTTTTATAGGTTCTGTGACACCTACGAGCTTGCATGGGGATCCTCCACAGCTCCACCAATAATCACATTTTTGCTGGGATGTGCTGTTTGTTTGGGGGAAGTTCGAAGTGAAACAAAATCAGGTCTGAAGTTGGGATTTTCTTAATAGAGTGGATATACTCCAGATAAGATTTGCTACATTCTGAGGAGGACATGATTTTGCATCTAATTCCTGTGGGAAGGGAAAGGAAGCTTTCTTATATTTTTGTAATCTCAGGTGTAAATTTTCAGGTATCTGAACACAGCAGCACTGAAGTTGTGTCAGGGGAGGATGTGCTGGCTTGGGCAAATTTAGAAATATATCCTCGGAGAGAAGGCACAACCACCCCTCCCCCACCAGGTTCGGGGAAAAATAAATTTTCCTTGAAGGAAAGTGAAGGAGATAAAATTATTTATTTAACAAACACACGGGAAAAGGAAAATAATGCTAAATAATAAAATCTTTCGCTGTGGAGGAAGAACCTGGGAAAATGTCAGAGTCCTCCCTTTGGTCTCCTCGGAGCTGGGGCTTGGCCCAGGGCCAGGCCCTCTGTGCCCAGTGGAAAGTCCTCCCAATGTGCTCTGATGTTGGAGCAGTTCAGTAGAAAAGGGAGAAAATCCGAAATTCCAGGGAAGGAAAAAAATTCAGCTCTCAGTCTCCCTTTGGAGAAAAAAAGAATCTGAACAACTGGCCAAAAGCTGACTGGGAAGCAGCAAGCCAGGTACCCCCCCCGTCCCCTGCTGCAGCTGGAAAAAAACCCGCTATCTCTGTGTGACCTTGAACAAGCTGCAAACTGCTTTGAAAAAGTTTTGCTCAGTTTTTCCTTCCCCCCCTCAGGCTCAGTTTAAAGGCATAGAAAGGCACAAGATTTAATTTCTGGGCGTAGGGCAGCGATAGGGGATACGCATCATAAAGTCACCGAAGACAGAGGATTAGGCTGAGTATCGGGAAAAGGTTCTTCTGGGCTGGGCACTGGAACAGGCTCCCCAGGGTAGTGGTCACAGCATCAGCCTGACAGAGTTCAAGAGGGGTTTGGGCAATGCTCTCAGGCACATGGTGTGACTCTGGGGGTGTCCTGTGCAGGACCAAGAGCTGCACTTTAATGATCCTTGGGGATCTCTTCCAACTCAGGCTGTTCTATGACTGCAGGTCTCTTCCAGCATTGATGATTCTGTCAAAAATACCATCAAATTAGTAGTAGCTTTAAAAAGTAATTTCGTGCCTCCTGGATAATCCTGGGAAAGATGTCATTTCAAAGAGCTAATTAACCTGGGGAAGGTTTTTAGATGTTTTCACATGGTATCTCTAATATCAACAAAGAGACTCAAGCAAAGATCCTTGTAAAGAAAGAATACTAGGAAGGCCAAGATGTGAAAAACTGGTTGGATGGCAGTTGGTAGCTGACCTGCCAGATCTGTCTCCAGAGCTCTGTCTTGTGCCAGGGAAAGGTAACTGTTAAGAAACTGTGTTTAACAAAAAGCCAAAAACTCTTCCCTAGCTGTGCGTCAGGTTTTTAGGTGGAGTTGCACGAATCACTTTATCATTGTGTCCCTACTGCATTCTCCCAACCTCCTCCATAATCCAGGCTATGAATTACAGATTATTTTATAGCCATTGTTTCAAAGAACTGCTTATCCCCTAATAATTACCTGCAGACATGCTGATACATATTGAGTTCTAAAAAAAAAAGCCAGCACATAGAAATGACCTGAAGAAAGCAGACCTTTTGACTGCTTTCATTCAGGTTACATGAGGTAATATTTTGCTGCATTATGTCAATTGTTAGGAAGCTTAGGATGACACCATTTCCTAGGGTTGAAATGATTAATTAGAAGCCTGGGTTAAGATGTAAAATTAAATACTTGTACCAGTACAATCAGCTTTACTTTTTGCGCACTGGAACTGTAATGAACTGCTTTGTAAGGCCAGACATTTCCTCTAGCAAGAGTGGAAATTCAGCTGGTATGCAGCTCTTTGGCAAGAGATTAAACAAAACCTAATTGCTTAAGTTATATTTGCAAAATAATTCTAAACCACAGGACTGTTTCCCTTTTCATTTTTGCTCCAAAATTTGGAGGCCTTTTGAGTGGGTTTTTTGTTCCTCTTATCCCTTTAGTTATTATAATGTCTGATACGTATTTTAAATGTCAAATTTCATCATCTTTATCACCATTGAAACTTTGGCTGGAACTGGGTAAAGGAGCATACTGTGAACAAAGCTGCCTTTTCACCCAAGCTATCGATAGTTGTCATTCCTGGTTGTTACGGAAAATAAATTAATTTTCCTGGTAGGCTAAGTATTCCTTCCCAGATGGGAATCCAGACTTTCCTTTTGTTGCCCAAAAGTGAGTAGGTAAAAGCACCTCCAAACTGATTAATTCTGGATCTAGCATGAGGCTGGGAGCATGTTGGCTCAGTGTTCTGGCAGAGCTCACTTGTCACAGCCTGTAATGGTTCCTGGGCACATGTAGGAGGTGATGGCAGGAGGAGATCTCACAGCTGTTCCCTTCTCCTGCAGGTCTGTGGTTTGTGGTCTGGTCGTAGAAAAGGACTCTTGTGTGGGGCCAGAAGTCTAGACCTGGGAATATTCTTGCTTGTGATTGAGTTTAGGATGTTCTCCCACTAGATAACAGGACACCATGGAGCAGTGGGGGGCTGTGGGATCCTGGGGTGGTCAGAGGGGGCCTTGACTTCCAGTATGGAAAGCCAAAGAAAAGCAAATTGGGGAGAATTCATGAAGAAATTTCTTATAATTTATTGAGGCTTATATGTGGTTAATTTGTAATGGGAAAAACCCAATGGGAGCTGACAGACATGGGATTTGAGTTTTTGTTTCTTTTTTTTTTCTTCATTTGTCCAGCAAAAACTTCTAGATCAAGCAACGTAGCTTTCAAAGCAGGTATTTCACTGATTTATTTTTTAACTATTTTTTTTATAATGTAACCAGTGTGATGGTGCTGGTCATGGGTTTTAGAGGTGGCCTATCCAAGCAAAACTTTGGACAAGGGAATAAGCACACTTTCATGGATATGCACATGCAGACCAGCAGCGAGGAGCTGGATTAAAAGAGGCAGTTTTGAGACTAAGCAAGTCTGAAGCCACAGAAGTTACAGCTGCTCTGGTGAAGTAATAGCTTACCCCCCTGAGGACATTACCTGACACTGAGAGACGATTGTGTGCTGCTAATGACTGCTGGAAGAGGAACATCCTTTATGAGAGGTGGGGCTTGGCAGAGCTCTGAGGCAAAATCTGTGGTGTTGGGACCTCACTTACACCACTTGCATTTCTGGTAGGGTTTTTTCACCCTGCTCAGAGCCCTGGCATTGATGGCGTGGTTTGGATGTCCTTGCATCTCCATGCTTCTGATGTTTGGAGCATTGGGATGTGGTTGTCCCCTACAAAAGCTGGCACTGGTGGTGGTGGGGGATATTCCAAACCATTTTCTAGGACACAAACAGAACTTGCTTTCCCTGCCTGGTGTTTTAAGTGAAACACAGCACTAGATGAGGGCAGGCAGGTATTCTTGTCATGCTGAGGAAGGGCAGCATGACAAAAAGAAAATCCATCGCCATTTAGTGTCTTCCCAAAATCCCCCCAGCAGGAAAGGAAGCTAGCCAAAGGTTTTTTTGCAATTAGCTTTTTTCAATGCTAAAAGCTACTTTGAGATTCCAGGCGAGTCTAGTCCAAATGCAATATTAAACCATGCTAGAATGTCTGTTCCAGTTTGAATAACCACACCAGAAGGTCTACACTGCAGAAATGGTGATTTTTTGGAACAAGTAGTAGTTAATTGAGATGAATAGTTTTTACCAAACTGCCCCAGAGAAATTAACACTAACAATTAAAGTAAATGTACCTCATGCTAATGAATACATTTCCAAATATCAAAACATTACTTAACTATCAGTCATGCTTCATTTAGTGGTTCTTGATGAATTCATCAGCTAAATTCAGCTTCATTAACTGATTCTTGCAGTATCATTCAGAAATGTTATAATTATTTCTATTTTAAATACAGGGAAACCGAGGTAGACATTTCAGGTGGTTTGCTGATGGCCATGTACAGAATTTACTCTATAAACAAAATTGAAGTTTAGGTTCCCACGGCTTCTCCTCTGGTATTAAAACCACAAGCCCTGATTTGATACCTATTAAAACAAAAAAACAACAAAGAAAAACACCACCACCAAGACACATCACAACAAACAGAAAAAACCCAAACACACTCCACAAAAAATCCTCAACCAAACCAACCAACCTTCAATCTTGTTTTACAAAATCATCAATTTCTGTACTGGCTACTCTGACAATATCTGAAAATTATTCCACTTAAATATATTTTAGAAAAGGCTTTGAGACCCTATAGAAATTAAACCAATAAATTTTGGTTTTCAGACCTAGTTCTATTAGTTCATGGTTTTTCCATTTGTTGACTCTATAGTGTTAGGCATGTTTTTAGGCTGGAAACATAACACCCTTTCAGTCAGGAATATTTCTGTAAAATACACATTTTAAATTTTCACAAGTCGTCACATTAACGAATCCAATTTATTTCCAGATTTTCAAACTCCCTGTGGCTGGATAAAATCACCCACCACAGAACTCACCTGCACTTTAGTGGAATGACCTGCAGAACTAGTAGTAGTATAAAGGAGCTGAGAAACAGCACCCTAAATTTGATTTCCCCTACCACCCCTTTCAGATTTCCAGCTTGCTGTAAAAAGACGGCAGGACTGAACTTGTGCAGACAGGCTGATGTCTTTGAGTGGGGCAGAGAAGCACAGGGAAAAAGAAAGAGGAGCAGAGTTTCTCTGGTTCTTGCATAAGTGCATCAGACCCACTGGTATGTGCTTCCCCCCGTCCCTGGGCAAACTGGGGCTGAGGAGCAGAGCTGGAATGCTCTCCCTGCTCAGCCAGCAGTGTCAGGATTGCCTTCTGTGCCTGACTCTGTCTTCCACACAAAGAGATCCACTCCTTGCTGAGGCCATATTTAAAAGGAGAATTTAAATGATAAATCAAGGCTGATTCTGTCCTTATTTAGTGACTAATATTGTTGTTTTCTGGAGCAAGGAGAGGCAGCTGCCTTTCAAAGTCAAGTCATTTGACCCCAAACTCTAACAAAAGTGTGTAGCAATCAGACTCTCATCTACTTCTGTCATAGAGGACGCCACAACTGCAAGATGTGGGTGGTTTCATTGCTGCTGCTTAGTTGGATCATGTGAAGCTGCTGTGAGTACAGAGAACCAGTACTCAGTGCATGTAACAAATTATTACACATACAATTCATATTTTATAAGACAGATGTTGAATACTGCATAGAAAATAGTAACCAAAAACTGTATCGAGGCACAGAACAAGGGGGTGAGCGCGTGGGTTGGAACTTGCTTTGCTTTTTGAACAAGCAAGGACTGATGGTGTTCTTGTTCAGCTCATACATGACCACAATAGTCATAGCTTTGTTTTGAAGAGCAGAAAACCATTAACAGATTATTTACTTTGAGCAAACTTTCTTAAACTCTCAAACTTGTATCTTATGTTGTGTATCTTATGACATAGGGCAAGGCACTACCTGTGCCCTTCTACAGTACTTTGGTAGGTTTGACACTGCAGCTGTCCACAGGCCGAGTCCCTTCCTCTCCTGGGACACCTCCAGCTCCCTTTGGACAGGGTAACAGCTTCCTCTGAGCCTATCACAAGTTAGTGATGGTTTCCTTTACAGAGGGTCCATCTCCGCGCATTCCTGCCCAGCTGTGCTCCACTGCTCTCTGTGGTGGGACGTGTGCCAAGTTCCTCTGAGCTGGGCATTTGTGGAGCAGCCCTCCCCGGGGTAGCAGGGAGAGCCCCCCTGCCTCCTTGGGCAGGGGTAGTGGGGCTCCACCCTTCCCTTTCTCCTCCTGACCAGTGCTGCCAGTTCAACATTCCCCGTGTTGCCTGAAGCTGTTCTTGTTCCAGCTGTTTACATGTAAATAATTTATATGCTTTGTTATTAGTGGAGTTGGGGGAGGGGACAGGCAAGGCAGACACAAAACTTGTTTCCTTCTAAGTGGGGAGGAATTTTACTGTTCTTGGAGCCCTGGGGTTTGATTCTTTACTGTGTTGACATCTCCAGATTTCGACATTGCCCTTCTTATCAGGATGTTTTGCTCCAACACTGATGAAGGCAAAATATCTGGAAAAGTCTATCACTTTGTAAAAAGCCATCTGAAAGAAAACGAAATATTTATAGGCTTTGTAGGTAGATTGGTGAAACACACCTGCTATGATTCTAGTAGAGGCTCTTCTCACTCCATCATATCTTTGTCAGTGCTTGTTTCCAGTGAAGGGAAGGACAACTTAAATGCTACAGAAAAGCACATAAATTACTGATATCCTTTTGTGTGAAGTTACTCCAGAGGTAATACATATATATTAATATGGTCCCTTTAAACCTTCTAAAAAGGCTCATAGCAGAGCTCAGGTCCTCTGACTTGTACAACTAAGCATGAAAACTGAGAATACTAAAGATCTGAAGTGTTTCCTCATATCTGA
Organism: Corvus brachyrhynchos; assembly: GCF_000691975.1. Classification (NCBI taxonomy): domain Eukaryota; kingdom Metazoa; phylum Chordata; class Aves; order Passeriformes; family Corvidae; genus Corvus; species Corvus brachyrhynchos. The sequence goes on along the minus strand of NW_008236509.1, from coordinate 1,539,981 downwards.
TATCACAACTAGGGACATTATAATTGTTACTAGTGACATTAGAATTATTACTGCAGCCAAGATGGATGTGACATTTCTAATCAAAAGGAGCTAAATGTTTGCAGACACAAGTGACAAGGTTTACATTTCCTTAAGTGTTCTGGAATAATGCTTCATGTGTTAGGAGTCACGACGTGCACTTAGAAAGTCTGCAGACTTCAGCAACAGAGCTGTCTGGACCAAGGCAGGAATACTGAAAGCTATAAGGGATGTCAGTGCTCTGGGAAAAAAAATATAGCAAACTGCACTTGTTCAGCCCCACTTCTGCTCTAGTTGTCTAATATTCTGAAGCAGCCTGAAAAAATTGCAGGTTACTAATTGTCTGTATTTTTGTTCACTGTGTTTCCACAGTGTCTGAAACTTGATCTTCAAAGGCTGTTGGAAGTCAGGTGCTCTGGTGTTAGGTGAAATCACACTGCTTTCATCTCCTCTGTTTCCACCATATACAGGGATCCCTCTTGCATGACAGTGTGGTTGAAATGCTTCAACTAGAAGCTGTGGAAGATGTTTTCTAAGCTTCAAGAAGAGGGTGCTTTGCCTCCAAAAGACAAAATTGCTGCCCTTTCCTTGCTATTGGAAGCATTTGAAAGTTAAAATGATGTTTCCTTTGCATCCTTACCCTGAGTCAGTGCTGTACCCAATCGATGACGTTGAGCTAAACTGCTGTGAATAAATAAGCTGCTATAGGACTGGGGACAAAACCTGGCAGAGGTTCTAGTTTCTTTCCATTCTCTTTCTATTTCAGGAGGAATTAAGCAGCTGGTGTTTTCCATCTGACTGAAACTGGACTTTTATACATGCTTTCACAGTGCAATTTTGACTTTATGAAAAAGTCAAAATTATTGTTGTCATGATTCTGATTTCTGCTGTTAAAGCCTGGTTCTGGTGTTAAACCAGGCTTGCAGTACCAAACTGAGTCAAAATGACTTTTCTCTTAAGTATCTGCTTGAAAGTCCAGATTATGAACTGGTGTGTGGTACTGTCTTAGAAACACCTGGAGATATTGCAAGAGCTGATTCAGATGCCCTTAAATCTGACAAGTTGAATTTGCTCTGTTGAAGGCCTTGAAGAAGAGCTGTCAATCCTTTAAGTCTGACTGGATTGACTTGGAAGGCTGTGAAGACCACTCTTAAAAGGCAAATAAGTAAAAAGATATTGCTGTTGCACTCCAGGGGTGAATTGCTTCAACAGAGCTAGTTACAAACGCAGGCCCCTTCTACCCCCATTATTTTTAAAGACTGTTGGTCTCAGCAGTTGGAAGTCAAAAGCAAACCCTGTATTTCTCTTCTGAATGGCTGAGGGCATTTTTTTACGGCGTACGTATTACAGCAGAGCTGGATTTCTTAGTAGTTTGAGAATAAGGTTGGAGGATGCCACTTGCACAGGAGCTGTAACTTACCCAGCCGTCACCGCATGTTTCCAGACAGGAATCCTTTCAACGCCTTAATTACTACAGAGTAGTTAGGATGAGGTGATAATGATGTTTGCTCGAAGTTTACTTTTGCTTGACCCTATACTGAAAGAAGTAAGCTGAAGGGGGATTATCAGGTACTCTATTGATCCTAAAGCCTGTAAAAGCAGGAGTGTGGCACTGACTCAGAGAGCAGGAGGGCTTTGTAGCTGGCTCCCAGTGGGGTGTTGCTCTGGGCTTCTGTTTAAGCTCCTTGGGCGGCCACTTACAAAATAATGTCACCGGCCTTCTGTCCCCGCGGGTGCCCGGGCTTTGTGCCCTCGTTGCGCGGCTTTTAGGGCAACAAAAGGCAAAGGAAGGCGTGGAAGCTCCTCGGGTGCGTCCCTGATGAGCTGGCGGAGCTTCCCCACGTCTCCTGCCCTTGTGCCTGCGCTCTCTCAGGAAACGCCGGCCCGGCCGCCCTCCGAGAGGGACCCGCGAGTCCCAGCAGCGAGAGGATGGAGAGGTAAAACCAGGAGTGCCAGCCTGGAAAAACTGATTGCTCTCATCTCTGCTGATGGGTGTGTGCACACGAGTGTGTCAGACACGACCTGTTGTAAGCTAGGCTTTGGCATCATCGCCACATAGAAATATATTGCCAAATATGAAAAAATAGAACTATTTGCCAAATATAAAAAATAGCACTAGAGAATAATATAGAATCTTAAATAAAAGTAATAATGAAAATACTGCTCTGAATCAAAATTGTTTTGTGTATTTGGGATGGTGTGTGCTTGTTTATTATTTCCCCCCTCCTTAGTGTTGATGGTATTTTTCATGAGTTTTTAATGAAGGCAGAAAAGTTTTGGAGTCTTTAAAATATCTCTCAAAAGCTGGCACTTCGTGTTGTTCTAGCAGGTGGGAGCAGGAAAAAGAAAACACTTGTCTCATTGTCTTAACGGAATGAAGTACAAAAATAATGCATGAGCATGGAAAATGGAGGAGTTTTTTCAGCGTTTTAACTTTAATAAACCCATGCTAGTGATATTAGAAAATATTATTATACAGATAAGATTCTGATCTGTTTTTATTCACAGAATAGTATGTTTGGAGTGAGAAGACTTGGAACAAAGTCTTCATCTCCTTGTTTGCTTCTGTGTCTTGGAAAAAAACTGCCATTAATTTTAGGGAAGAGTTACCAACATCAGTTTGTTCTTTCTCACATAAAAATAAACGTAGTGATTGTTCTGTGGAAAATACGTTTCTGGCCAGATGCTGTGTTTGCAGTTCAAGATTTTGGAGGCAGTCTTGACTGCATAAGGGCTGTAGAATTTTGATTGGTGTTTAAAGCATGGCTATATATGTATAAATTGTCCTGCTTGCATGCAAAGCTTATGATTGATTTGTTGTCTTTGCTCCAAGTAGTACATCTGTTTAAATATCTTTCCAGAAATGGAGCTCTTTGATATTTCATATATTATTCATTATACTTCTCCAAGAGCAAATATATCATTTACATAACTTGTGCAAAGAGATAGGAAATAGGTGGTGATTCTTCTGATCAAGTGTTTTGAGTTAATTCTAGTGAAGATAAAATCATAACAACATCATTCTGGAGTATTTTAAACTAAGATAGGAAAACCAGGCCCTGGCCTTAACTTTAAAGAGGAATAAATATGAACACTAATTATGGCGTGCCAGTGAAAACTCGGTCTCTTTATACCAAGAAGTCCTCTCTATCCACAGCAGTCCCATTCTTCACCTCTTTAAATCAAGTTATGTACTCAAATCTTTTTGCTGTGTGTTTTGTCTGATTACAGACCTGAAGTGTGACCTCTGGCACAGCTTCAGATAGTTTTAAAATTATAGTACAAAAAACACAGTATGACCTGAAAAACTTTGTAAATTAGACAGTCCTCCTCTGTTTCAGATGAATTAAATTAATATATACATTAATATATGCTTCACATTCTAAGAGATGAGTCAATTTTAAAACTGTTCACTTGTTCTTTTAAATTTTGGCTATTACTGTAGTTTCAAATCTGGTCTTTTTAGTAGGGTTGGTACCCAACTGTAAAACTTGGCTTGGGATTGCTGTTTATTGCCTGAGTGCAAAGCAGCATCAAGAAGAACCAGCAGAAACAGGCATAGCTCTGGCAACCCAGGCAACCCAGCAAACCAATGTGCCCTCATTTCTTGTTTCTCCTTTACAGAAAGGTGCAGAGCTGGTTGGCTGGGTGGTGCTTCCTGCACAAGGAGTGTCAGATAGAGACTCTGTGTATCTCAGAAGCAATCTCCTCGAGTAGGTTGTCAGTTCATCACCACCCTGGTATTCGTGAACTGTTAGAGTGAAAAAAGCTGAACCCATCCCCACTCCCACGTGCTGCCTGCAGAGTGTTTTGTTTTGCAGATCCTCAGAAGTTATTGTAAGAAGATGCATCTGGGGGAGGGCTCACCAAAGGAAACCCATCTTTGGCATTTTCAGATTCTCAGCTGGGTCTCAGTCAGCTGCTGTCTCTGCAGGAGGCAAGTGGGATCTGTCCCTTCTGGAGCAGCTGCAGCCAGGGCAGCTTGAGGTGCAAAGGACCCTTCAGAGTAACCCTGGGCACCTCTCTGTGCCACTGCTTCCAGTAAGAAAAGGGAGAGGAAGAATCTGACACTGGCAGAATCTGCTGTGATGTGCTGAGGGGAGCTGAGGAGAACAACTGATGATGCTGTATTTGCTGCGGTTCTGCCCCCACAAGCAAGCACAGGCAGAGGTGTTGGGGTTGACTTCACAGGTTAGCAGTGTTGGACAGAGGCAGGTTTCACACAGGAACACTAGAAGAAAATACAGATCTGTTTTTTCTATTACAAAATTCTGCTGTTAAGTTCCTTCCCATAGCTCTTCCTCAGTGGCAGGTCTGCAGGCCCTTGCCTACTGCAGAACCATAGGTAGGACATTGCATAGTTGCTGTTTGCAGTGTTGCCAAGAAAACAATCTAAAATGTGAAAGGCTGAAAAGACCTGCATGAAATGTTATCAGTTTATCATCATTCTGTCATCTAAAATGACTGGACTTAACACTGGTCTCTTCCATAGACCACACTAGGAAAAGATGAATCCTGTAACACCTACTGCTTTATCATAGTATTAGTTTGTATTTTTTGTCTGATTTTGAAGTATTTGTGGCAGAGATTTTTTTTCTATCTCTTCCAGTCTCTGCTGCTGAGTGATGAAGGCTACTGACAGTAACCTTTCGTTACAATGGGCAGAATTTCTGTGCCAGTTCACTGCTGATCTGCATGCAAAGATGTACCACAACTTCCCTTCAGCACTCGATTGCCTGAATTACACAATGTGAAACCTACAGAGGTGAAGAGAGTGTACTGTGCTGCTAGACAAGCATTGACTGGAGTCTGAAGTATGTTTTTAGACTAATCTTTGCTTGTGGGGGATCAGTTGTGACACGCAGTGACCTTCCTGAGGTAGCCAACAAGTACTTCATACTGCGGTATATTAAATCCTCGCTGGTCTACAGCAAACATGACATTCATTCTCTTTGGTAAGCAGTGGTTCTCCTGGCAGCAGAGGGCCTTCACTCCTCTCTGCATGGCCATCCCTTCTATACAGCCACTAAAAATGGGGCACCAACTACAGGAAATTATTTATAGACTCAGCCACCACAACTCCATCAATTTTAGCAAATACTGCACTTAAAATGCCATTCAATGTGCTGATGAACTCTTAACCTGATAGTGAAGTTGCTGCAAACACCGTTCTTATCTTGAGCTTCTCCTACATCCATTAAAGAAGGTTCTTTAAAGTGTAAAAATGATGTATAAATTATACGGTCAATGTTCTGTCTATAATTCAAAATTTCCTGTTTCACGCTGAGCTTTTGTTGCATCTTTGTATTCACATGTGTCATTTAATGCTCTGTTGAGCAATATTAAAATGCCAGAACCATCCAATAACACAAATCATTCAGCAGAGGCAGCCAGAGCCTATTCATGTTTCACTGAAACCAAGCATTTCCCAGCTTGTTTGTTAGCAGTTGTTTGTGGTGCTTTCAACTTCTATATTGCACCTATTGCTAGCTGTATTTGAGTGATACCTAAGAGAACACCAAGTTGAGGAAATGTGGATGAAAAATTTCAGACCAAAGTAGAAAAGACTGTTTTCCTTATGTCATTTTCAGTTCTTGAGGTGTTTGCACATTTCTTGGTGTTCTTGCTTATTGCCTTTTCCCACGTTCCTCCAGATTCACAGGGCTTATTTCGTACAGAATCCGTAAGATTCAATCATCCAAATCAGCCACTATTTCTAGTTTTGTCACTATTTCTCAGGAGCTGATCAATAAACAAATGAAAGTTCATCAATCTTTACAGGTGTTGAAATCCAAAGAACATTTATACTTATGGAAAATACTCATTCTTCCAGGGTTTAAGCAAAATGTTCGGGACCAGTCTGTGAAAACATCTCACGACAATTGAAATGAATCATGACCTAATGAATTGATTTCCTACTTCATTTCACACAGCCATGACCCTCATAACATCCCTGACTGTGACATCTCCATCACTATTTCCATTTCATCTCAGCCAGGAGTTTGTCACAATGGAACAGCCAAAGCAGACTTTATCTACGTGATTCTTGCCACCATCAGGCCACCAGTGCCACGTTCCTCTACTTGATGTAAAGTGCATCCTTTGTAAGAATTAGGGCAGCAGAAGAACAATGTGCACACTGTGGCCTGACAAAGACCTCTTTCATCACACTGTAACATTGTGCTTTTCACTATGCTGAAAGGGTTAAAATTAGCTGTTTGCCACTGTAAAAACAAATAAGAAATTTCTTGTTCAAAAAATTATTAGAAAGTTCTTTAAAAAATCCCTCAAAAAAACCCCTTAACACTTTGTCAAGATGGGATTTCTTTTGTTTTGTATTTCAAATGGAATATTTTTATCAGAATTGACAAAATTAGCAGAATTAATGTTTCAGAATTTGCAGTTGTGCTCTGCATATAACAGGCCTTTTATTTCTTTTGCATGTTACTTGGCATTCTCCTTTATTTACCCCTTTTGTTTTTTCCCCACTTTCTTTCATTACAGTTACAACCATTTGTCACCTGTTTATTTCCAGAATCTGCAGAAATTCCAGGCCAAAATCTTATCACTTTTTTCCTAACATCAGTGTACAAGAAGTTGTTCCAATATATCCATTTTTTCCTACACTCAAGGTGAAAAGGAGATTTTTGCTGTCTGCTGGATGCTGTAGCATCCAAGTTCTAAGCAGCACTGAATGAATTCATCTTGGGAGGTTTTAGGAGTCTTGTCTTGAAATCTGGGCTTGCTCTTGGAGAGTGTTTTCCTGAATTTCCTGGATTCTGACCAGCATGTCTTTTTTTCCTTTTTTGGGGGGCTGACACACCTGAAGAATGTCACTTTTCTTCTCTGAGACTGTGCCATGGGTCTGATATTTTTCCTTCAATTATGAAACTTCCTTAATACAGAGTGCTTTAATTGGGTGATCACTGGTTTCACATACCTGCTAGTGCTGCAGATGAAAACACAAAAAGAAAAGGTGGGTTTTTTTTAAAAAAAAAAGCTTGGAAATGATTTTGGGGGAAGGTATCCAGTTCCAGGGTGCAAAGGGGTTCATTCAGTGCAAAGAAGACATTTCTGTTGTTGTGTTTTTTAATAGCCACACAGAATGTGAGTAAGAGGGAAAACCTATGGATCCAGTAAGGAATCTGGGACACTGTCTGCTGACACTGTCTGCTGGTCTTGAACTATCTCAGCAGCCACTCATCCCTGTTCTTCATTCTGTTCTCCTGCTGACAATGCCTCACTTATTCAAGGAACTCTGTTATGATTGCATTGCTTCAACTTCTTGTATCCTCTACTTCTCTTTACCAGGCTTGTCTTTTCCATGCAAGAGTCTGAAATAGATGAAAAATACAACTATAGGCAGGAGATGCTGTTTGAAAATGATCTGATAAAAATGGAATTAAAATACTGCACATTAGTGTATTTGTGTCAATGACATTGCAAACAACCATTTTTGTGACAATTATGTAAATTCAAAGAAATACATCCTCCAGGTTCAGAAAAGAGTTTCTGTGTAGAAGGCTTTAGTTTTGCCTAGGACTGATTTGAAAAGATTTGTTCAATATTTTGGAAACCCTCACGTAGAATTTGCTCTGTTCTGGAAAAGTAGGTGCATGGAATCTGGGTGTGTAATATCTGAAATGCTTTGTAATTAATACTCAATGATATAATCAATCAAAGCCGTTTGAAAGCAAGATAAAATCAGGCACACTATGGCAAAACATTGATCTCTGGATGAGAGTTACTTCAAGCTCTCAGTTTTGTAAGGTTTTAAACCGGAGATGGGGGAGGGAATAAATTGCCAACACTTCGGATCTCTTCTAGAAGGAATTTTTTCAAGCAGGTCTGTACTGCTCTGTTTGTGAATTCTAACTGCTGGAAGCTGATCTTCATTACACTGCTGCTTTATTACACAGATTGTTCTAGGGTCTCAATGTCAGCTCAGTGTCCTGTGCAGGACTTTTCTGTCTCTGTACCTGCTCCATTGTAGTGGTTGAAAGGATGGTTGTGTGTTTAAAATCCTTTCCCTTGCTCCTCTATTCAGAACCATCTTGTCCTTCTGCCATGTCAGATGGTAAGATTTCAGTTCCTGGCCATTACCAAATGAAAGGTATTCAGACAAGTTGTGGACAGTTACCAAGCAGAGGAACAATGAAATATCTGTTCCCTGGGTGGGAGCAGAGGGATTCATCCTCTCTCCTTTGTCAGCTGGTGAAACACACTAAGCTCTTGCAATTCAAATTTTCTGATTTCTCCTTTGTTACTAATCTTTTAAGTATAGCAAGAAAGAAGAGTTGCTAGAGAGTTCATGTACTGACTGTGTCATTCGGACTGAGTAATGAATCTTTTGAGCCTGTTAACATATTTGTTTATGGCACTAAAAAAAGAGTACTACAAAGGAATAAAACCCCTCTTTTGATTTCCAGTATATCTCAAGGATATCTCAAATAAAAAATCTCCAGGATTTCTCAAATCCTTGAGAGGAAAAGCACTGAAGCTACTGCAAGAAATTGGGTTGTATTGAGATTGAGATGTATCTTATTCAAAATGTAATTTCTTTTTTTTTTTATTTTTGGTGGTAGCTTTTTATATTCATGTGGGCCTGAACCTGTACTCAGTAACAACAATTTTTCTAGTGACTTCAGTAGGAACAGATTAGTACTGGTAACTATTAGAGAAGTTAAGTAGATTTGATGGTGTTACTAAACTAACAGAAGTTCAGTGAGTGAAATATATTTCTGAAGTTTTCAAAAGATTAAAAAATAGGAAGTAATATCTCATAATACCTATATTTTATTCTGGCTGCTAAGCAGAGCTGAAGGATAAGCACTGAGTCCATTAGTGGTACTTTATCCTTAACCAGACTTTTTCAAAACAAATTGGAGGAAAGAAGTGCAATATATCCAAAGGAAAGCCCCTCTGTTGTAAGCAGAACACTTTCTTGTCCTAAACATTTTGTGGGCTTCCTCATTGCAGTCATATCACTTAAATAGATTATGGCTAATGTAAACTGAACTTATATTAATTAGCTGTTTTAATTTTGCATTCAGCAAAGCATATTGGCACAGAGAATAACCAGCCTGTGCAATTCGATGCCCTCAGAGGTGCTCCCAGCAACCTCTCAGTAACCTGAGAGATGCTTTTCTTTTCCCCCCATAAGACTGGATCCAATTAACTCTCGGGGCTCGGATCTCCCCAAGGATGGCAGCTCCAAGGTTTCCTTTAGCACGTGGGCAGTACCTCTGCTCAGAGCCAGAGTGGGGTTCAGAGGTGCCATATGAGGCACTCTGGGCACCTGTGTCTTTCAATCCATCCGTTTTATGAACATGGTCTGGTTTCATGTCTGACAACCTTTAAGATATTTCATCTTCAGAAAACCTCGTTAGTTTAGTAAGGGGCCATTTCCTTGTAGTAGAAGGGACCTGAGGCACAAAGAAGGGGCCCTTGAGGTGAGTTGCAGAATCTGGGAGGCACAGAGTAGAGAGTGTGAGGGTACCTGGAGCTCGGGGAAAGAGCCCACCCCAGTGATCAGTCCCCGTGCACAGCCCTTAGGAAGAGCCATTAGGAAGCCCTGCATGAGGGGTGTGTGTAAAACCACACCTCAGGGCGTGTGAGTGGGAGAGCAGGACTAGTCCCAGCTTTGAAGTCTCATCCAGAAAGCAGGTTACCCAGGTTTAGGTCCCTCCTCTGCCCGAGGGGATCCAAACCCACTGCTCCCACCTCCTTTTGGAGCTCCTTAATCTTT
>NW_008236509.1:1520843-1530076 GCF_000691975.1 Corvus brachyrhynchos | reverse complement strand
CCCTGTTCCAGTGTCCTGGAGGAGGTGGTTGGAGTTGGCCTGACCAAGCAGGGGGCCAGCCTGGGAGGAGTTGTGTCATGGCAGCTGGTCATGGACAAATTGGGAAAAAACCCAACATTTACTGGCAGTGCTTTATTAGAGGGGTCCTTCCAGCATCTTTCTTTGCAGCGAAAATGATGAGAAACAAACAGAGCTTCCCCCCTTCCTGAGGTCTCAGAAGACTCAGCATTTCTTGTGAAGCATCTATGCAAACAAAGCCTTTTGACTTTTAGGCATATTCTGTACACATGGAGATGTGGCTTTGATTACTGTGTGTGCCTCGTTGTTCAAGTGGAGCCCTCCAGTCTCAGGCTGCTCATGCCAGTATGGGAAAGAAAATGCATCTAGGACTTTGTTCTGAGCACAGAGTTAATGTAGGTCTGAACACTGAATGCTTTGGATGGGCACTAGGTGAAAACTTATGCCAGTAAAATTGGCTAAACCATGACATTTAACTCATGGTCCAGCTGTTCTGGCAGAAATTATACAACTATTAGGCTTTTCATGTGAAGACCTAAGAGTGCTATACAAACAGTCATTTATTTGAACTTTCCTATGGTTTGAGAAATTTCAAATTACAGCTTTTTAAGAAATAAAAGCATTAAAAATATTTTTCTCTAGCAAGTAGTTCAAACATCTAACATTAATGATACCATACCAAAGTTCTATTTTTGTTCATATTGAAAAGAAATACATCGTTAGGGAAAGGGATTTTTTTTTCTTCACAACCATCCTCTTAAAATCACAAGTTACCAGTTAATTGTGGAACATTCTGTATGATTTCTATTGGCAAGAGCCACATATTTTTCATGCAAGTTGCATCTAATCCACTACTGGGCCTATGAACAGGTATCCAGCCTTTTCCCCCAGGTGGGAGCACAGAGTAACTCAATAAATTGCTGAATAAAAGGAGCTTCTTGAGCTTTTCTTGCTGTTACTTCTCTCAAGTCCTAGAAACTCCTGTGTAATCCTCAGGGATGTTTTGCATAGTCCTGTAAGCACAGCCTGTTTGCATGGCTAGAGCTCATCTGTGCATGGCAGGGATGCAAATGTTCAAAATGAGAATGTGTTTTGATCGTAAGATCAAAGTGTGTCTGGTGTAGAGCAACTAAAGTAGCTGGTATGCAAACTCCCTGTCACGCAGATCTCGCCTAATGGCCCAGGACTGATTCCCTGCCCATGCCCAGGGAGGGAAAGGCAGGGCTTGTTTTTATAGAAAACTGTAGGGAAGGGAGAGGCTGCTGCTTCTTTTTTCCCTTGGAGCTGAATTTATAGATAGTCTCTAGTGTGAAAAAAAGAGATGTAAAGATGTCTTGACATGAATTGATAAAAATATATTAACCTGGACCACTGTGAAAAGATTGTAACCACTATAACTGGCTTGCATGTCCACCTCTTTTCAACTCTCTGCTTTTCATGGCTTACAAAATAGCACACCCCAAAAATGCCAATCCAAGCTGTGAGGAAGGAAGGAAGGAAGGAAGGCAGGCACGAAGGAAGGAAGGCACGAAGGAAGGAAGGAAGGAAGGCAGGCACGAAGGAAGGAAGGCACGAAGGAAGGAAGGAAGGTACTTGCAGAGTCCAGGATATATCCAGCCACTAGCCATGTTTGTTGAAGCCACATAAATATTTAAGCTCCTGTGCTGAAATCATACCAAGTTAGAATTATGGATCAGTTTTATGGACCATAAATTCTATCTCGGATATATCCTAGAGATTGACTGGGAGTAGCTCCAGTGACAGCACTTTGCTACTGAGTTCCTTTTTTTAAGTGAATCTTCACGATTGGTTTAAGAGCTGCCACCTTTGTATCATGTTGTAGTTAACAACCATTGTTTGTCATGTGAAAGAAGGGGTCATAACTTTTCAGTGCAGGAGGGGGGAAAAAAAGGGATTTTTGGCTAATACCATAAGCTGAATCATTAGAAGATTCAATAATACTCCTAAGCCTTGCCTTCCCTAACGTGGTATATCTGAAAAATGCTCACCCAGACACAATATATCATCCTTGTAGTTTCCTGTGGTTTCTCTCTCAACCCTTGCAGGAATGGAGCCATGAGACTGAGCTGCAGACAGCGCTGCTCCAGGTCTGGAACTCAATTAAGTGCCTGGTAAATTGCTCAGTTATGTGGTTCTGTTCCTGGTTTAACAGCAACAAAGTGGAGCTAAAAAGCATCTGAATGAATAATTCACATGCTCCCATAAATGTGGAGTCTCCCAAGGGGAGAGCCTCTATTCAGAAGAAGAAATATTGCTATGGCACTTGCAGTGTGCTGTTCCTGAAGAAGCCCAGTGTTCTGGTTGAAGGAGTTCCTTCTCCTACTGCTCACCTTCCCGCAGGTTTCCTGCCTCCTGCTCCCTGCTCCCAGTCCCCCGAGGTCACTGGCACCCTGTGGAGTTTGAGCCAGAGACGCGCTGAGGGAACTGGAGACCTGTAGCTGGAAAGGGCCTGGAAAAGCAGGGGCCAAAGGCAGAAAGGGAATATTCATGGGAGGGAGACACCACGCAAAGGAATGCAGCTGTGAGAAGATGCAGCCATGAGAAGACAGCAGATGTTATCCCTGCTGGCAGGGTACTGGATGAGCAGATTCCATTGTTCAGTGCAGATTATATCTTGTAGGAAATCATCACAACTCCTAAACCGTGTCAAAGTTGCCTGCAACGCAGTGGATGCTTTATATAAAAGATTAATATAAGTTTGTTTGCCTAATAAGGGCCCTTGCCAAGATGCTGCAGCTCCTTTATGTCTTGCCTTGGCTCCCCTACTGAAACGAGATGAGGAGGAGGGTGGCTGTCAGTGCAACACACTCATGATGAAATGGTTGGCCTGCTCAGCTGCTCTGTGCTGGGAAGGAGGAGGAAAAATCCTTGGGCACACTGTGTTGGATGATAGTTAGCAGCAGCTCGCTGTTGTCAGAAAAACCCGGGCTTTTTCAGGCACTGGAACAATTAGCTGATGAGATTCCTAATAAGGAAGGAATACTTTGAAACACGTTAAAACTGCTGCTGCACATCCTGCTCTGTAATGCTCCTCCTCCACATTTCCTTCCTTGAATGCTGTCGTGCAGTTGCATAGGAAGAGAGCAGCAAGTGCCACACTCCCTGTTGGCTTTTTGCTTTGCTTCTATTAAGACCCATTTTTCCCCTCATGGCTTTTCTTAGGGCAATACACCGTCTGCAGGCTTCCCAGATTTTCTACACTCAACCTCAGTTCTCCTCCCAGCCCGAGGGAATGAAGTACAGCCTGGATTTGGGCATGTCTGCAGTGCAGTTTCACCTTGAGTTAATTTGTTGTTTAGAAAGGCCAGGCTGGATGCTCCCTGAGTGTTTGTTTTTGGGCTATAACTGTTTGCTGCTTGTGCTGAGGATGAGGATGTATGTATTGTCAGTATACATAAAATTGACTAGTTTTTATGTATGAATTAGTGGTGGTATGGTCTTGCCTCTTTTAACTTGCTGACATAAACTTTTGTCACTATTTTTTCTTCTGTGAATTTTTTTCTGAGCTAAGAGGGATTTTTTAAAATGTTTCTAGCAATCAGTTTTGGCAAGAAGTCCACCCAGCAGTAATGACTAAGATTCTCCTCTCGTTTTTGCCAAGTGATAGAGAAAAAGAAGAAAAGGGAGATTGATATCAATGCTTACATCTAGTGTAAGTCGATTTCTTCCCTCTAGAATAATTTACCAGCATAAGATTAATGTCAAGGCTTACTATAAACATCTGTTTTCATGCAGTTTAACACCATAAGCGTCTCAAAACTATCAATGTAGCACACCTTAGGGACCTCTGTGTGCATTTCTACTTCCCACTTTTATGCAGTGTAGTAAAGTCAGGACAAAAATGATGACAGAAATAAAAGTGGCACACTACACGTCATGATTCTACAAAGTCAGATTGCTCCAGCAGTAATGTGTGGCTGTAGTGGGGATCCATTCCTGATCTCACACTCCAACAAGGAGGATGGATCTGCCTATACCACAGAAACAATTCTGTTATCAGCACCAGCACTGAGTGATGCTAATTGCAGTAGGTTAAAACCATAGAAAGGCTGAATGCACGATTGCAGAGCTGAGGTTTCCTCCTTGATCAAGGACAGCGATAGGTTTCCAAAACTGGGGAACCAGCAGCTGAGGGTTCATGTGCAGTGTTGCTGCTTCCAACCACCTTTGGATGTGTCTCATGTTCATCCTGGTGGAGTATTAGAGATAAACTCATGTCCTTAGTTAGTAGTGGTAGGTCTTGGCTTGGGTTTCATTCTGTGGAAGTAAATCTGATGCAGGAGCACTTCCTAGAAAGAGGTCAGGAGCTGTGACAACTGTTGGGGTTTTTTCCCTTTCTGTAAATTCAACAGCAGCTGGTCAGGTAGTTGGGTTTGTGGAAATTTGGGCTTTCACAATCTTTATGATTGTCTTTTTCAGTTAGTCAGTGGAGCAGCTCAGATCTGGCAATGACATGTAGAGGCTCAGCCAGGAGAATGCCACAGTGCTATGAATGTGAGCCTTTAAAAAAAGTTCATGGGACAGTGCTGAATTAATTCACTTCCTATCTGTGCATTACTATGACCTAGAAAAGTTGGGCCTAAGCAAAGAAGCTAAATATTTCCATGTTTAACCTCGGTCTGTGTGTTAATAAGAACTGGATACAATTCTTCAGAACTGCAAGAAAGTCACCAGTGGTAACTCTAGACAGGTTTCAGTGCATGAAATTGCAAAAGTTTTGTCCTGGTCTAAACCCGTATGCTTCCCTTCCTGTTAGTTTACAGCTCAAAGTATCAAAGGCATAACATCTGAATTATGCAGCAGGGCTACAATTCTCAAGAAGAGTCTAAGTGATTTTTTTGGACTTTGTCCATGTGTGATTTTCAAAAGCAACAGCCTTTTGGAGGACAGGTCTCGCTGGAAGTCACAGACACTTAAACCTGTACCTCTTCTGCAAGCGGGACTCGGGTTCCCAAGCGGGGAGGTGGCTTTGGGTGCCTTATCCACACCCTCCCTCCCCTCAGCAAATCCTGCAAAGGAAGCCCCTGCGGGCACGTTCTGGGGTGGAGGTGATGCTTGATTTGAAGGCAATGTCTGTCAGTCCTGCCAGACTGGTTGGCTTGTGCTGATCCTGTTTCAGAAGCAGGGCCAAGCTTAGGCATGATACCCCGAATGACAGTGTTTGCTCAGCACCACGAACGATGGTGCACCCGCTCGGGGACTACAGTTCTATTATTTCTTGAAATGAGTAATTGCTTCAGAGTGGGGGGTACCGAGGATAATGCTGCTTGCTGAAAAGAAAATTGGGCATGGGTGTGCCCAAGTGACAAGTGAGCAGCAGACTTCTCAAACAGCATAGGAGAATGTCTCGGTGTAGGCTTTTGTTTGTTCATGGATAGGCTGCACTCAGATGTCAGTGTATGACACTCATGAATGTCATCAGAATTTTAAGGTTTGTACCTTGGGCTGGAATTAGACCCTCGTTACTCCTAGTGAAACATGCAGTGGATTGTTCAGCTGTGTTTCATGCTGTTAGGGATTTTGAAATATATAAAACAACCCCCCAAAAAAC
Source organism: Corvus brachyrhynchos (assembly GCF_000691975.1). NCBI lineage: Eukaryota > Metazoa > Chordata > Aves > Passeriformes > Corvidae > Corvus > Corvus brachyrhynchos. The sequence continues at coordinate 1,524,486 of NW_008236509.1, read as the reverse complement.
TCACACAGACAAAAGCATATTTTTGGCCAATGTTATTGTACTAAAAGTTCTTTGTATTTGAATGCTGACTGTAGCTGGATCTTTTAGGTTTTGCACTTGTACATGTTTAGGCTCGATTTGCCAGTGAACATAATAATAGATTATTTAATTTAGAGTCATTTAAACTGAAGGCTGATTACACACTGCTTACAAACATTCCACTCTGAAATTAACTTAATTTTGCTCCTTAGTAATTTGAATTTTTACTTGTGCTTCATTGACATACTTTTTATCTACCGATGTCTAAATGATATTCATACTTTAATTATGACATCAGGGAGAAAAAGCAAATTAACCTTAGTCATCTTGTACTTAACTGAATAGATTATGAACATCAGTTCTGAACTTTTGCAAACATTACACTGTTGAAAGAATTTCTTGAGAACTGTGAGGTACTTTTGAAGCCTCTTTCTGCAATGTGAGGTGCATGTTACCATGCAAAGAAATGTTTTACTTCTAAAGAAGTCTTTGACTACCTGTCAAATTTAAAGCAAAGGATAGAAATAAGATCTGTTTTTCATTGCATCTCATCTTGTGATTGAGCATGATTTTAATTCTTTTGCTCAATAATTGACTACATCATGACTAATATGAATAGTTACATTAATGATCATGTTCAGTTAATCAACATCCAGATACATTTCTTGTATTTGAGGCTAATTGTTAATAAAGATTTTGCAAGACTCTAATCTGTTTCAGGCAGTGTCTCTGACTGCCAAAAAGGAGACACAAAGCAGTAGGAAAAGGGCATATGCATGTCATGTGCTAAATATTTATAAAGCCATGTGAAATGTTGAAAGCAAGTTCCAATTGCTCCATTTTCCCATTACTTCCATTAATTGTGTTTTTCCATCTGTTCAGGGCCTGCTCTTATTAAAGCTCATAATTCAATATCTAAAATACTTTCAGACACCAGATTTGGTACTTTCCATTCTTGTGTCTGATATTATTTTGTTCATTAGCAATTTGAATAAAATGTAAATTTCTCAGGTTAATTACATACTCTGTATCACAGCTACCTTCCCGCATACAAGTTTTGGTGAGGGACCAGACTGTTTGGGACTTGTAGAGCACTAATCACAGTGGGATTCTAGACAACAGAAGCAGCCCTAATGTTCACTTGTACTCCATAATAGCTGGAGCTTTCATCTAGGCAGATCAAAAAATGCATGATAAAATGTGTTTGGAGCTGTTCCTTTTGAGCCCTAATGAAAGATGCATTCCTTCTCAGCATCAAATATTTGTGTAACAAAGCCTTTTGTGGCAGCAATACATATCTCCATAGCACTGCCCTTCAGTCATCTAAAATACTCTGTTTATATGGGGTTTTTTGAAGTAAAGATGAAAACCTCAGGACTGAGCTCAGTTCAAAATGCTGTACTGGCAATGACCTGCCTGAAGAAAATGATCTTAAGTGCCATGGTCCTCCTCACCTGAAATTGCCAGGTATGGCAGATGGAAAAGGAGAAACTTTTCATGTTGGCAGCCGTGTCCCAGGCAGACAGCAATGGCTGGAGAGCCCACCTGAGAGGAAGCCAGGCAGGTTTTGGAGCAGTACCTGCCCACTGGGTGAAGCACCTTGGTCAGAGCTGCTCTTCACAAAGTGTTCTGAGTTTGCTAAAAGGAAAGTTAAAATACACCTTACAATATGGGAAAATGTTGTTCATGGACAGATCTTCACAGTATGTGTGAGTCTCTTTGTTGCAGAAAGAAATGCAGGTATCCAGGAAATGAGGAATGAAACCTGTTTATAGATACAGCAGCGATTTATGCCACTAACATGTAAATGAATCAAAAATCTTCCTGAAACCATAAATTCCCAGGCTATAAAACTATGGATTTGAGACTACTAAATGTGGATATGAAATGCAGTAGCCTAATGCAATGCTTTCCTTATACTCCTTGACCTCCTGTATTCTTCAATAGCTTGAATGAATCTCCACACATTTCAGGGGTACAGCTCCTGTGGCAGTAAGGGATGGAGATAGATTTATGCCTCCTCCATTGTCTGTACCACACCACAGGCTGGAAGTGTGGGTCTAGCAGGGAGGAAAGTGGATTGGGAATTGGGAGAATTGGCTTGTGTTCCCACCTTTGTTGCTAACCTGCTGCACACCCAAGTCAAGCCACTGCAGCTCCCATGCCATCATCCCAATTGATGTCTGGCTTGTCTGCCTCAACTATGATCTCATCAAAGCCAGGGCTGCCTTGTCCTGTGTCTTTTAAAAACACATAGTATAATAGCTCTCTACCTTGTGTGGTCCTATTGCTATACCAATGCTTGTTAAAATTTTACTTAGCTCTAGCTGAAAATGTACAAATCACTGGGTTAACTGGGTACATCTTCAGTAATTTCTAATTTGGCTCCTTTTACAAGCAGGCTCTGATATCCTGGGCAAAACAGTGGAGTTTGTGTCCTTTTGCATAAGCTGGTTGTCTTACTCATCTTTGAACTAGGAAAGCACCCATTCTTTCTATTCTTTAGTTTTATAAGTAAAAGAAACACCAGAATACTGGTGTGGCATCTTAGCTGGAACAACTGTGACTTAGCAGTTGTGAGCCTTGAGTTGCAAGTGTGTGGCAGACAATTTCTGAACAGGCAGGTGTCTCTCACCCTTGTTAATTGCAAAGATGAAGCCCAATTGCTAATGACTGGAGGAGAAGAAAAAGGCTTGGAAGTTCTGTGGGGAAAAGTATTGGAGGGAGGAGAAATGAAAGAGAAGTTAATAATGAAATATATGTTCTATAAAAGTAAACTATTCCTTTAGGCGTACTAAAGACATAGGAGTTGCTAATTATGGAGGTGGTTATGAAGGTAAAATACAGAAAGCTGTATAAATAGAGGTCCAATTAATATTGTCAAAAATGGTAATTGTGTTCATTAACTAGATTAAGTGATCAACATGTGAATCACTCTGGTGACACATCATGAAAGACTTTAAAGAAATGAAATTTCAATCTCACTCAGCTGGCTTGTTTTACACAAACTGGTTTACAAAACGTACTTGCAAAGCATGTGCAACAGCCTTTCTGATCTGGCTTGTGTAAACTGGAGTAATAGGTCTGGATCTGCTTTTTCCTTAAGCTTGCCTATTAAATTAAGCTAAAATAACCCATTTTCTTTGTGCCACAGTGTTTTGGCAAAGCATGTAGGTAAACAGAGAACATGACAGCATCCCAGACTGTAAAAGCAGCAGCTCTAGGAAAGGAGAGTATTGCAGAGAAATTGATGATATAAACTATGTATCATCTAGGGAAATGTCCATTCCTCCATATTTACCTAGTAAAACTTGAAAGAAAAGGAAAAAAACAAAACATTTGAGAATGATTTCATCCTCAAATTCTCATCACACTTGCCTGTTGCAAATTCTGCAGCCACTGGCCTTTCCAGCTGGGTGAAGAGAACCTCAGGAAAACACAAGGGTTTCACTGATGTCTTCCCTCCTGTTCACCTGGCTGCAGTGCTGATAAGCTGTGAAGATGCTGTGGCTGGATCTCCTGTCCCTTCCAGTTAGATGGTTACAGTGGGACAGCTTGATAACCACAAGGCGTGGTGGCTATCACAGGCTCTTTGCCACTGTCTAGGAGCTCATTCCTTCTCCCT
>NW_008236509.1:1513017-1520592 GCF_000691975.1 Corvus brachyrhynchos | reverse complement strand
GCTGCTTTCCAATTGCCCAGGTTTTTTGTGGGCTTTTTGTCCTTTCTTGTTTGTTCCCTTCAGCTGCCTCGTCTCCGGTTTGTGTTGTTTGGGCTCAGTTCGCTTCTCTTCTGACACAGTTTCGTTCTTCACGCTCTTGTCCCTGTCCATCCCCACTTCACTTAGGAAGTGCAGAGGCAGGAAAGATTTCATTCCCTTCCAGAACAGAAAGCAGCAAGGTACATGCTCATTACTGCCCTGGCTGGTTTATAAATCCCTCTAAGCCAGAATGCCATTTTCTTTTCTAACTGTACACCTGACAGGTAGGGAGCAGGAGACACTGTCAAAATTAATTCAAAACGTTCAGATGTTTAGGTTACTTTATTTCACATTGGAATCACCTGCTGAAGATCATTAGTCACCCCTGCCAGGGTTCAGAATGAGCAATTTATGATTTAGTGACCTTGAACCTGTCTTTTGCTGTATGAGCTGAGGAAAGGCATTTCTAATCAGCTCACTGCTGTGGATGGGCACAGCCAGATGTACCATTCTGTGTGTTACAGATACAGGACACCTGGACCTCTCTGTGCTCTATCTTCCTCTGAAGGATGGCAAAATTTGAGTGCCTGACTCTATTTTCTGGCCGGGGTAATACTTTTTGAAATAAAGGATGGAAAGTAGGGGACACAGAAAATGTGCAGGAACAGAGTTATAGAAAAAGATGACAAACCTGGCTTTGAACTTTTTCACCTACTGGTGATTCATGATTCCTGTCGTTGGTCACTCCAAAAAGGAAACCTGTAATAGAATTATGGAGAAACCATTCCGTGAGAAAGTGAAGAGTAGCTGTGAAAGAAAGGGAAACAGAAATGCCAGATATCTGCAGTTAAAAGCAAATAATTTGCTTCTATGCTTGTGGTAGGAAGAACAAGCACCGAAGTTTTCAAAAGGTGATCCATGTCTCTCTTAATTTCCAAAGTTACTTTTCATCTGTTCTTAAGATATGTCTATCAAGTGGAGATTCAGCGGAAGGCAGAATAAAACCATATGAGGTTACACTGATAATTAAATGCATAAACTAATAGCCTGATTACACATAAAACATGACACTGTAAGAGATTAAAACAAGGGGATTACATTAAATTGAAACAAGGATTAAATATTTTTCCTAGAGGCTTTTGACACATTTTCCAAAGACCTGCTCATGAGCACACTTTACTGGTGAAAATAATTTCTTTTGGAGGTAATAGACTAAATAATCACATAATTAAGCCATGTGAAGTGCAGTGCTAAGTAAGCTGATGATAGTATGTTTCAGATATGTAAGAGCTCCTTCCGTGAGTCACAGATACTTTTTGTTCAGGATTATTTTTTGTTTTGTTTCTTTTTCCCCAGTAAACTCTATAAAATCCCAAGACTGACTTAGCAGGATGGTGTTCTGAGATCACTCTGCCATGGTTCCACTGAGCTAGTAAATGGGAAAGGGTTTCTACAACCATTCAGAAAAGGGGAGAGAGAGCACTTTGGAAGCTGAGGCACAGGAGACTGAAATTGTTTCATATTTTCATTACAGCAGTACCTAGGAGGCCTTGGGTAGATCAGGCCTCCTTCTGCTAGATGGTGCATGATCAGAGAGTAAATACCTTCACCAAAAGCTTACTCTCCAAGGGAAATAAGACACCACTCCCTGCTCAAGTTACTCTTCAATAGAAACTGTGTCTTCCCACCCCAATGCTCCGCAGCAGTGTCACCCCAGAATGTCACCTGAAGAGATGCGTTCCCTTCTTCTGTGAGAAGTGCTTGCCTCCAAGTAGGAGATGGGAAAAAGGTAGCTTGAAAACAGGTTAAAAGGGGAAAAAAAAGGTGGGGAGAGAGAGGACAAGAAAGTTGATGGGAGTATGTCCTTAATCCATATGGCAACTACAAAAATACTGCTGAGCTTGCCACGTACTACACAAACATGGAGTTTTTGCCAAGACACTAATAGACTTTCTTTTCTTTCTTTCTTTTTCTTTCTTTTTCTTTTTCTTTCTTTCTTTCTTTCTTTCTTTTTCTCTTTCTTTCTTTCTTTCTTTCTTTCTTTCTTTCTTTTTCTCTTTTTCTTTCTTTCTTTCTTTCTTTCTTTCTTTCTTTCTTTTTCTTTCTTTCTTTCTTTTTCTTTTTCTTTCTTTCTTCCCTCCCTCCCTTCTTTCTTCCTTTCCTTTCCTTTCCTTTCCTTTCCTTTCCTTTCCTTTCCTTTCCTTTCCTTTCCTTTCCTTTCTTCTTCCTTTCTTCTTCCTTTCTTCTTTCTTCCTTTCTTCTTCCTTTCTTCTTTCTTCCTTTCTTCTTTCCTTTCCTTTCCTTTCCTTTCCTTTCCTTTCCTTTCCTTTCCTTTCCTTTCCTTTCTTCCTTTCTTCTTCCTTTCTTCTTCCTTTCTTCTTCCTTTCTTCTTCCTTCCTTTCTTCTTTCTTCCTTTCTTCTTTCTTCCTTTCTTCTTCCTTTCTTCTTCCTTTCTTCTTTCCTTCTTCCTTTCTTTCTGTCTTTCTTACCAAGTAAGATTCCAATTCTGAACCTGTGGAGTCACAGCAATTTGAACAAAGCTATTCATGAAATTCAGAGCAGGTGCAGAGGAGGAGTAGATTAGCAGGAAGAAGGGGAAAAGTTATTGGGAATGGAAACTGTTTTTCATGGAACTTCAATGACTTTCTGGAACATTTTCGAAACTGAGGTAAGGGGATTGTAATAAAACTTTCCAAATAAACTTGAAGTGTAAACAAGCTGATATATAGAGAGTGTGTAAAGCCTGCAGAAGCTGGTTTTTGAGGGTACATTCTAATACCCCAGCAAAGTTAGTACTGTAACAATCTAAGACATCAGTGACCAGCTCTGTGTGTTATTCAGCATGTGACAGTGTGTGACAATCCACCCTGCATGGAAGGTTCTGCTCTGATGCATTTACACAAGTAATGTCGTAAATTATGCAAGCAGCACTTTTCAAGATACTATTTGACAATTCTGCTTGAAGATAGTTGGCTAAATTGCATACAGAGCCAAGATTTGCTTTGAGTTTATTAATTTTTCCCTTTCTGTTAAGCTTCCAAGTTCATTTAGCAATGAGAGTTTGTAGAAAAGGAGTGACATCCATGTAGGCTCCCTGCACTTTGCCATGCTCATTTCTCTAAACTTTGTGTGCCAGCTCAGGAGCAATAATATCAAGTGACTTCAAAGGACAACTGCTCCCAACAATCCACAATGGCTTGTATTTCAACTCGTTAACCAGCACAGCTCACCAGACCTGTTATTTCAAGGCCTCTGCTGCTCTTTTCATGTACTGAGCTACATTGCCAGCTCAGTGCAAGTGAAAGGGGGGAAAAAAGGCCAAAGTCGTGTAGAACTTGGGAGGGAGGTCAGTTTCTGCACATGTGTCTCCAGACACAGGAGCACAGACTATTTTTAAAGCAAACCTGGAACATACGTTTCATGCAAGGAGTCAATAATAAAACTTAATTACATGTTTTCTCATACCCACTAACTTGTTTCCCTCCTTTGACTGTATCTTGTCTGAAACCTGGACCATAGGTCCTTTGGGAAAGGATCTGTCACCATAAAACAACCAGACTGTGATTTGGCTGCCCACATGCTGGTTTAGAATCTATGGCAATAATTAATAGGTCATTCATTTTGCATGTCAGTGGTGTTCATTACAGTAAACGTATTTGACTCCCCTCTTCAAGGCATCAAACGATATCCCTACAAAGTGCTTATTCAGACTGGCAGATCTCTTACACAGGCTAAGAACTAGAAATATATCAAATTTGACACAGAGTTTTCATTCTGATAATATTGCTTGATAGTGGGTTTTTGAAACAAGGTCAAGGCTAAAAGCTGCAGTATTTGGCTTACTTTGGGTTTAATATAGGTGAGTGTAATTGATGTCAAAGAAGTTTCAGCTCCAGCCTCAGTTTTCCACTCTCCAAACCTTCACTTAGGCCGTGAGTGGGGGATATTTACAGCCTGAAGGAAGCTTTTGCCAACTTGCAAGTCAGCATAAAGCAGTGCCCATTGCTGAAAGGATCAGTTCCACCTTTCCAAGGGCCTTCAATTTCTCATTTTTACCACTGTACCTCATCATTGCCAGAAACGTTTGCGTGACTGTACACTGAGCCACATCAGGGCCTCACCTAAACTAAAGTTCATCAGTTTTTTTCTGACCTGGTTCACTACCTGGTCCCACAAACTTCTGCATAGGCACAACAGAAAGAGCCATGTAGGGTTCAGAAAAAACATGGCCAAGGGCAGCAAACAGACAGGACCTGTGTAGGAGTGCTTTATAATGCTTGTTTAAAGGGTGCCTGAAACTAAGGCCTGGTGCTACTCTGATTATATCTCCTGGACAAAATTTCTGATTTCTGTAGGTATTGTCTGAGAAAAGGCTGGTGGCCTCAGTCCATGGTGATTCCTTTGGGAAGCAGTTAGGGTGTTGAATAAATAGGGCAACATGACACTATATGCGATTTATGTAAATAGTTTGCAGTGCTGTTAGGTTTTTATTTAATTCATGCCTACCTCTATCTGTCTTAGGAAGAGAGAAAGATTAGACTGGAGTTGACTCTGAAAGATAGAAGAGAATGGTATTGAAAAATCCCCAAAGGCTGTGTTTGTTGGATCTTTCACCTCTCCCCTGGTGGTGCCGGAAGGTAGATTTCCGTCACGGTGTTGGTCAGGGGGTTTTTTTGCTGCTATGTCTCTCTCCCATTCTGTCCGAACTGCAAAGGAGATAAAAATCCTGTCCTTCTACCTGTGATTCTGAATCAGCTCTCCTAACCCTTGGCTATGTGCCCAGCAAAACCCCAGAGCCAAATTCCCTGACAAGCACACTGTGGCTTGTCTCTATTATCTGAGTGAGGATATACAAGCCCAGAAAAAGGGAAGGGAGAAGTGCCTGGTCCAATGCAAACAGTGATTTCCTCTTCTATACTGATGTTTTAGTAATGGTTTGAGAGTGATAGGGATTTGTGAAGATGTTTGAGATCAGTCTGTGAGCCTATTGCAATAACTGTTTACACATTAAATAAATTTACCAAATTTCACCTGCACAATATAGGACCACAATCAAATAGGTGCTCCTAGGAATTCACTGTAGCTCCCACCAAACCCTTGAGACTACAGTGCCACCTGCAGCGTTCTCACCCCTGTCCTCATGGGACAGGACCAGCAGCTCTGCAGGGTCATAATCTTATCTGGGCTATGGGGAAGCCAAGAGCAAGCACCACATGGCCCTCAGCAGCCTAGAGCAAAAGTGGCTTTGTCCTGGTTTTATGGATTTTCCTAGCTGGGGATGAGTAGGCAGACTACTTTGCAAATTTGAATTCCCTGCCTTCCTTCACCTCATGCTTCACAGGCTGCCTGATGCCTCTATCAGCAGTACAATGATGTGCAGCGTGTTGCAGCTCATTTCTGTAATGTGCTCGCTGTTTTTGCTTGGTGTGGTAATGGGAGAACTTACGCAAAGCCGGCTGGGCTTTATTGCTCCCATCAGTCCCTGCAGAAGCTGTGAGCAGGTACTTGCATCACCCACCTGTTACATCCACGCTGCTGAATGCAGGGCAGCAGTGGGACTCCCACATCCCTCAGCTTATTCTTTGGCTCTCCTTCCATGAAAATCCAAATTTCTCACTCTGGACAAGTGCTGATGCTTCTAAATGCCACTGCATTGCCCCTGCAGTGGCCAGAGCTGAGGACAGTGCACTGCTGCTTGTACCTGAGGGAGCCCCTTGTCCCATCAGAAAGGGAAGGGGTGATGCTGTCATCCCTTGGTGTATCTTTCCATTTGCTTTGCACACAAGGCAACGCCACAAAATCCCAGTCCTGGCAGATTCTTAAATCACACTCAATTGGGAACACTTGTTAAGCCTTATTAAGAGTTTTATTAGCTCTAAAAATAGGTTCTTAAATGTTTTCCAAGGTTGACTAAAATGTGAAAAACAATTATATAATCAGTGTTTAAAATAAACCACAGTTTGTTACAACTGAAACCCATTCAGTGGAATAACATTTATCAAGAGTCATAGCATATAGAAAATTCTGCAGCCTCTGCAAATCCACAGACAGTATTTCTCTGCTTGCTTTCAAACTGAGTAGTTCCTGAATCTAATTTTCTGACGTCCACCAGAACTCCTTCCAGCAAGAACACTGCAAGAGTGGAACACGGTCTTTGGGTGAGAAGGCTGCGAGGTTTTTTAATAAAAATAAAGAACTGGTCTATTGGTGTACCCCATTTTTTATACTTTCTTATTGTTAAATGAAAACTTTTATAAATAACCTTACATAAATAATAATCTCAGGAGTTTTAAAAAGTTCATACCATCAGTTGAACCTGACTCAACCTTCTCTGGTCTCTCACTGTTTAAACTATTTCTGCAATTATTCTGGAATACAAGAATCCTTAATGTCTCTTATTGCAAGAGCAGATCATATATTTTGGGCAAGAGTTAAGCTGCAGAGGAAGATTTGGCAATTAAGTGAAATGCATGTTACAGCTGATGGCTGCTTTTTTGTTGTTGTTGTTGGAATAACTGAAAAGATTAAGCTGTAGTGCATGTAGGGCTTGAGTCATGCTTTTATCGTTGCATATCTTGGCCTGATATGAACTCTGTTATTAAAAATGGTAGCTCAAGCTGATTCTGTACTTTGTTTATCTACAACCAAGCTCAGCCAAAGATCAGCTAGCCTAGGTGGAAAAATGTAGTTGAAGGCTGTGTACATACAGGCACTGCTAATTACCTTCCATGACTGCCAAATGACTATAGATACTAACAGATTTCTTAGTATGCCTTTAAACAAAGCACTCTTATCTATGCATAAGAAAAAGCACTACGCAGAGCAGAGTTAATACAACATGTTAACCTATATTTTGATTTAGTTTGCTCCTTAGAAAAAGAAAAAAATGAAGTAATTTATCACCCCTTTTTGTTGCCAAAAGGAACTGCAGTACCGTCCAAAAGCTTGCGCCCTGGGAGACCCCAGTGTCAGTAGTACTGACGCCTCTTCTCCTCCGTAGTGTTTAAATGATCAGCAGCTTTAGTGTCGTGTCGTTTTGCCTGTAAAGGAGCCGGGTGTGTATCTTTGCCAGCCAGTATAGCCCAGTATAACCCACCGGGAGCCACCGTCTGACTCTGCAATGCCGAGAACCTGTTCGGGAGATACCGATCCCCACTCGGGAGCGCGTCCTGGCCTTTTGCTCGCGAAGAGCTCACCCGGAGCATCCTTGGACTACAGCGGGGAGATCGTGGGCAGCAGCCGGAGGATAAAAAGGCCCGGCAAGAAAACCTTCGGAGGGAAGCAAGCGGCAGGATTTAAGGAGCGAGCAATCCCAGACGTGAATGAAACACAAACACGCTGTGGGTTTTCTCTTCCTTAGATAAAAGCACTGGCGAGCCAGCCTAAACGCTGCCCGCGGATGACTAGTCAGAACAAGTTCAAACTCCAGAGCTCAAATTAAAGTGTTTCCTCTGTGTGACTGCCTCCTGAGCCGGGAGTTTCCTCACCAGCCCCACATCTGCCCGCAGTCCTCCACCGCCCTCTGCCCCGGCAGCCCCGCTCCGCCCCCCCCCCCCG
>NW_008236509.1:1501963-1511398 GCF_000691975.1 Corvus brachyrhynchos | reverse complement strand
GGGTCGCCGTCGCCTCCGTGTCCCCCTGCTCTGTGCCCTGCCTGTGCCGCGAACGAGCGAACGAGCGGCGTCGGGGATCTTCCAAAGTGCCGAGGGACAAGAGCGAATCCTGGAGCTTCAAAGGGAAAGCCAGAACTAGTGAGGAATTTCCAGTTTTAGTAAATCATCCGCCTGTAATTAGGAAATTCATGTTTGTGAAGCACTTCGCAGATGAAATATGCAAAGGACGGGAATGTCTAAGTGCTATTAAAATACTAGCTGAGCCAGATTTTAATGGGAGCTTGCTGTGTACTTTGATGGGAACGGGATCCGTCCCGGAGTGTGGATTAAAATGAGAAGATGTGAAAAATAGTAATAAAACGCAGGATTGTGGCACTGATTTTCACTGATTGCATCACCGGGTTCACGGACCTAGGCTTTTCTAAGTGATTAAATAAGTACTATAATGGGCAAAGAAAAAAACTCTCTCAAACCTGAACCTTCCGAGGGAGTTTGAGAGCCAATAAAATCGGTGTGCCCTGTGGAGAGGACTTTTGCCTGGATAAGGTTTATGTTCCGGTCAGCGGAACAGAACGGAGTTGTGGCATTGCAGCCTAACTCCTGTCATTCTGCTGTTAGAAACGGTGGAGCTGGGGCACACCGAACAGCGAGGGAGCGATTATGTAGCCTAATGTCCTCTTTTCCCCTAAAGTAACAGGCTCAGTGCGCTGTGCGAGCTTCTCCTGGGTTTCCGTGGAAGGGCTAGTCCTGGGGAAGGAAGCCTGCCACTGCTCTGCCTGCGTAAGGCAGCTAATTACGGTGGTGGTTCCTGACGTGCAGCCTCCTGTCCCGTGAGGAAGTGGGCTGAGGGACCACCGACTGCCAGCATTCCTGGAGCTGAAGATCACGGGGATCTTGTGCCCGCTGCTAACGTCCCTTTCCTGTGTTACTGCAGGTTAAAGGACTCCAAACCGAGCTGGCCACTGCGTGTTGCAATTAGGGCACGCAAGATAAAGGTGATGGTAACAGGCTGGATTTGCTTCCTGACCACAGCCACCTTCTGTTAAAGCTGCAAATTCCTGTCCAACGGTAATTGGTGTGGCACTGCCAATTCCAAGGGCAAGGCGTTTTGCTCTCAGGATATATCAGGAGTGCTGGGTCGCTGTGCTTTGTGTAGAGGAAAGTGTTTGCTGATGGAAGGTTATTCCCAAGGTGTGCAGGCTTTTTTTTGTTCAGTGGGTTGGTTATGCCTAAAAGCATCATCCAGGGCAGAGGAAGGTGGGTCCAGCAATGGCAGTCCTGTAAGAGAACAAAATGACTTTAACAAAGGGGGTGGTCAGGACTCTGGGACAAATCTGACAGCTCACACTGCCCCAGGATAACAGGGTGCTGAACAGAAATGGGATCTGAAAGAGGACAATATGATTCGGCTTTGACTCTGGCAGGTTCAAGATTTTAAAAAACCCTTCAGGAGAGTAGGAAAAGAAGCCTTGTTGCTCTCATCAGGCTGTCAGAAAGCTGGAAAAACAGACCATTCCTTGTCTTCTGAAGAATCAGGTGCAGCAAAGGGATTAATGGGGCAGTGAGAAACTGTCCAAGTCCTTTACTGGTGGTTCCTTGCCTTTCCCATTTAATTTTAATCTTGTTTTACATGTGTTTCCTATGAGAATGTCTGTACCTATTTTCTTTTGGCAAAGAACAGTACAGGAAGAGCAGGTTGTGATTTGAAGAGGCATCTCATGCTCCCCACAGGTCAAGCTGCTCCAACTTGTCTGACTGCCTGTATCTATCCGGTATCCAAGCCTGGCTTAGTGCAATAAAATTGGAAGATGATCGTTCCATCTTTCCTTGACCACACCTCTGTGTGTGGAAAGCTGGCTCTGCCTCCCCAGTGAAGCCCCCAAGGCAGCATTGCCAGAGAGAGGATGCAGATGTTGGCAGTTTGGTTGGAGGCAGTAAGAGTACAATTAAGAAGGCAAACACTCGATTTTGGTAGGATATACCCATTAGATGTGTGTATATAATGCATGATTTAGAAGATGGCATTCAAAATTCACATTGCTGGATCTCAAGTTTAACCCTCAGGAATTTTGGTTTAGTCTGTTTGCAAACTCAGGAAACCGCTGGCAAAGCTTCAAAAGTTTGAAGTGCTGTATCTGAACTAAAGTTTGGGCTGTGCTGTGCTGAATCCCAAAAGGCAACTGAATGCAGGCACACTTTTGCCTTTGCTCCCAGGATCTTAAAGCAGAGAAAGGTGGTGCTATTATCTCATTTTAAAGATAAGAATGCTCTGGCATAAAGGAATCGAGTGCCTTGCCTAAGGTTATACAGCAAGGCAGCAGCAGTGTCACAAAGCAAATCAGGTTCCTTCACTCTGGCACCATTAGTCACTGAACTCCATCCTCTCCTCCTCTCCTTCTTTTAATTATTCCATGAGAAAGGGAGGTGAGGAGGAATCCATTAGTTCAACAGCTACAGATGGTGATAAAACAAAAGTACAAGCTCAGCAGAGAGTATTTCCCTCTGGTGAAGCAATGGGAGGCAGTGGCACACCAGCTCCTTCAGACGCCTCCATCCTGGTGGAGGCAAATCTCCTCCAGCCGACTGCAAACCTGCAACACTCACCAGTGTCAGTAGAATATCAAATTGGAGGGAAGGACTGCTGCTCCTCTCTTCACTCCCTTCCCCACAGAGCAGTGATGCAGGAGGTCTTCTATAACTCCTGCAACAAGCATATCACATAATTAAAATGGAGAATGTGATAAATATGGTCTCCTGTAATGCAGAGGCTGTTTCTGTACTGCCTTATCAATGCACAGCTGACAGCATGCTCTTTTTCTGAAGCACAAAGTTCCTTGACAGAATGCCATCCAGAACTTACTTCACAGTCTGTATTTTTTTCACCTGTTTCATAAATTGCAAAAAATTCAAAGTTGATGATATTCTTAAGAGCTGCCTAGGTCCCAGAAGGAGAGTTTTGAGCTTAGTATTTTAGGCTGTATTGAAAAGTTCAATCCCAGGTATAGACTAGTTTATTTTTATCCACTACAGGAGAATTACAAGGCCAAGTGATGAGAAATCAGATATATTTTGGCATTTCACTTCAAGTTCTTTCTATTTTTTCCTTTTCATTGAGGTGTGCAAATAAATTATCAAGTCTTTTGTGATAAGAACAGCATTCCTATTATGGGGTAGGATAGTGAGATGTCTGTTTTGTTGTGTTTTTTTTTCAATTTGAGCTGAACTATCAGAATGAAATTGCAGCCCTGATATTTTTAATAAATAAAATGATGCAAGACTTTAATTTTTTGAAATTAAACCAAATAAATACAAGAGAGCACTCTGAGACACAGAATTAATTTCTTTCAAGTGCATTTAAATGGAGAAAGTGTACGGGTTCAGATTCAGGGTATTTTTCTTTTTTTCCATGGTGAAGTTGCTTTTACTTTTTAGATCACTCTCAGGACAATTTACTTATTTTTCCTGAGGTTACAGTTCAAAAGAACACAGCCTAGGTGGATGAGCAAAGGCAGGCTGTAACTGGTAATCTATTGAGCCATCACTGTCTGGAGAAGTTGCTCTTTGTTGTGATGCTGAACAGCAACGCTGCTTTCCCAGCTCCTCTTCCTATGTTCCTGTTAATCTCATTTTGTGAGGTTTAGCTCTTGGTCCCTTTTACTTGTTGCTTTCTAATATTTTGCCTTGACAAACATGGATGAAATCTTGGGACAGAGTCTGACTGGGAGTGTTACAAACTTCTGCAGTGGTTGCCAACCTTTACAGATTGATGAATAGGGAAGGGGCTACTTGAACTTACAGGTCACTCTCTCACGGATGATATTCTCATTGGTACCCAGTTTTTCCTGATGGTATAAAGCTGAATAACCAAATCATGCTGTGAATAACCAAATCATCCCTAGTTAGCATGCACAGAATTAAACACTTGAAAAACTACCCCCGTGTTAGCAGCGGTACGCAGACTCCAGTCAAAACAGTTTGTAGTCTTTGACTTTGATTTGGAAGAAAGTTGTTCAGTTTGTATCTGAGCAGCTTTAGACATTAGAGTGCTTTCTACTTTCAGATGTTCTGTTGAAGACAATGAAGGAACTGGCACTTCAGTTAAAGATGACTTGCAAGAAGTGTAACAAACTCCTGAAGAGCTTTTGTAAGCAGTAAGCTCTGTGACCTCCTGACCCTTTTCCTTCAGTTCCTAGCATCTGATGGGTGCTGTCCTGCTTCTGAATGCCACCTGTTCAGTCAACATATCTGGAAATCTGCAGTCATTACCTGCTTCACATGGCTGGTGATACCTCCTTTCTTATGGGATCCATTTGGGAAGACTGTGGTGTGGCCTGTTTGCATAACGGCAGCCAGTACTGGGTTATATTGCTTTGACTGCTTCGTCCAACTTCTTCTCTTTTCATGTGCACACACCCAGAATACAAACAGGTATGTCAGAAGGAAACTATCTTCAGTGAAGTCAGAGGGGGCTGTGTGGGTAAATCCCTCTGCAGTGCTTTCAAAGTGCACATACGTCTATAGACTGCCATTGAAGAAAATTATCAAGATGTATATTTACATTAAAGTGCAGCCTGGTAGTCTTGATGTGCTAGATGTGATGTAAATGCATGGGAGGAGATTATCCCTGCCTGCTGTCATGCAGCAGGGTAAGAGCACAGCAGAAGTCAGTGCTAAGAATACAGATTTCCAACTCCTCATCTTTGAACAGACTCTTTAGCAATTTGGTTTTGTTTGTTTGCTATATACACTCTTAGGACAGGAAAGAGTCCTTCTCCCTTTACACCTTCTGTTTCAGATTTTCTTTTGGTGTAAGCGAAGAGGACAGAAATACTTGAACAAAGCAGAAAACATTTTCCTTCTCATGTGCATTATAGATACACAAAGCTTTGATCCTAAGTAAGTCAGCAGAGCTGCACTGGTAAGCTTTGGGGGAAAATACAAGAAAGATCAGACTCAAATTATGGTTATAAACTTCCTTCTCCAAAAAACTTTAAGTGTATTTGAAAATGGTCTGGGTTTGAATACTGCAGCCTTGTCAGCAGTCATCAGGAAATGGTGGAAGGCAGCAAGGAGGGTGTGCAGCAAAGTCAAAATCCTGGACTTCAGGAGAGCGGAATTTGGCCTCTTCAGGAATCTTATTGGTAAAGTACCATGGGATAAAGCCCTGAAGGCAAGATGGGCCCAAAAAGGCTGGTTAATATTTAAGGCTCACCTCCTCCAGGCACAGGTGTGATGCATCCCAACAAATTAAAAGTCAGGCAAAAATACCAGGACACCTGCTTGGATGAACAAGGAGCTCCTGGACAAACTCAAATACCAAAAGGAAGCCTACAGAGGGCAGAAACAAGGACAGGTTGTCTGTGAGGAATACAGAGAGATTGTCCAAGCATCCAGGGATCAGGTTATGAAAGCTAAAGCCCTGATAGAATTAAATATGGCTGAGGATATTAAGGACAACAAGAGATGCTTCTATAGGTACATTGGTGATAAAAGGAAGACTGGGGAAATGTGGATCCTCTCCATAAGGAAAAAGAGCACCTGGTTACCCAGGACATGGAGAAGGCTGAGGTATCCAATGATGTTTTTGCCTTGGTCTTCACCAGCAAGGGGTCCAGCCACACCCCCTGAGCTGCAGAAGGCAAAGTGACTGGGGTAATGTAGAAGCTCCCACTGCAGGAGACCAGGTTCAAGACCATCTAAGGAACTTGAATGTGGACAAGTCCCACAGGACCTGACGAGATGCAGACACAGGCCTCAAGGGAACTGGCAGATGAAGTTGTTAATCCACTTTCCATCAGATTTGAGAAGTCAGGTCTAGTCCAGGGAAGTTGCCACTGATGGAAAACAGGGAATTATAACCCACACATTTTGCCACTAAGGGCAAATCATACCAGAAGAATTTGGTGGCCTTCTCCAACTGGGTTCCAGCAGTTGTGGATGATGGAAGAGGGACTGGTATCATCTACCTGGGCTTGTGCGAAGCATCTGGCTCTGTCCCACACAACATCCTTGTGGCCTGCCCCAGGTGTCAGTATTGGGACAGGTATCATTTTACATCTTTCTTGGCAACATGGGCAGTGGGATCGAGTGCACTCTCATCAGGTTTGCCCACAGCACCAAGCTGTGTGGTGCAGTCAACATGCTGGAGGGAAGGGATGTCATCCAAAGGGACCTCGAGAGCTTGAGAGGTGGGCTCAGGCAAACCCCATGAAGTTCAACAAGGCCAAGTCCTGCAGGGCAATCCCGAGGAAAAATCTAGGCTAGGAGGAGAGCAGTCCTGACTTGGGGATGGTGGATGAGGAGCTCAACATGACCCAGCCATGGGCACTTGCAGCCCAGAAAGCCAAACAGCCTGGACTGCACCTGAAGCAGCCTGGCCAGTAGGTGGAGGGAGGGGATTCTGCCCCTCTGCTCTGCTGAGATCCCAGCAGGAACACTGCATCCAGCTCTGGGGTCTCCAACATAAGGACATGGATCTCTTGGAGCGAGTCCAGAGGAGGGTGCTGATGATGCTCAGAGGGCTGGAGCACCTCTCCTGTGGAGAGAGGCTGAGAGAGCTGGGGTTGTTCAGCCTGGAGAAGAGAAGGCTCCAGGGAGACCTTGTAGCACCTTCCAGGGCCTAAAGGGCTACAAGAGAGCTGGAGCAGGACTTTTTTACCTGATCATGCAGTGATATGATATGGGGTAATGGCTTTAAACTGATAGAGAGTAGATTTAGATACATGGAAAAGGTTCTGCACTGTGTGAGTGGTGAGGCACTGGCACAGATTGCCCAGAGAAGCTGTGGCTGTGTCATTCCTGGAAGTGTTCAAGGCCAGGTTGGATGAAGGTTTGAGCAACCTCTAGAGGAAAGTGTCCCTACCCATGGCAGAAGAGTTGGAGTTAGATGGTCTATAAGGTCCTTTCCAACCCAAAACATTCTACAGTTCTGAAATACTCAGTGCAACTATGGTAATTTTAATTACTTAGCACTTGTAACTTCTTTGCTTTTCCCTTAAACAATTCTCTTAGCCGTAGAGAACGTTTGAGTGTCTCACAGTGCTTCTTTCTTTAGTTTTGACCATGAAGCTCAAAAGAGATGAACTAGGTTATTCATTACCTTCTTGAGATTTATCATGAAGGCTTTTAACTACTTCAAATACTCTTGTTTATTCTCCCCACCCCAACTTGTGAATATCCTTTGGAATACACCTTGCCTTCTGAGTAAGCAAAGACTGTGTCCTCAGTGGCACAGAGGATACAGAGTTTCCCAAATAAATACTCAGATGACCTCTTTTTCAGGTCACTTACTTGTATGGAAGGGACTGGAGCTTTCTGGCCTTAGTGGGGGTTAGTGAGAAGTTCTCCTGTTGTTTTTTCTGTAGAGGCTGGGTAGAGGAGCTGCTCTCTGTCTGCTGGGATCAATGACAAAGCTCTTGACAGGCTTTGCTGGGAGCTGGCCCTGGAGTGTGGATAGTTGGAGCCATCAGTTAGGCACGAACAAACATCTGTTTTCATGCTGGCAGTATGAGTAATATGGTTCCTCAACATCACTGCCACGAAGGAAGAGATCAACCTTGGCATTAGGTCTTGGCAAACGTGTCCAGCTCGCGTGTGTTCACAGGCAGGCTGTGTGCACTGCATCCTGTGAGGCAATTCCTGCAGGTACAAAGAGAGGGTTTGGGTTTAATTATATATTATTTGAGCTGGAGAACAGTCAGTGACGTGCGTTCCTGTCTGTGACTATGAAATGTGTATTCTCATCCTACCACTCCACAAACACGTTCACCTGGAAATCTGTAAGGATCAAAAGCTTTGTGTGCAAATAAGGCCATATTTCTATATCATGCGTGGACCTCTCTTGTGTTTGGATTAGTGACATCCTTTTCTCCAGAGAAATACCTCACAGGGAGCTTTCTAAAAGCTCAGAAACCACCCCAAAGTGAGATATGATACAAGCAGGATGTGTTATTGCAGTACGATGTTTTGGCAGATCGGAATGAAGACAAATGAATTCTCAGTGTTTGAACGAACAGAACTTTCAGTATTTCCAGTATTACCATGAATTTGTTTGGTTTTGAAGTCTGTCCTATAAATGTACTAAGCAGGCAATCTGTTTTACCTGCCCTGTTTGTATGATCAGTAGTAGATTTCAGCTTTTATAGCAGAGAGTTGTATTCTGATAAGGTTTAAATATGTAGCTATGAATCCATAGGTAAGAGGTGTAATTTACTTTTCAGTTATAATGAAATCCTTACTGAACTAAGACTGTGAGGTTATTGTATTCTCCAGCCTCATTCTGTCCAGTTGTGATCTTCTAACTCTTCACAAAAAACATTCCCAAAGCCTTTCTTCTGAACTTTTGTATTATTTCCTCAAGACATTTGTATCTTTGACCCATTTCTAAACTTTTTTTTTTGTATTCTTGGTAGATCACCGGGCTAACCTTGAATCAAGCTTTATGAGGGGTTCAAGTGAGTAAATAAAATTTATAGGTGAATAAATAAGTATGATTTACAAATGATTTCAACAAAACATAATGCAAAAGGACTTAAAGAGAATATGAACTGGATATAGATAGTGTATATTCACTGACCCCATTCTGACACTGACAGTGGCAACAGGATTAGGTCCAGAGGCCAGAAATCTCTTTAGAAAGCAAGAAGATTTCAATGATGCCTTTCTTTCCCTTGAGCAAATATGTCCCAAATGGCAGAAAATAAAATGAGGAGCAACTTAATCTGGTGGAAAACCAGGAGTGGTAATATGCAGTGTGAGAAGGGAACCTAAGTTAAAGTCATATGGAAAAAGCCCCAGAGCTGGGTGCATGCAGCAGGGAAAATAAGATGTGTTATTCTTTGAAGCATGGCTTTCCTGAGAGCCCCAAGAAGATGGTGAGCTCTAAGGAAATGACAGGTTTCCCTCGGGGTGGTCCAGAACAGGTCTGAACAAGAACATTGTAGGAGAGACCTGAATTGTTTGGTGTTGGGGCCCTCCCCCCTGCTGTGGGGTCCTGGGAGAGGGGCCCTGAGGGGAGGCACGGAGTTTCCCTGCCCCTGGTCAGCCTCGTTCCCTATTGGTTGGTTTGTGTTCCCCTGTGCGGGCAGAAGGACCCTTGGGTCCTGTGATTGAGCAGTTCCTTGGCATCTTCAGCCATGCGGCTGGAGAAATAAACATCTCTCTGAAACATCTATCAAGAGTCTGTCCACTTATATTTCTTTCCCATGAGCCTCCTGGTTTGATATGCGTGTTACAGAATCCCCACTGTAACAAATGGTGGATAATGCGAGCAGAGCGATCCCCGATCCCTAAGCGACTGATGTGTGAGTAAACTCTAGAAACTCTGGATTTCTCTTCTTGTTTTTGTTTTGCTATTCCATATCAGAACTATGGAGGAACCGTGGGAAGACTCTTGACTCTCAGAGCCGCATATGGACATTTATCTTAAACTTGAAA
>NW_008236509.1:1480301-1499805 GCF_000691975.1 Corvus brachyrhynchos | reverse complement strand
CATGCGGCTGGAGAAATAAACATCTCTGAAACATCTACCAAGAATCAGTCCATATATATTTCTTTCCCATGGGCCTCCTTGTTTGATATGCATGTTACAGAATCCCCACTGTAACAGTTTAGCACTTGTTGCATTGCTATTTAAAATAAAAAGTATTTTGCTTTATCCTATTCCTTCAGTTTAATAAGACAGTGTGAACCATAGCTAAGGCATAAGTATGAAATTGCAATGAAAGCGACGGAGAGAAGACAGCGAGTGCAGTGCAAGGAAAGTGAGAAAACGAAAATTCAGGGGATGTCAAGAAAATCAGTCTGCTCTGACAATTTCTAGAGCTTTGTTTTAAAGAAAGTGACAGCAACGTTGATATGACCAGGAGTTGACACAGCACTGTAGAATATAGTGAATGATGCTGGCAGAAATGGGGACCAAATCTAGAGCCTGAGTGTCTGCAGTGGCAAATCCTCACAAAACCATGCAGGTACTACATGCAACAAGTGAAGAGGCCGATAATTACTGTGCCTGCCTTTCTGTATAATGCTGTGCTTTTTGCACAAGAGTCTTTTCAGCTGAGCTTATGAATTGACAACAGTATTAAAAGTAAGATCATGTTTACCTCATTCACTTGTCACTGGGGAAAGAATGATGCTCCATCCATCACCAGCCCCTTCTGCTGCAGTGGCCGCTGCATTGTAATCCACTTGTTATTGTAAAGACAATCCAGCCTCATTCTTTACTTTGCAAACAATTCCCAGGGAGTCCCACGGGGCCTCTGAGGTGGGTGTAGATTCTGCTGGCAGCTGATTGCTCTGGATGCCTTGCATGCATTTCTACTCAGTCAGTTTTCAAAAGCTGACTCTTCAGTGGGAAAAATAGCACCAGAAGGCCACATTTACAGTGTTACCTGGCCATTAATGACTGAAGAGCAGTAATTTTTTAATGATTTAATATGTGCCATCTGCAAAGGCTGCTGTTGTAATGGCTCATATATATTTTACATCCAGTGTGAACTTGAGAATTATGTCACTAATTAGTACACAAAATAATAAATAAAGTTAATTTGGGTGTGTTTTATATGCGGAAAACAAACGAGTCTGCTACTTCTACTAGGAATATTAATCATAAATCAGATTTTTAGTAGCTTAAAGTCAATTAACTTCTTAAAGCTGTGATGGCTTACATCATCCTAAGCTTTAGTTCAGGCATCTTTTGAAGCTGTACTGCCTACAGTTTCTTCTTGTAATTCATGGCAACTTTTGAATCCTATGTACTTTCTTTTAGGAAGGAAACTTAATTTAATTTATTATGAGAAAATGTACTTTTAACTCCAAAACTTGGTCAGCTAGTCATTTTTAAGTAAGAGGCACTGTATAAACTGATACAAAAATTTTCTTGAGTACAAAACTTAAATCCCTCACTGTTATGACAAGTCCTCTATTCTTTTCAGCTTTTCATTCCTCCATTTCATTTTTATCCTGTTTGTACCAGCATCAGTTATTGGTTTTGGCAGTGTTTCTTAATCTTTGGGCAAGAAAAGTTAAGTGATTTTTCTCCATCTTGGAGTTTTAGCATTCTTGACAGCTCGAGGCCTGTTCTTCCTAAGGAACTTGTCAGTGTTCAATGTTCTGCTCAGAGGCACAACCTCAGGCTTGTCAAGTTGTTTATGGCTTTAAAGCTCTATGCTTTGGGTATCCAGTCTCAGAACAGGCGGGTCAGCCACTGCTGTGCATGATCCAGCTCCACTAAAGCTCTCCTGAGGACTAGGGAAGGTGCTGTATAAAAGGAACAAAGCAAGCCAATCAATTAAAAAAATATATAAAAGGGGAAAACTGAATCCATCACTGTGGGGTTTGGGTTTTTGAAAAGAAAAGGAGGATAAAAAGAGAGAAGCCTCACATATTTGGCAGAAACTCTGACATTAGTAGCATAGAAGCAGTGTCAGGAGTAAAAAATAGACCTTAATGAAAATCCCAGGAGAATTACATTCTGAATAAGTGAACACTTGATCCTGGGTTGCTGCCACAGGCTTCAAGGAAAGCTGGAGGTGCTCAGAGCTATATGGCACAATCCTCCAGTCTTCATAGCGTAGGACAAGTTCCAGTCTCATCTTTCCCTTATTAGAATACCTGCTTACTCATACTGCAGCCCAAATCAGTCATATGAAGTCTTTTGGCTGGAGGTTGCAAGGAAGCTGAAATCCTATATCAGCATGTTTGATAATGAAGGTCTTAAAGTACAGCAAACTAAATCCTGGGAAGTGGAGCCCACCTGCAGGTGAGTGGTGTGGTACAAATGTCTATCTAGATTTCTATAATGCTCCCACCATTTTTAATTAGAGTGGATTTGGATGAAAACTTCTAATCCAAGGATTGAAATGAAATCCGAGTGCAGAATTTGCTCAGTTCCTAAACTTTCTGTTAAACTTAGTTTTCTTTATTCACTAACAGGGCTAATTATGGTTTCCAAATGGAGAGTTGGAGGCCTTCAAGGTAAGCAGAGCTCTGGAAAGGTCACAGCCAGGGCTGGGGTCCTGTCAGGCTGTATAGGCTGTATAGGCAGAAAATTGACTTGAATTCTCTCTAGCATTATTTGGCTCCTGCCTCCCTTCTCCTTTTCAATCAGTACAGTGGAAAGTTTGTTTGAAGGGAGATAATTTTACAAAGTGCTGAGTTCAGTGTTCCAATGCTATTATTTTATCTCTTGTGTTCCTATATTAAAAGAAATGTTTTCAAAGTGATTTGAGCAAGTTACCTGTGTGAGAGCTGCTAACAAATAATAGGATATATGTGTGTAACAGTTACTTCACTTTCAAAGTTTACCCTTAGGAGCAGAAAAGATTTCTCATTGGTAGAAATACTTTCTTTTCTTAAAGAAAATAAGAAAGAGAAGAAAAGAAAGGCTCTTGCATGTGATTTTTCATTGCTGTCTCTCTTCTGCTGGCTTTAATCATGTAAACCTCCCACCAAGGTCAAGGGGAGTTCTGGCTAATTCACGGGAACTGGAAAGCTGATGCAGATTTAGTGACTGTTTCCATAGGACCAAAGGAAACAGTGGAGGCAAGAAGCAAATTTCAAACCCAGGGACCTCCTCAATAATTTCCTCATTTCCCCAGTTCCCCATCACCAATGTTTCTCTCCTTGAGAGAGAAGATCCCCACTGATTTGAAGTGCGAATTCCTTGAGAGATCCTGCCCGTGATTGCAACATCATCCTGTCAAAGAGCTGATCCTGCAACCGTGTGTTCGGGCTGGTGAACGCTCCCATTTCCCAGTGACTTGAAGAATGCTGCAGTGATTTAGGCAGTTGTAGCTCTGAGCTAAGACTTTGCTGATACTCAGCACTCAGCAGGATCTCATTTATTCTGTAGAGTGCAAACCTGCAGAACTGCGGCCAGCCTTTTTAAAGCACTGTGATTCTGAGTCCTCTTTGATTTCCGGGTGGAATCCTCTCTAGGAATACAGCAGCTGGGAGCAGCAGTGGGGCACAGAGCTGTTTGCTGTTCAGCCTTGTCCTTCTGTTCTCAGAACCTCCCTCTGCTGCCCTTACCTGCCTGTGATTAGCACTGTGCTCTGCTCTGGGCCTGTCTCACGATCCAGGAGGAAGGCTGAGGTCAAGTTTGGCTCTGTGAAGAGCAATGTGGCAGAGCCCAGGAGAGTTGTGTGTGTGAAGGAGATGGCCATCCAGGGAATGAACAGTCTGCTGCCTGCTCAGCACAATGTGGCGCTGTCTCTGACATTTTGGTATAATTGCAAGAGAAAAGTGAAGGGTCCACAAAGAGAAAGAAAAAATGGGAGAGAAAGGGATATTGCTAATAACATTACTACTTGGGCATTCAGACTATGGTCTTTTGCTGAGTGTATGCACTGTTGTTTAACTACTTTTGCATGAGTTATTTGACCTTTCCAGCTAGTTTAGCCCAAATATATCTGCAGTGATAAAACGTGGCAATGTAACTCATCAGTCCTTCCTGCTGGAAAGAGAATCCCACAGCTGATTTCCTTATTTCACATTCCATCAGTATCTCTTCTACCACTGTTTTGTGCCGAAGTAATTTTTCTGCACGTCTCTTCCATCATTAGAGTTCCTTCTAATTTGAACATCTGCTCTCACTGGTTGGGCTATGATTTAGGCCCACAGTAATAGGATCTCCTTCCTAACAGGTACTGGGGGAGGATTTCCCCCTTCTTCCCTTCCACTCTGGTTGACCTGGTGCCTTCATCCCACCTCACTCTGCTCTGCAGCGTTTAGCTCTTTCTGCAACTTCCCATTGCAGCTCCTGTTGTCTTACTGATGTTTTTTCACATCAGCTTGGTGTAAGTTAAAAATAGGCAGGTTCTGCTTCATTTCAGGTGTCAGAGCAAGTGAAGAGAATGGTGTCACTCCATGGCTCCCAGATGATATTGACCTCTCACCAAGTCTACTCCAAAGCCCAGTGTGGTCACTGTGAGGCTGGTGGTGGTTGGATCCACAGTCCTCCTGTCACTATGGAATTAACACATCACTTCTGAGGTTTGTGTTTCAAAGTAGATGAAATGCATTTAATTGTACATTACAAACTACCCTGGGATGACTCCAGTGTACCTCACTCCCA
This sequence comes from Corvus brachyrhynchos, assembly GCF_000691975.1. NCBI lineage: Eukaryota > Metazoa > Chordata > Aves > Passeriformes > Corvidae > Corvus > Corvus brachyrhynchos. Next base: position 1,495,218 of record NW_008236509.1, on the reverse strand, counting down.
CTAATTTTCTGGTTGTGTCCAAGCCAGGCCTAGGGTGGGCTCCCAGCACCACGCCAGTGTGGTCTCCCTCCCAGCGCAGGAGGCACCAGCTCTGGTTGCTGCTGTTCTCCAGCCCTTTCTAACACCATCAGCCAGCAGGTACCTCTGACTCTTTGCTCAGAGGGATTTTCACCAATTTGGTGAAATGCATTCCTTGCAGATGTGTGTGGGAACTGCTCTCCCAGGAGATGTGGGAGTGGTGCCCCACAAAGCTTTAACTTGGTCACTGTCCTTTCGATACGTGATGGTCAGATCACTGCACCTCTGCTCTCAGATTCCGGACAGAGTTTTGTGTCTCCTGCCTGCAGCCCCTTGCCTGGCTCTGGCAGAGGCACGAACTCTGTACACATGTAACTCCTCGTGGTCACCGCTGAGATCCTCGGGGGTCCGCAGCAGTAGATTAGATTTTGGGAGGAAATTCTTCCCAGTGAGGGTGGTGAGGCACTGGCAAAGGTTTCCCAGAGAAGCTGTAGGTGCAGCATCCCTGAAAGTGCTCAAGGCCCAGCCGGATGGGGCTCTGAGCAGCCTGGTCTAGTGGAAGCTGTCCCTGCCCGTGGCTGGATGTGGATGATGTCCCTTCCGACCCAGACTATTCGGTGACGCAGGTGCTGCGTGCCCTCGCGGGTGCCAGCACTGCTGTAAGCTGGGATGCCCTGGTTAAGCTGTCAGTGCCCGCCAGTCGCGACAGGAGCGTCGCGACCCCGCAGCCGGAGCGGCCCGGGCGGCGCGGTCTCTGTCGGCCCCTGCCGGGCACTGCGGGCGCCCCTTGTCGGATACAACCCGGGCAGCGTCCCCAAAAACAGAGAGCTCCGTGTCGGATACAACCCGGGCAGCGTCCTCAGAAGCGGAGAGCTCCGTGTCGGATACAAACCGGGCAGCGTCCTCAGAAGCGGAGAGCTCCGTGTCAGAGCGCCCGGCAGGAAAACCTCCTGCGCATCCATACCCTGTGATGTACTAACACGTGTTGGTCTGTATCAGTCTGAGCCTGTACAGCACTCTCAGGTTGGACAAAAGCAACAGGATACAGTTTCCTGGTGCAACAGGAACAGACTTTCCTAGCAGATTTCCCAAACTTCAGAATGCTGGTTTCTTGATTTCGTTTTCAAGGTTGAGAAAGGCAGAGAATCAGCCAATAGCCAAGGGAAGAGGTGACTTGACATGAAAGGCTCCTGCTTGTGCTGGGAGAGTTCCAAACCTAGTCTCATCACAGGACCCCAAAAGGGTTCATGTTGGCTTGGAGGCTCTCTGCTATGGTAGAGTTTTCCTCTGTAACCCAGGCTGTAGAAAGCTATGGAAGTTGAAAGCTGTGTTTTGTCTTCAGTGTTATCTTCACAGTACAGAAAAGAAACCTTGAGCACAAACCACGTCATCTTCTGGCATCAGGTAACAGCTGTCAGCTACCACAAGAGTTAACTAAAAGAGCACAGTCTGCACATTTTGATCCAAACTCTTACCTCTTCACCAAAGAAGTATATTTTGAGACCTTGCAAAGATGGGTAACTGGCTGCATGTGACAAGCAAAGGTCAAGACAGTCATTAGGGCACAGGAGCCCAGCTCTGCCAGATCCCAGAACCAGGATCCTCCCACACCCAGCAAATCAGCTGCAGGTTCCCACAGCTCCATCAGACACGCACTGGTAGCAGAGAGATTTGCATGAATTTTAGTGGTAATGAAATGAAATTACATGTAATGTATAAAAAGCAAAAGTAATTAAGTGTGGCAAATTGAATAAATTCTCTCTCTTGCAAGAGAGAATTTATTCGTGGAAGTAGAGAAGTGAGGTAAATCCATTACTCGTTCCGTTTTCCTTGTGTTTTGCTATGAGGATGATCAGTTTAGCTGCAGACTGCTTTGACAGTAAGCTGATTCTTACTTAAAAATGTGCCGCCTGTAAATCAAAGTAGGGTCTTGAAATTTGTGAATTACATATTTAAAATTAAAGATTTGGTCAAATATTTTGACGGGAAGCCAATTTTTGTGATTTTCTGTTCAGCATCTGCAGCTGTTTTCTCTGTTGAAAGTGAACTCTGTGCTTCTTAGAGCTCTTGATGGTTAAAGGAAGTGATTTTACTCTCCTAATCAGATCTCCTACTCCTTCTTCTTAGCCTCTCTGACCTCTAGCATAGGGACAATAATTTTTATGTAGCACCAAGAGTGGTGTCCCTAGGGAGTCCTATACAGTAAGACTTAAAAGAATTTGGAAGATTTCTCCCTCGTACAGTATCTCTGTGTAAAACCTGGGTATAGAAAAGCAATGATAGGACGTTTCTTGGAGGTCTTTAGTGGAGAGGAATTACAAAAATCTTTATTTTGTTAAGAACACGTGAGGTTTCCAACCATTTCTTACTCCTTCTTCAAACCAAACACAACTTTCTAAGTGACCCTGCTTAGGGTCTTAACTCAGAAAATGTCAGGAATTGATATCTGCAAAGATGTATTAAGTGGCTTTCTGTCTGCAGTTAGAGATTTATACCCTGGTACCTCTCCCAAATAGTGGAATATTTCTCTCACATTCATTATCTGTGGTGTAGATAATTTCCTTTGTGCACACAGACTTTCATCTGCCTCCAAATCCATCTTATTTTGTGACAGTGTATAACACTTGACAGTGGACTTGCTGTCACATAAAATTAACCTCTCCTGTCCCATATGTTGCTGTGGAGAAACACAGAACGGAGCAAATTTTGTGGTAACTATTTAGATGTAGTACTCCACGTGGCCAGGGAGTGCTCCTTCCTTTAACTGGCCCTTTCCCTGCTTTGTACTTCTATTAGTTTTATTTAGATTTTCTAACTGAGACAGGCGTTAGCAGTCCCTGCTGTGCTGCATTAGACTCTCACCTCCTCTAACACTTCCCTGCTGATCATTATCCTTTGTTTATAGAGCTTCTGCCAATTTTCCATCCTCTGACTGCTTGTGTCTGAGGCAGTTTGAACCGAGTACAACAGGGAGCTGCTGCAGGAAGTGCCTTAATAAAAACCCCAGATCACAAGCCTGTCGTATTCTCTGCGCCCACTAATTCTGCAGTCCAACAGAACTGAAGTTTGTGCAACGATATTCCTCCACAAGTGCACACTGTTTATTGCTCAGGGCAGTCTCTTGTGGAGCATTTGTAAATTTTGGCTCTGGGTATTGTTGATGTTTTACAGGTGTCTGAAGTGACTGTGGGGACTGCTGGTGCTGTCCTGGCTTTGTTCTTCTGTGCCTCATGCTGCAGTGAAGGTAATTTCTGTGGTGAGATTCCAATGAGATTTACAGGGATGTTCTTCCAAGCTGATGGAGTTTTTAGGAACCGACATTAGTGTGAGGTCAGAATTTAATCCCCTGCTGCACAAGTGTTTATTTCCTGTGAATTTTACAGTACCTTTGACCTGAAACAGCTTTGGACATGAGGTAGTTCCCTACAGCCTCCTCAGCAGTTTTTATTCACTGCTTTTGTTGGTTACTCTGTTGGGTGGTTTTTCATCACTATCTCACAAGTGGTCAGACACAAGCAAAACAAGCTTAATAGTCAGACACACAGACAACAAAAATCCCTGCTGTTATTCCATGATCTGCCCCACTTGGAGAGCTTCATGTATTTAACAGTATTTAGGCTCATTTACTGCTTTTCATCTCAAAGCACTTTTTTTAAACATTTATTAATTCCCATTACTGGTAAGCAATCTAACCTTTTTCTATTTCCAACCCCTTCTTCTCTCCACCCACCAAGACATGGGGATTGGTTTCTAGACACCTCACTAGAATTGGAGCTGCAGTGACTAAGCAGTCAAAATATTTGCATGACAGGTTTACCAATCTGCTCTGCCAAAAAAACTACCCACCCTTTTCTTGGTATTCAAAGCACAAAGGTTACAAAACTGAGTGTAAGTTGCATTGATTTGGTGTCACCAGAGAAAAGTCTAATAAGCACAGTCTCTTTTTAATGACAAAGAAACAATCGATTTCAGCGTGAGTTTTGGAAGTCACATCTGCAGTTAAGAATGTGCATATTTCAAAATCATAGAATTACAGAATGGTTTGGGTTGGAAAGGACCTTAAAAATCATCTGGTTCCAACCCCCCTACCATGGGCAGGGACATCTTCCACTAGACCAGGTTGCTTGAAGCTCCATCCAACCTGACCTTGAGCACTTCCAGGGATTGGGCATCCAGAGCTTCTCTGGGCAACCTGTGCCAGCACCTCAGCACCCTCACAGCAAATAATTTCTTCCCAATATCTAATCCAAACCTACTTTCTTTCAGTTTGAACCCGTTACTCCTTGTCCCATCACTACAGTTCCTGATGAGCAGTTCTCTGGCTTTTATGTAGATGCCCTTCAGATACTGGAAGGTTGCTAGGAGGTCTCCACACAACCTTCTCTTCTGAACAGCCCCAAATCTCCCAGCCTGCCAAAATGTTGAAAAATATATCAGTCAAGTATGTTTGTTTTGGGAAGACTTTGTTACTTTGAATATATTCCACGTCCTTATCAAATACAGCTGTGTGAAATACACAGGTGAGCCATCACTTCAGTTCCCTGCACTAGGATTACAAAGGCAGAGCTTCCCCTGTGGAAGCAGCCACATCTTTGGTTTCAGGTCTGGTAACAGTGAGTGGCTTTCTGAGGAGGAGAACTGACTGAGGGTGTGGCCTCCAGGTACCAGCTGGGCATCTTTGTTCTCACTATATGTTTGATGACAGGCTCCCATTAAATACAGACACCCCACTAGGTGAGAATAGAGCACCCAGAACACAGCAGGGTCCTAGCAGCTGAATAGTGCATGGATGTGTGTGTGTGCTTTTGTTATGCACGTTGTAATTGATCAAACTGAGTAAATTATACTACAGAAAGTAGAAGCAGATTAATCATTATTTTACATTAAAAATAATCCTAATGCAGTGAAATGTTAACTTGAGAACCAAATTCTGCCTTCATAGAGGCAACCATAATTCCCATGGGAGTGAATGGCAGGTTGTACCTTAAGGCAGATGTAATTTCGTTGTGGCTGATACTGCTGCACATTCATGTAAATCCCCTTTTCTGTTTTGTTTGTTGGGGTTTTCTTAAGTAGAAATTTGGCATTGCTAAGTTGAACCTGTGTAAAAATAACATCCCCTTTCTTAAAAAAATCTCAGAAAGTTAAATTTTTCATAAAAGGCTTAATTATCATAAAGGAAAGGATATTTCCTATGTGTTTGTTGTGACATTGTACCTCATCAGAGCTGGAGTCAGGGGTTCCTGTTTCCTGCTCGCTCTATCAGCTGACATCCACAGCAGGGTGTCATAGCTGGGGCTGCCTGTGAAGCAGCTGTTCCTGGGCACCTGGAGAGTGCAGGTTAGGGAGCAGTGTGGGACCACCACTGCTAGGAGATTTAAATAGATCATCAGAGCCCAGTATCTTTTTTTTGAACTACAGCGTCTCTATTAGAAAATGCAACTGGTTTTTAATCTAACATTTGTAACAAGGTAAAATCGTAAATGCTTGTATGCTTTTCCAAAGGTTTATACTTTCTTAAGAAGACTGTAACATATTTCTAATGTGGAAGAAATATGTAACAGCCTGTATTTAGCTAATTACCCATCACACCCCAAGTGATTTTCAATTTCACTTCTTCTTGGGGTGAAATCTACTGTCTATAATACTTGGACTCAAGTAAAACTCCTGGGTGGTACAATCGTGTTCCAACACCTAATATTAAGTTAGATTTGATTATGAGTCAGTTTTTTCTCTGTAATACCTCAGGCATGCAGGCTGTAAAGGTTTTGGAAGCTCTGGGTACAATGCCTCTGCAGTCCCAGGCAGGCAAATGGCTCATGAGCAGGCCACCTGTGCAGAGCTGTGCAGAAGAGCCAAAACCCCGAGAGAGATGCACCTGAGCAGTCTGCTTGTGCCTTATCCCTGCAGGTGTGAGTTTGCAGAGGTCACTCAGCCAGGTGCCTGGCAAACGAGGATAGTGAGCATCCAGATAAGCAGGCAATTGCTGTGAAAAAGAAAGAAGAATACGTCCTGTTTGACATTTCAGGTCACACTTAGGATTTCACTTAAGAGTAAGAGAATGCAATGCCATGTGAGATGTCTGACAGTCCACACAGTCATTTTAAACTGAGGGCTCAGAGTGCAGGAGTGTGCATGTCGTGCTCACTGCTTCATGCTACTGACTATCACTACCACCTCAGAAAAAACCAGCACTGCCCCACAGTCATTAAGCAAGGACTCCTTCTGACATGGTTTTTCCCATTAAATCCCAGAACAGAGCAATGACTGGCTCTAGAGTCTTCCAACAACCACACTTGATTAGCAGGAATTATTTCCCTTCTGGAAACAGAGACACTGAGGTAGATAAGCAGGCTTCAGCATGTCTGAGGATGCTGCCCACTGAAAACCTGCAGCATCTCAGGGTTAGGAGCCAGGAATGTCCTTTGAACCCTTCTCCGTGTGCTCACCCAGACAATTTGCAGAAGGGACAGGGTGTTTTAGCAAGAGGCCCAAACCTGAGGATTCAATTGCACCTCAGCAGACACATGGAATGAATAGGCTGAAGTGTGTTGCTGGCAGGTCTGAGTGGGCAGTGGTGGGAGCAGCCTCAGAGCCACATGGGACTGAACACAGCATTCTGCAGGGCTTCCATGGTATTTTATATTTCTGTTCCCAGCTTGATTGATTCCTGTGTGCATAAACAGTGGGAGGACAGACAGACCTCAGGCATTCGGAGAGTTCAGTACAGTAAATTTTTCATTTTTGGTTTTTTTTTTTTTTGATTTTTGAACATTAGGCATATCTGCATGTGGGTGTTGGGAGCTTTTCATGGCTTCCTGACTCCATTGATGTCTGCTGTGTTGGTACATTTTGGTCAGCTGAGAGAACTTCCCATCTTTCAGCACAGAGAAAAAGGTGGAAAACTTCTCTCCAGAAAACATTAAAACACCATCTTTGATGGTGCCTTCATCAAGGCATGAAGTAACCTCTGGGCTCAGTCCAGCCCCCCTCCCTGTCCTCCCCTGTATGGTTCAGGGCTCTTCGCAGCCTCAGCTGTATCAGAAAAGTTGCTGGAGGTGGGACAGAGGAACTCTCAGTTCCAGCACTTCGACTGAAGAGCCTCCAAAGAGTTTTCAGAGGATGACAGCGAATAGGCCAAACTTGGAACCCAAATGCAGACATTTACCACACGGCTCCTGCTGAGCACAGACTCTGGAATTTGGCATTGCTGCCTTGGGCTCTCCAGGATTTCAACAGATGTAGTGCATTGATTTAATGTTTAAAAGAGAACCCTGCTGTGGCTTCCAGAGCTTGTTTCATCGCTTTAGAAATCAAGCAGTAACATACAAACAATACAAGCAATTTTGTGTTATAAACAACATCCAACGTTTAGGGAATTGGGATTAAAATAAAATGTCTCCAACACTTTTGGCATTCCCCTGTCCTCCATCTGGAGATTGTTTTCTTTTTTCCAGACTCTTCCCACTTTCGTCTATTTCTGAATTTTCGGTATTTTCCTTGCAGCTTGGAAATTCCTCCAATTTGCTCTTTTTTAAGCCACATGACAACCTTGATAGGGCTTGTTGTCTGCCCCATGTAATTCAGAGCTAATAAAAACTCTAACTTCTCACCTCTGAGAGAACAGTGTTTGTGCAATGTGCACTCCACAGCGCTCCCTGCATTGTACAATGTTCATATGCCATAAGGCAGCCCACAAAAATACCAAGCCTGGGTTGACATTCATGCTTTTGTTTATACATTTTGGGACCTGATGCTTATCCTAGGCTCCCACTTAGTATGTGGGATGGGGACAAGGTCATCGTGCTCCTGAAAACACTTCCAGAAACACAAAGGTGCAGAGATTTACTAAATCTTCTACTGTTTGGTTTCAATGAATTGCTTTTCAGAAGAATTCAGAGGAAATTGAGGAAATAAATTGAGATTCCTTTACCTCTACTGCTGTGTTTTTGACATGATTACACCTCCAAAGAAAAATTGTAGAGCTAGAAAAGACAAAGGCAGATAGAGTAGTAAAAGATATGCCCCCCATTCTGTGTTGACCATTACATGAAGTTTTCACCTTAGGAAAAAACCAACTGAATGCGGATGAGATCAAATAGTATAAAAAGCATGAATGGAGTAGAGAATGTGATTCGAAAAGCATCATTTACCATCTCTCCTATTTCAAGACATACATGGTTAACCTGAAAGAAATTAAGACACACTTCTTCACACAGTGTAGGTACACTTGTGAGCCCCCCTGCCACAGGGCGTTGTCAATGCCAAAAGTTTACCTGGATGCAGACCAGACCCACTCACAGAAGTAAGCTCCACCAAAAGCTATTAAACACACTTGTTACCATCTCTGCTTCTGGGATTTTTACCCTGTGTATCTTAAAACAGAAAGAGTTTGTCAGGGAAAAAGCATATAAACTTCTGTTTTCCTACTCTTCCATCTGCCATTCAGCTCTGCTGAGCGGGATACAGGGCTATACCCTGCTGTAAAGTCCAGCAATTCTTATGTTTCTAGTCTACAACTTCACTTCCTCCAACTCAGCTTCTTTTCTCTTTGTCTTATGCTGTTTCTATCACTCTCCTCAGTTTTTCCATCTAACAGGACATGTTCTTTGCCACCCTACCTACCTCTGCTACTTTCTACTTCCTTTAGGTCCTCTTGAGGCATTCATCTTTTGGCCTCCAGAGAATCTTTACTGTGAGACCTAGAAAAGACCTAGAAAAAGTTTTATCAGCTTGACACCCATCTACATTTTCCAGTTACCAATGATCTGGGGGTTAAGAATGAAGCACCTCAAAGAGCAGTCGAGGCATTCCCTCCCTGTCAAAGTAGGTTTGTTGAAGCAGTTTCCAACCACTTACCAAGTGCCATTGCTATAATGGTAATATGCAAGGATGTTGTTGTCGTCACTGTTTCACTTGTTCAAGTGCTTGTTACATTTTATGCCTTTGGCTGAGCGGTGATTTTTAAGAAGCGAGGTGTTGTGACTGCAATATTGGGCACAGCAGGGATCATGAAAAATGCCAGATGGAACAAAATTATTCCGATTTTTGATCCACAAAGAGCCTAACTGTCAGTCATGCTGGGCACCCAGCAGCTCCCATTGAAACCAGTGGCCCCAGGCCAATCCTGCAAGAACTGCTTAGTTCAGTTCACTGGATTGGCATTGCTGTGGAACCTGCCTCACACCACAGCTGAGCTTTAAGAATACAGAAAGAGATGATAGTGTCAATAAAATCAGGACATGCAAAGAAGCCCTGGGGAAAGACAAGAGATTGATGCCCCACTGTTCCCTCCTTTTTCTTTTGAAGCTTTTTTTGCATTTTTCATTCAAGTGCTGAGTGTCTTTTCTGTTAACCACAGCTCCACTCTGTCAGCTCTATTTTGATTTAGTAGGTCCTGGCAGGAAACTGATTTGGAAACATAAATTTGCATCTCAGGTCTCAGTCTGAAGTCATACTTGCTGAATCTTTTCTCTATTTTGTAGCACAGTCTAATGGGGAAAAATCCTCGTGATCATTCTTACTTGTGGTACGCTGAAGGGCATGGCTACAACCAGTGGAACAGTTCCTAAAAATTCACTTAGGATTCACTCATGAGGTTTATTCAGGGGATTGTTTAGACTTCTGGTTTGGCTTAGAGTGTTTTTCAGCCAGCAGTCCATTTTATTCTGACGCACATCAAAATTCAAGTCAAAACACACCTGAAATTAAAATAGCAAACTTCAAACTCAAAAGTGAAAATATTTGGATGTTTGTGTCCATGTCTGGGTTTAGCCCACTCTTGGGAACAGCAGAGCTGTCATGCACATTTGAAGCCCAAACCTAATGATTTTATTTGAATCTCTCTCTGAATTAAGACAGTAAACCAGTTATTGATATGTTTAGAAGAGTGAGTGTACATTTTCTGTCAAAGCTGGTCCACGGCTCTCTCTGCATGAAAATTAATTGTTTGCAGAACAGGAGGATCCCTTCAAAAGATCCACAAGCAACAGAGGATACATAAACTTCAAAGAATGAGGCTGGGATAATGAAGAAGAAGGAAACAATGAAAATAGCAAGAAACCTGAAAATTTTGGTCACTGCAGCTTCTGGATGTAATTCTATTTCACAGATGCACTCCGAAGTATTGGCAGGTTCAGATCCCTGTTAACAGAAGTGTAATCCCATGCTCACTTGTGAGCAGGGAAGGACATAAATCTACAACTCAGTGAAGAGAATGCTGTCTTTAAGTACAAACTGGTTTGAATTCTGCCATCTACATGGTAAGATCCTTACCTGAGATCATTCCATGGAACTCCTGCAAAAGTGTTGAAGTGGTAGATTACTTTTTCACAATGTTAGAATTTAAATTGCTTGCAAACACAGATGTTTAAGCTTCTGCCTTTCAGTCTGGACCACAGTGCACTCAGGTTTGTGATGCAGAAGTCTCCTATTTTGTGTTGCTTGGTGGAGCTGTCTGGAGGGTCACAGAGGTGCTGCCAGCCCAGGTGTGTGTTCTGTGCATGCTGGAGACGAGGCCACCGTGGCGGGAGGAGGCTGCCACCAAAGGCGGCAGATGGGATTGTCCCCGGAGCAAAGCAGGCACTGAAGCCAGGTGGCAGAGAATTCCCAGCTGGCCACCTGTAGCTAGGGATGGCCAGGCTGGAGGAGCCGAACTTGCTGCTTTATTCCAACATTTCTGGAGGCTCACATGCAGCTCCACAAGAGAAAAAAGGGAAAACAAGTGGGAATTAGCATGATAGCAAGTTTATGTTTTGCCAGGCTGTTTGCTTTATTTTTCAATGTCATAGAACATCATGAACAATTTCTCTGGATGGTCAGGCCTCCTTCCTGACCTGTCCAACCGTCCTTTGGGGGTGGACTGTAGGAGAATGGGGTCTTCTAGCAAGTAGTTGCAACATAGGAAGCCTACCCTGGAATCTTCTAGCTGTCCATTTGCAGTTTTCAGCTGCCAAGCTCGGACAGGCTGCTTTGCGTTTGCTGATGCCAATTTGCACCTTGGTGTCAAAACTCAGCTGGTTCTTTAGCCCTCCTCCAGCCTTGCTCTGTACCTGGAAAAGGTGTTCTGTGCAAGCTGCTCTTGTCACAATGTCGTTAATGAGCTTTTACTCCAGTGGGAGGCGCTGAAAAGGCCTGGCTTTTTTCACCTGGCTTTAAAAGGGTGTCTACAGAAGAAAGAAACACAGATGACAGGTGTGATGGCTTAAGCCAATTTACAACACTGATAGTTGGCAGCAGATAAAGAGGTGATGTGTTCAGAACTAGGCTTTGTATTATGCCAGTCTGGATTTTATTTTTCTACAGCAAACAAGCAATTTATGCTACCAGGCAAGTTATTTTTCCTTCTGTGGGGACGTGATGCAGCCTTTTCACTCCGTGGGCAGTGTTCTGAACACTCAGAATCATTACTCAGGTTTTCTTCTGAGCCTTAGCTAGCTAAAGTTTTCAATATCTAATAACTATCCATCCTTCCAGCTGCCGTGAGTCGCTGTTGAAATAACCAGACACAAGTCCTGAAGAGAGTAAACAAAGCTCTTTATTGCATGAATAGATGAGCCCTGAATTCTTCACGCAGCCAAGTAAAGGGGCCATCTCCTTTTAAGTGCAGTAGCTGTCCTGCTTGCACTGACACACTGTATTCTGACTGTTGCACTGGGCTGATGGTTTTTCGGGCTCTCAACACTGAGAGCTTGGAAGAGGCACTCACCAATGAACTGGCTGCTGCCCAGCAAAGAAAGGGGGTTATTTGTGTCTGCCTGCATGGGGTTATTTGTCTCCATAAATGTGCACTCTATTCAGTGCTGACAATTCCCACAATTTTATGATACGGCTCAATATTTAGCACTGGCCAAAGAGCCAGGCCTGGGACATTGTGTGGGGTGTGTAGAGGTCGTATGGTTATAAATGTAAAATGGGATGGTTTCCATTCTGGAGTGCAGTGGATTGGAAGCACCAAAAGGTAACAGCAAAGTTTTCCTTGGAATTGCTCTTTTGAAAAATTCTACCACATGTTTTTTGGGGTGCGTGAGACGGTTTCTGGCGGGCTGAAGTTGACAATACTTCACTCATCTGTTTTCAGTGAAACTGTGGTAAAGGCAGAGCCTGCCTTGGCAGTGCCGGCAGCTCTGAGCTCTGCTGTGAGCTGATGCAGCACAGATTTAGCAGCACAGTGTTCCTCCGTGGTGCTCTGGGCTCGCTGGCTTGGCAAATGGCTTGCACTGGCCCCATCCCACGGCAGCTGCAGCTCCTGCTCAGCACAAACGAGGCTACTGGATGTGATGGCTTTGGGGCCAGAAAGGGCACAGGGACCTGTGCCCAGCCTGCTGACCTGGTGGCCAAAGCACTGCCACACACGGAGGGAGTTCGGCAGCTCCTCTCCTCACCGTGCAATTCGTGCCAGGTGAACGAGGACTGAGCCGGGGGGCCAGCGGGTACGGGCTGTTGTGTGATAAAGACAGCGAGCACTCCAAAACAGGTGTGTCGGCCACGCAGGGAGGGATCACTCTCGCGAGCTGAGATGGAGGAGCTATTAACCTGCCAGCTCATTCACAGCTTTAGGCCCTATAGCATCCCCAGCGACAATCTAATCTTATTTCCTGTATAATATAAACTGTGGCATTTCCCCGGTTCAACTCCTGCCTCGTGCTCACCCTTGATGCCAGCGAGAACGCGCCTGTTAGAGATGTGCCTGCTGGCAATTCCCACCCTTCCAGCGGTGGCAGCTCCCCCGAGGCCTCGGCGGCGGTGGGGCGGGCTGGGGGGGGGTCGGGCGCGCTCCGCTGTCCTGGCCCCGCGCTGGAGAAGCGCCCAGCGAGAAGGGTTCCAACAAATGGGAAGCGCCGCAGAGGGCTCGCACGGTCCGTTTGTCAGAGCCAGGTTCTGCTCTGCGTTTTCCCGGGAAACTCCGAAATTGCCGCTTTGTTTGCCACCTGGTCAGGACATTTTGATGTAATATTTTTGCCAGTGACGTAATTTTAACTGGAAAGTCGGTCTGCTTTTTCACTGGAGTAGTTTATCCATCATCCCTGTGATACTGTAAAGCATAAGGCAAACCAATAGCGTGATGAGGATGGGGAGCACGGATTCCCATGCTTAGCCCATTCATTCCCAGGAGGTTTTCCGGCTGTGAGTAGCAGTTAAACAAATGTCTGAAAACACATGACACGTTCGGGGTGCTGATGGTCGGGCTGCAGAGGGAGCCAGTCTCAAGGTGAAGCTCTTCCTCCGTACACCCTTTCCCTGTCAGGTTGTTCTCAATGTCACAGAGACAGGGCTAGCGAAAATCCAGCTTTCCCCGAATATATCTTGTCTTGTTCCCCACACGACTGTTTTCCAGGCCAAGTTTGAGGCTGCTTCTCCGGGATTTTGCTACAAAGGAGTGGGTGAGGCAGCAGTTTTGAGCGATGAGGCAGTCAGCCAGGGGTACTGGCTGAGCACTGCAAATGTGAGCACCAGCACACAGTGCAGGTCCAGAGGGCCTGGAGCAGCCTTGGCTGTGCTGGACAGTTGCTGCACAGATGGCTGGAGCTTGCCCAGCAAATATGATGCAGCCAGAGCTACTCAGACCTACCACATGTGCTCGAACTTCTGTGTGGAAATACAGCAACTCGGAGACCCACCAAGGGCCAGAGTGACAAATTAGTTTGGGGATCACAGAGTCAGCACAGTTCAGCCCTCTGGTGATCTCTGGGCAGCCTCATGATTTCCCTTGCCTCTCACTTCTACAACATGGTGGTAGCAACTTGCTTTGTGTCCCTTGACTTACAGTCTGGCTACTCCATGGCCCCAGTTCAGAGCAATGTGTTTGCTTCACTAGCTCTTAAAAAGCAAAAGGAGCAGAAAGCAAAGAAAACTGCTCTCAGCTGGGCAGCTCTCAAGCTGCTCTCTTAGGGGAGGTGGTGGTGGCTGCCAGCTCCCTGTCCCAGTCTGGCTCTACCTCTTGGGCTCTGCTCAACCAGAAATCTGCAGAGGGCAGAATCTGTATCAGTTCCCATCCCATGGCAGGAGGTGGCACTTTGTTTTCCTCTGGCTTTGGTTGCTTGGCCCCTGACTGTGTGTCTGTATGCAAAGTGTTTTAAATTTATGTGGACTTGGATTGCTCCTCACCATGGAAACACATAAAATGACAAGTGAGCAAAGGCTGATAGCACCAGCATTAGGGAATAAGATGCAAAGATTTTGACCCTTGTGTCCTCAGCTTGGTGGATGCTGTTCCTGTTTGATGAGGCTCCCGTGGCCCACGTGAAAGGAATCAGTGTCATAAGGTTGTGCTCTGCTCCACAGCCAGCAGGCCTCTGCAAAACAGTGCCCTGGGAGGAGTATCATGTCTTTATTTCTGAGGCATGTTGGGTTGAAGGGTTTTTGTGGTCACACAGGTGGTCAGTGGTAGAGATAAGAGCAGATCTCTGTATCTCAGCTCCAGCCTGGTGCTGTAGTTCCCAGTGCGTGCTTGTCTCATGGCTCGGCAGAGAGTGGGACCCATGCTGGGATTTCAAAACCTTCCCTCATGTTTTTCCTGCATGAGCAAGCTGACAGAACCTCTTTTCCATTTTGTCTCAGTCCCACGGCCAGGAAATCATCATCAACCTCAATTTAAACTTTTGCTTAACAGAGTTGAAAAAATAATATACACATCACTATTCATCACTGTCTAGTTTTCTGTTCATATCATCAATAGAGAGAAACTACTGAAAACAAATGTTTTAATGAAAACGGAAACAGTTTTATAAATAGTTTGTTTCAGGCTGTGGCATTATATAGAAAGCTGAAAGCAGAGGAGTAGGAACAGGAGTCCACGAAACCCATTTCTCAGCGTGCCCCGGGTCGGGCTCGTGGGCAGAGCTTCAGGAGCACAGAATCTGCTCGGCACAGCCAGCAGCACCGGCGGCACCAGGAATGC
>NW_008236509.1:1475593-1479948 GCF_000691975.1 Corvus brachyrhynchos | reverse complement strand
GGGGCCGTGCCGGGCTCGGGGGCTGCGCCGCTCGGCCAGGACCGCGCACAGCGCGCAAGCTGCGCGCTCCAGCGCCCGTAACTAATCCCGCCCGTGCCTTAAGGAGTTTTGGTTGCGTTTGCTCCGTGCATAACCAGCACAGCCCAGAGAGTCACTCGGGCTTGCACAACGGGAAGAAATGGGATGTTTCCTCGCGTTACTTAAAGCACATCCTACGCTAGCAGCTGATACAAGTGAGCTAAAGGAGTGGTGCGATATTTTGCCCAAAAATAGGGCTCGCTGCAAAACTTCCTTCAGGAACACAGTTTGTACCACCCTTCAGTTCAAGCCTAGGAGGCATAAAAATTGTCTGCACTGAGAAATTCACTCAAACAAGGCTTTGAGTGGCACAGCCTTGCTGGAGATTGCAGGCTGAGCTCAGAGGAGCCCCAGGAAAATAAATACCTGCTCCTGAAGGATTCACATCCCACAGAGGCCTTCTCCAGGATGTAGTTAATGGTACCAGGGCCACCTGTTGAGCAGTGAGGATGTGACAAAGTATTGAAGCCATGTGCTTTCAGATGTGCCACCAAACCCACTAGCATCCGTTTGGAGACTGTGGAACAGTGTGTGTACACATGGAACTGAAATTACGCCAGAGTAGAGTTGTATTTTAGTATTTATTTTATTTTGTTGTTGTTGGTTTGGTTTTTTGGTTTTTTTTGGTTTTTGTTTTTTTGTTTTTTTTAATCTGGGTAAGACTAGGTGCTTGTTTCACAGATTGTAATTCTTTATGGTAACTTCTCTCAGTGCAAAGCACTTGGCCCCCTGGCCTGAAGTGTCTTTTCACATACAACTTACGCAAAGCCATAAAAAACCCCTGATGCAGCAGCATAATTTTATAACATTCACACATCTGTTTCCACTGACAGCTTTGAAGCCCAGTAAAGTGGCTCAGATAGAAAAGAAAAAGAGAAAAATAACCACCACCGTGTCTGTAGAAATATGACTAACACCCCGACCTGCCTGTACTTGTTAAAACGTGCTAGAATGACAATGTTAACAGCTTGGCCAAACATCAGAAAATCACTGCTTCATCTGATGCTATTAGCTGAGTTATTCAGTAAAGGCAGAGATGGAAAAGTAGTGATGCTTCCCTGGGCCTCAGGGTGGAGTGGCAGAGAGAGATCAGACATCTAGTGACCAAGGGATGCTGGTAGGAGCCTGGCCCCTTGCACAGGCTGCCCATGCTGCTGCCACCCTGTCCTGAACGGCCTGGTAGCACTGGGCCTGGAAAGCTTTCTGCATCTAACCAGCCAGGAATCTGGAAGGTGTGAACATGAGGGGCCCTTGCTGGATGGCACCCCAAAAAGAGACAAAATGACATTTTACATTTTTCTTGTTAGGCCATGTTCAGGCTGAACAAGAAGTACCCAGGGTGAGTCACCAGACAGTGAAAATGAGCTGCCTGACAATCATTTTCAAATGCCCCACTTCCCTGAGGGTGGGATTTTTTTCATCCAAGTCCCCATAAGCTTTTGTAGTTTAACTTGGAGAGTTACATTTCTGCAGCACTGACACCACCAGCAGGATCTGTCTCTTTGGTGTTTATCTTTGCACACCTTTGGGAGGTGAAGGAATGGATCTTTGGCTTTGTGCCTCACAGTTCTCCTAAAATCCCGTGCTCTGCCTTCAGTTTACAGACCCTGTTGTGCCTCTCTTCCAGTGAGGCACAACTCCCACCTGCCTGGCTGAGAGAGGGGAGATCCACCAGGTTGTGTTTGTGCTAAATCCTGTCCACCCAAGTGTCATCCCCTGGGCAAAAAGTGATGCTGCAGACGGCATCCGTGATAAAATCAGAGGTTCTTCCCCTTCCCTGGAAATGGCTCCAGGAATAAAGGACAGTGCTTCAAACAGCATTTGCCGTAGGCATGTCATTCATTATGTTCTTCATGCAAGGACACATTGAAATTCAGTTCAAAGAGAAAGGAAAACCCTTTTCCACTAAGCAGAGATCAGATTATTTGGTAAGCACAAAAACCTTTTGAGTAATAACTTTTCTGTGGAGAGTCAGATGGTTTCTATATGCTTAGTAGTCCTAGTTTCCCTTGAACTGCGTAATTCAATTGAGGTGCCTCACTCAGCTTTTAAACCATCTCATGCACAGCTGTATTCCCAGACTGGCAAAGCCACTGAGCACCTCTTGCAGGGCCACTATCTGTGGCATTTGGCCTTCATCTTGGAGGGCTACAGGGACAGTCTGACTAAAATTGAGGTCAGTCTCTTCCAGTGACCTGCCTTCACTTGTAGCTGGGAGTAAAGCTGGAAGTAAATTGGCACTTTAAATTTCTGTTTGTTCACAGAGGTCTCCAGCAGAGGCAGAGCCTCTGTCATTTTGTGTGTTCAGGGTATCACACAGGCCAGGTGACAGAGAATTCAGATTGAAGCCAGGAGAGTGCATGCCTTACTGTACTGGCAGTGAAGAAATACAGAGAAATAAGCAATTGACCTGAAATAGAATTAGCAGAAGTCAAGAAGTCAAGACGTTATAGTAACTGGTTTTCCCTCTTTTCAGCAGAGCTGAATGTTTAATTGATTTAGCAACAGAAAGTGACAGGGAGGATGCTGCTGGTCAGAGGAGAGCTTTGGAAGAGAATGGGGAAGACAATGTATTGCCTTTGCTTTTACTGGTAGCTTCCTAAAAATACATATAGACTGTGGTAACAGATACAAGCTGTTCCCAAGTACCAAACTGTGTTGCTGAACCAGATGACAGCAAGAAAGGGGAGCACAAGCAGGCATTTTTGTAATTTTTGTTCAGGTGAATCAAATCATTCACCTGAACAAAACCATTGGTGCCTAATTTATGTTGATGGATGAATTTCTACTTTGTGTATTCAGACTGTGCACTAGAGAAAACTGAGAAGTCCAAAATTCTTACCAAAATTCTTAGCAAATCCCTTTTGTTAAGAATCCTACTTGATATTCTCTTAATTAGGCAGGAAGGAATAAGTCCATCTCCAAGGGAGACTCAGAAGGAGTTGCTGTGCACAGTTATTCATGATAAATGTTGCAGGTCTTCTTTCTGAACACAGATCCGGAGAGGAGAAGGGAGACAACCTTCCAGGTTTACAGCAGATCAAAGGAAGGTCAGTGGCTGGCAGGAATATGGAAGGGGGGAAGAAAGCTGGGAACTTAAGGATCTCTTAGAAATCAGTGACTGCCTCTGCCTACGGGTCAGCAGCATCTCTAAATTGGTAGTTCTTTCCTCTTCTGCTAATTAGTAGTGGCTACAGTGGGAGTGTGTATTCTGTCAGCTTGAATTTAGCTAGTTCAGAAGGTAGACTGTGCCTTTTAGGTATTCTTTTTAGGGTAAACTCTTCCTATTGGGCATGTTTTATTATCTTGGGATCCATCCTTCAATCACTTGATGTTGTGGCAAATTTCCTGCATCCCAGCTGGGATCCCAAGTGTGTCCAGAAAGTCCTACTGTTTTCCAGGATATCCTAGCACCGAGAGCACACATAAACAGAGCACACCGAACAGATGGGTCATGATTTGTTTGAACAATCTATATGTCCTATATATCTCTATGTCTCTTATTTATCTTTATATATATTTATTAATTCAAAGACCATTTACAATGATTCCCTTTATTTAAACGTCCTCTAGATTCTATCTGCTTGTTTGTGCCTCCAGGAAAATCAATCTGTGTGGGGTACTGAGCACAACTGCAATAAAGGAGAAAGAAATAAAGCAGACAGTGAAATACGATGTGTTCTCTCCAGAAGGGAAAGTAGAAGCCTCGAGCCAAAGTCCAAAGGTTACATATGGTGGCAATGCTCTTATCTAACCTGGTTATACCTGGTACTTGCAGGTAAACGGATTGAGACACTCTGCAGTCATGACATGAGCACAGCAGGGCCTGATGAGCCTCACTGCCACGCCGTGCTCCACCTCACACTGCCGTGCAGCAGCACACACGAGAATCTTGCAGGATACAGCTGTTGTCTTGGGCCATGTCCTTTCCCTGGGCATCCCCAATTACCTGGGCCTCCTCAGTGAGGAGAAGATGTGGAGCCTTCTGAGCTCCTGGCTGAGGGACCTTGTCAGATGTTCAGATCACAAACTGGTACTTCATATAAGCACAAAACCCGGCGTTATCATATGGAGAGATAAATCCAGTTATTACAGGCATTGATACAATCTTGAAATGTAAGGATGGAAGAATGAATGTTTCCTTTAAAGACATTTTGGCTTGTTTCTTGGTCTGACTTTCAAGCTTTTTCATCCACTTGCTGGCAGAGAAGTTTCTACTCCTTTGGCTCTTGACATGACCTCTCTTTTCCTAGCATTTCCTAAACTATTTTTCCCTA
>NW_008236509.1:1448617-1475505 GCF_000691975.1 Corvus brachyrhynchos | reverse complement strand
TTTCCCCCCTATGTGGGGCTGTCCACACTCAGGGCCGTTTCCTAGTTTTCAGCAGAGCCAAGCAACACATGCTCTAAGTCCAGAGTTCCAGCTTCTCATCAGGTACTTTTCTAATGGCTGAACAGCATCTTTGTATTTAACCTTTGAACAAAAAAGCTAAAATATTATACAGAATTCCTCTATTTCTATTTGTTAAAGGAACTGGGCACCCCCACCCCCCACTGCCTGTTACTTGGGCACTCTGAGGGTGACAAAGCCAGAGATCTCCTCTGTAATCGTGACCATCTCTTACACAGAAATACTCATCTGTCCTCTCAACAGGCAGCCAAACACGAGCTCCAGGTGACGTCTTGTTTCCTCAGCCCTGAGTGTGTCTGAGGGCTGTCAGCCCCACCACTGCCCTGTTCCCCCTGTTCTGCAGACAGGAGCAGCCACCACACACTGTCCTAATCAGGAGGAGCTGGCTGCTGCAGCTGACAGGCACTTTCACAAGTCTGTGCTGTGCAGTGCTATCTCCATGGCTTTCGTTTCCTTGCCCCCCTTGACCTCCCATCTATCTCCTTTCACAGAAAACCTGTGGGCAGCCCCTCCCAGATCTTTCTTATCTGTAAATCTGTCTACTGCTGCATCCACAGCTTTCCCATGCACGGACACACCCAAGAAAGCCTAATTTGTCCAGAAACTTCTGACGTTGGCAGTGGTCACTTGTAGCTATCCATCCACTCAAACACAGAGAGCTCTGCACCTGTTCTCTCAGTACTTCTGAGAGCTACCTTCTCAGCTGTTATCTGATGTTTTTCTCCCCTTCCTCTCAGTGGTTTCCTACTCAGCTTATTGACCACATACATATTAATTCATAATAATGAGCACCCTGTACTCTTTCCTCAGGCAGGTCCTCTGGGTTCATTCCTTTTTCTTTGATACATTTCCAGCTGCCTCCAGCTGACCAACACTGACTTTGGCTCGGCCTTTTTATGTGTCTGACCAGAAGTGGTGGAAAAAGGCTCTCTGGAACAGTCTTTGCGCTATCTCCTGCTTCACCAGCTTCATCTTCAGATCATGGCTAATCCCTATGGCTAGTTCTTCCTTTCCATTAGCATTCCAGTACCTTCAAGCTAATGTCCTCCATTGTGCTTGTACTTACTCCCTTGGTGCTACAGGTTGCAGGGATAGAGGGCTCTCCTCCCACTTCCTCCCCAGCTGAGAAACCACACTGGCCTAGAGCAGGGCACATGGAGAGCCTTCCTGACCACCTGTGTGTGTCCTCCCAGTGGCTCTTGAGCCCTTAGCCTTGCTCTCTTGGAGTTCCTGTTAACTGTGTACCACTTCCAGCACTGATGTTCTTAATGGGAAGATGTTTTGTTTACATGGAAAAAGAAAAAGTGAAGCTGATACCATAGCTCTGAGTGCCCTGCATGCCCTGCAGTGAAGAGGAATTGTGGAGCCTGGTGTTCAAGGAATAGCCTTTCAGAGGAATTGTGGAGCCTGGTGATCAAGGAATAGCCTTTCAGAGAAGGGGGCAGATGGAGAGAAAGATTCTGCAAAAATGAGAGGGGCTGTCTAAGATCTCAAGACACCCCTCTCATGTATTCACTGCTCACAGGACACTGTCCTTTGTTATCTGGGAGACGTGTGAAAGCAGGCCAGGAAAGCCAGGAAGTTTGGAGTTTGCTGGTTCCTGCCCCAGATCTCCCCGTTCCTTTGTGCTTATCCAGAGCCTATCGCTGGTGAGTCTTGGGGCACCTCCCAATTATTACTCACCACCACCTCCCTCCAAACAGGAGATCACTGCAGGAGATAGGGAGTGTGAACCCTGCTGAGCCTGGTGTTCTGGCTCCCACGTTATTGCTGTTAACTCTGGGGTGGACTGAGCCGTTGAGTTTCCACCCTTCGTGTTGTTCTGGCGATAAAGTTCAGATTAAACCTAGTAAAAATATAACATAACCATGGTAAAACCAATACAGATATTTCACAAAGAAGCCATCAAATTCTCTGTGCTGTGGAATGCTGTGATATGTGTGCAGGCAGTGTGGTTGAATCTAGTCCTTCATTGCCTGAGTTTTTCTCGTGGGTTCATGTTAAATCTAATGGAAAGGCCAAACAATAAGAAGACCCCATTTTCCCCTTCATCCCCTTCAACTAACATAAAACTCTGTCAGAAAGGAAGTACCAAAGAGAAGGGTTATAACCTGGATGCTGTTCTTGTCCATTTGGCCAAGTAGGAACTTTTGCTCAGTCAGAAGTTCAACATCACAGGCAAAAGGATAAGAAAAGACAAGTATCTTGGAAAAAAAAATTAAATCTCTGATAACACTGCAGAGAACATATGATTTAAGCTGAAAGGAATTTTTAAAAGTCTAGGAAAAAAAACTTCCTTATTCTTTGGTCTCTGCCAACAGAAAAAAAATGGAGAACTATCTTTAAATATGGCTAATAAATTTACCTGCTTGGGGCAGAAGAAAAAATCAGTTTGTAGTTTGTTAACCCACTGGGAAAGTCAGCTGCTCATGCAGCTCAGTGCTCTGCTCAGAGGGTAAGTTTGGAAGCTGCTGCCATACCCTGTCTGTGCTGGAGGTCCAGAAGGCAGAGCATTGAGGTGCATTGCAAGGCAAGGACTAATCCTCTCACTGACCTGTACAAGTAAGAGGAATGAAAAGGGACTTGTACATATTAATCACAGCTCCTGCACCTTTCTCTCTGGAGGCCCCAACCACCATCCATAGTGGGACACTGACTTTACAGTTAGGGGACAGCTACAATGCCTGAGGCTCCAAAAGATAGTTTTCAGCTCTTAAAGCTGATAAAGATGTTTAGAAACAGATTTATGAAAAAACATTTGGTTCTTGGCTTTCTGCTCCCGTTTGATAACATCAAGGTTACACATTTATGCTCTTAGCTCTAGGACAGAGTGAGGGGCAAGGAAAGGAGTATTTTTGAAATTCACCAACTAAACCTGCAATGGACCCTGTGCATGCACCCAAGCCCACACATCTGCAGAAAGGTGGCTTCAGAAATCCCCAGTGGTGAGTAAATTGAGAGCAGTCACTTGCACTCAAGTGTCTTTGCTCAGCTGATTGTTTCAGATACTCTTCTGGCTATTGCTCATTTTGCTTTCTCTCTCTCCCTCTCTCCAAAACAAAGCTGCCAGCTCCTCATCTGCCAGGGAGGGTTACAGGGTGGCTTGCTAAGGGTTTTTGGGCTTTATTGAGTCTCCCCAGTGAGGCACACAAGAGTGGAGGTCTCCAGCAGCCCTTTCCCTTAAGCTTGAACAGGATATGCCCCAAACTAGAAAGGGCTAATAAAAAGTAATGCAGGAGGGGAAAAAATACCCCAAACCAAACAGCAGCAAATTATATTTACCTAGGTGAATGTTTGTCTGTTTTGTTGTAGTTTATATTTTACTCTGATTCTCCTGCCTTCTTCTGATGGACACTTTTTTGATGGTGGTAGGTTTTAATGATCCTTTTCGTCCCTTCTTCCTGTTTTGTCCTCTCCTCATCTTTTCATTTTCTTTGAAAAGCAATACCATTCTACTTATTTTCTCCCAGTCACTTGCACTCTGGGTTTCTACAATTTTCTTTTTCCCTCCACTCCTAGTACAGTGTCTCTACCCACTCCCTCCTGCCCTTACCACCTTCTAGTGTCCCCAGCACATCTCTAGCTCTCAGGGAACATCAGCAATCCTAGAACAATTTACAGCCATTAACCAGTGAAGTGTCCCACCTCCCTGCAAGGCAGGTAATTATTTATGAACACTGCAAGGCTGCCACTGTTTGGGGTAACAGATTGTTCAGCTGTTCCTGCTCGAGGGGCCCCACACAACAACAGTGAGGCTGCAAAAGGTCAGGGTTGGGATGAACAGCTAGAGCTGCGTGTGGGGACTGCAGACATCTGCTAGCACATTGCTGAGCTCTGAGCCCTCCTTTTACTCGTGGGTTTGTGAGCATGAAATGTCTCCTGGATTTGTAGTGTCAAATAGGCTATATCTCAAAAAAAATTTAAAATCCAGAGAGAAGTCCACGGACCACAGATGGATTCTGTGCTCTAACTGGTCTGGCTTCTTTGTTCCCTGCTCGTGCAAACCATCCCACGCTTCATCAGGGAGGGGCTGTGGCTCCCACTGAAACCAGCTCCTTCATAAACTGATGGTGACACTACATGGGGACTCCCAGCCTGAAATGCTGTGTGACATTTTCCCAAAGGTGGAAGATTTATGGGTTTAACCTAAATTAATTAAGAAGCAGAACCTTAATTAAGAAGCAGGTTGCTTCTGAAACAGCTAACACACTTCAAAGGGCTAAAGCCATACACTTAATGGGAACAAAGAAGAGAAAACAGGGTCAAAACAGACCATATCTGTGCCTTGTTCTCACCCCATTCATCTAGCACATGGAGGGGGGGTGCTCTGCTGGTATTTTAAAAATAGCAGTGGAACATCTGCCACCCAAAGGAGAATTGGGGAGTGTGGGAGGGGTATGTGGTATATTTTATTCAAAAGCTGCTGCTCCCCTGTGGAAGCAGAAGATGAGCCAGATGTACTTTTTTTTTCTCTACCAAGTCCTGCTCGCTTTCCCATTGATTTCAGTTGAGCCAGGATATCTCTCTTAGTCTCTTTTTCTTTTATTTTTCCCCCTAGCTAGGTGGTTTCTCTTTGTGAATGCAGGAGGCAAATTAATCCTGTTTCATCCTCTCATCATACCAGGTACAGCTGTTAGCTGAGGGGCAGGTGGTTTAAGAAAAACAAGAAACGAGTCTCTTGAAAACACGGCACAATTTTAGGACCTCAGTTCCCACAGAGCTCGGTGTTCTGGGGGAAATGACCTTAGATAACCACTGTGCTCGTCAGTCAGTTCTAGTTGCTCAGTTAATGATGTATTTGTACCATTTATTCTGTAATATTTTGAGCAGGTCATTCCTAACTCTGGAATTAAGAGAGATGGGTGGCTTTTCCCATTGTAATGGTGTGGTTTAAATGATGTTTCAATAAAATCCACCACTGTTTCTTTAGGAAGACACACAAACAAGAAGCAGGATGATGGACTCTTCATGGAACACAGCTTCTAGATGTGCGAGCCTCAAGCACCATCCCTCCAGATTTCTGTAAATCCTGCTGGATCTCCTTGGCACCTTTAGGAAGGTACACATGTATTGCTGCAAGTCTGGCCTTGTGCTATTTTGGAAAAGGGTTTTGAAAGCTACACCCAACATTAAGAAGAGATTGATGTAAGAGATTATGATAAATGCACAAAACACTTTCATTTTCTTTATTTTCAATCGATACTGTATGAATACAAAGTTTCTAGAAAGCTACAAAAATTCTACCACTTTATCAAGAAGGCATCAAAATGTGTCACTTTGCAAAGACATGAAAACACCTGCAGTAACCGACACAAAAATAGCATTTTTAGAGTGATGAAATAATTGCACTTAACTGTCATGGATATTAAAGTTATCACACATATGTACCGCGAAAGCTAGAATACATTTTTTTTTTTTACAAAGCACTTTATAAAAAAATTCTCTGCACACAAAACCTATAATTTTCATATTACTATCATACTAAAGATAAATTCACTTTAAAGCCAACACTTAAAACATTTTAAACAAAAAAAAAAGGTACCAGTACCTACACACAGACAATAACAAATACAAGAATACTGTACTGCCAAGAGGTTTGACTGAAACTCCTTTTGAAAGCTTCTGCAAATATGTTAAGAAAACATTGGAGAACATTCAGTTTTTTCCAAGAGCCTTCCCTCACTGTCTAACCTAGAGGTACTTTATCATCAAAAGGCAAGTTCTACATCAAAAGTTACCAGCAGCAGTACAATATTAAAGTAACCACTGACCATATATGAATATGCTTAAGTCACAAACCCATTTTATACACATTACACAAATAAACATAAAGTGAGAATTCCATTAAGTCATTTACAAATGTGAACAAATGCACATGGCAAAAAAACCCCAAAACAAAACAAAAACCCAACCTGTTTTACATAAAATGCACTGAAGAATTAAAGGCTATTCAGGTTTTCAATGTTATAAAATTCTTTTGTCTTTTTTTTTTTTTTTTTCAGGCACATATTGTATTTTTTGTCTGCAGTCGTGAGCCTGAATCAGAGGCCCATAAAACGAAACAAAACAAAAACAAAAACACATATTCTGTAAGGAGGTAACAGGGATCCATCTCCTTTTAGTCAACTGAGTGCATTTAAGATTTAATTTACACACTAAAACTAATTACATGATCTCAGCAAGAATGACCTGAAAAGTTAAAGGATGAAGATGTCCAGAGTGTTTCTTGTACTTTGACTTATCCAGCCTCAATCTTTCTTAGGGGGCTAAACATCTCGTTATGAAAGATAAGAGGGGGAAAGGAGATCATCCTGAGCAAAGGACAAAGCCGGGCTCTACTCCCCACATCCGCCGCGCGCCCGGGCACGTGTATCCTCATGGGAAAAGGAAAGGGGGGACAACAACAGGGCTCTCAGTGTGACTGACTGAGTGCTCCAGGAAAACTCCCAGGGGAGCTGCTTCAGACAGCAGGCATGCCCCAGGACTCGCAGTGGGAAAATAAATAGATATGGATTAGCACGTCAAATGTCGTATCTGCCTCGGACTGGCCAGTTACTTACATTCAACATTAATGTACACCCTTCATTATTCCCAATAGCCCATCCCATGGGGTTCCACGGGAGAAGCTACTGCCAAACTGAGCTGTAGCTGTGGTGGAGGGGGAAAGTGAGAAACAGGCATTAGATCTGCAATTCCTTCAAAATAGTGGTGCAGTACCTAAATAAAATCAGTCTGGAATTCAAGTAAGTAAAACTACATTTGTGAGTAGTAATTTTTAACAGCCCCAAATGGTACCATTATGCTTGTTTGAATGAGACAGAGGTGTAGTTTATCACAAACATTGACTAGCACAGCCAAAATGTTTGGCAATAACTGAAAAAGTGTGCTCTGCTTGTGGGCCAAAAGTGTCTTTGCCCTACCTCAGTCTCATTGAGTTCAACAGGATTACTTGTCTTCTAGAGGTAAGTGAGATTTAGACCTTGAAGGAATAACAAAAATAATATTTTAGAGAAAGGGAATTTGAATTATCACAATATTTACCACACAGTGTCACAATATTTCTCTATATAAAAAGTTAATCTTAGTTTTCATCAAATACTTTAAAAATCAAGTTAAAATTGTATTCACAACTATATAATCCCTCTGACAGCTTTTGGTTTTGCTGATATTTGTTCCTTTTAAAATTGTTAAAATGTTGCTCCTCTTCCCATCGATTTCAGTTGTAGTGGAGAGTATGGCCCCCGTTCACAGAAGGTATCAAATACAGACATATTATTAAGAGGAGCTAACTTTTTTTTGTTTTTTTTCCAAGACATCATTTGGGAGGAAAACAAAACAACCCTGTGTTCTGAGTCATGCTGGCCAGAGTTTCTCTACCAGCACCTTCATCCACAAGGCTCACACTCAGCGTTTCAATGCTTAAACCCACACAATTGCATTTACCCTCGCTATGCTCAGCTCTCCATGTTCGTCTTGTTTTATGTATCTGACCTTCAGCGTGCACAACTTTGTAAACAAAATCTTCTGTCTAAACAAAGAATCTTCACAGATACCAAAATATTGTTAGAGGAGATCAATGAAGCCATATTTGTCCACTGAAATTCTGTAGGATACGGATCTCTCATTATGCAGATGCGTGATTGGATGAAGAGAATATAAATGCGAATATTTTCATTTTTATATCACAGACGAATCAGTTGCTGGTTTGCAATGCTGTCAGAAATGGCAAACAGTAGATTTTTCGCCAGCAGGCTGATCATTAGCAAAATCCTTTTGCTATGAATGGTGCTCTTTTGTGAATGGAGGCCTGTAGATTCAACCTATTCCAATAAACCAAAGGCATTACGGTGATAACTAAATATTTTTGGTCTCTCTACAAATTGTCATTATTATGGCAGCACTTTTCTAAGCTGGAATTTCAAACCAAAGGCACTTTCATGCTAGAGTGCAGAAGAGTCACAATTAATTATTTGGTCATGAAATTTAAAAAGGCAGCATTCATTAATACGATTCACTTTTCAGGGAGAACTAGGAATCTGTAACCTTTCCTTTTGGTATAGGCATTTCACTGCAATGGGACTGACTTGTACAGACAGCTGGTTTAGACCAAGCAGTCAAAGAGCGTTCCTGTGGGGAAAAATACGGATATTTTAAAAATGGAACCAATTAATAAAACAATGTATAAAATTTAATGTTAAGAGGCTAAAGGTACTTCTAATATAATGCTAAGGCACTGCATATTGTAATGCTTTGGCAGCTCTCAATTAAAAGGTTCCTACAAAAAAGTAACAGTAACAAGATAAGTACTTCCAGCTTACAAAAGAGCTCACAGTTTACAGGCAGCCTGTTGGACTACACACCCCACACTCAACAGTTGAAGGATTAAGGCTTTTAAGAATTAACATATACAGGGTATGGATCATTTACAGAAATGTAAAGAAAAGACGATGGAAGTAGCTTCCCTAATATTACATATGTGAACACCAATAAACATTGTGACTGTTTATACCCTATAGTTATGGCATATGTAGTGTGCCAGATCCTATTAAAAAAAAAACTGTACCTGGTTTTGCACATTGACTCACATACTTTATATGCCTTAAAGAGTTTGCTTGTTATTAAACAAAAAAAAAAATTAAAAAAAAAAAAAACACCAAACCCACAATTCAAACCCTAAATAAAAGACAACTTTAGAACAAAAAACAAAAAGTAGTTTTTGACTTGTAACACCAAGTGCTTAGAATAAAGGGCTACCGTTAGGCTGTTACAATGCAGTGCTTTTCCTGATGTGATGGTTAGTGTTAAAAATGAACGTTAAAAGAGACCTTGCCATGGACACATTTCTCTGTTCACTTCGCAGAGTATAAACTGAAAGATCATCAGCCCTAATATCCACAGCTAGACATCACAGCAACCATCCACCTCATGGAGTCAGATCAGGCTGAGGGACTAAAGCAGCCTCCCTTCCCCTCGGTGATGTTTGCACCCTCCTCGAAACCGAGACCTCTCCAGCGTTAGGGATGATGATGGTCTGACCCACTACCTTGCCTAGGCTCTGTTCTAGTCTAGACATTTCAACAGTGGGCAATTCCAACAGAAAGGACTATGCAGGGATCTAATTTAAAGAAAAAATAAGACTTGCTTGTTTGAAGACTACAGCAGTGTGCCTGGGAGTAAATTCCCTGCTTGAATTGTGCATGGGAGCATATCGTAAAGGGCAGGGAGGAGGGGCCTGCAAAACGTGAACTTTGATTCAGGACTGCCAAAACCTTTCCTAAGAACCATCTCTGCTGATAACTCATCACTGATCTTTAAGGTGGCTTGTGCTTGGTCAGGCAGCCCTCAGCCTTTCAGACAAATGTTTTGCCTGAGAACCCTCTGCTGGCCCAGCACCTGCCCAAACAACTTCTGCTTGGGACACGAGAGGCAGCAGGAGGAGAGGAACTGAGCAACGCCCTCTGTGCTGAACGGGAGGGATGAGGCTGCTGCTCTCACATGTGGGGACCTCAGGCAATCACTCACACCCACAGCTGTGGTTCAAAGCCTTACAGTGTTAAAATATCTCCAGCTGTACTTCACTTCTTGGAGTCTTCCCTGAATTTATCAGAAGGACGAATACTACCACATCCAAGAGGACAGCAGACCCCATGTGGTAGATGTGTGTTTGTTTCAGAGAAGGTCTTTGCCAGACCTGGAGAGACAACTGGGAGAGGTGTAAGAGCACCATGATTAAGAGGAAAAGGAGGAAAAAAATAAAATTCTCCGCTTTCCAATCTTTGCCTGATGTTGGTTGTGATTTTCTAGTGTCTCACAGATATTAAAGCTGCTGATCCTTTCAGAGGTGTACACACTCTTCTTTCAAACACATCAGTGTTTTGCTTTCTGTTTGCGAATGGCTTGATGCTGTCACCATGTCAGTTGTTTCCGTTCATCTCTTAATTTCAGAGTTGCAAGTTTTTTGCTCATCTTATTAGAAAACATAGTTGTCCATATAAAATATAACCGCACACACGAGACTACATATAATGCAAGTCTAAATCTTCAGTATTTACCTACTTATTGCAAAATGAGCCATCTTTTTCATTAAATAATCAAATTTTCATATTAGTACAATACAACTTTATACTCTTTTAAAATACACTAGATATGTTAGGGGTAAGGGATGATGTTTTCTTTCTCTGCAATACCTGTTTGAAAGTTTAATGGATTAGAAGATTAGTTTTAGCGTTGAGAAAAAAATACAAAATTTGCCTAATTTTAGGACCTGTCTGTTTCTATCAGGCATTTCTTAAGGCTATATTTTTCATTTGGTTTCAAACAGAAAAATGTTTCATTTTAAAAAATAATTTAGTGAATTACATTCGTCCATATCTTCCACCCTAATTAGTTACAAAGATAATTCTATAAAGATTATTAACTTTGTGTACTCATTTACAGTTATAGCTAAAGATTCATTTCAATTTCACTTGCATTGTAAAACAAGTATTTCATGTTGGAAAAAAACCCAAAATAAATTCTTATAAATGCTGTCAGTTTTTCCCCATGGCAAATGCTCTGTCATACGTTTTTCTATCAGAATTAAAAATAGGCCTCCACAGACAGAGGCGTTAGGTTCTTAAATACAGTCTTCCCAAAGAACTGTGGTTTACAAATTTGAAGAACACTTAGTTTTAGAAATAATTTTTACAACTGTACCAGAATTTCACAGCTACAATTATATATGAACACATTAAAAATGACTTCACTAAAACAGGATTTAGAAAAATGTGGGTGAAAGTTGGGCCAGAGGCACTGCCACTTAGTGTTGAGGTTTACAGTCTGTGTTTTGAAAAAGAAGTGAAATGAAGTGTATATATAAATAACTGCTCAGTCCTTTACAAGCCTGTAGATGTGATGCTGTGCTCCGTGTTCGCTGTTCGACACTTCAAATACACAAGCCATGCAGAGCAGGGTTTCTTGTGTATCCCTGTTTGTCACCACCTGTGTGGGGGAAGGAAGAGGCAGATGGAGCATTACACATCTGGAAAAAGCAGGGCTGAAACAAGAAGTGACCGGTGTCACCTCGGTCCTGCCCCAATCCCGCGGCAGCAGCCAAGGCAGCATGGCTCTAAGAGCTTGGCTGAGGTGCCACCACAGAGCAACAGGGAAAGCAAGCTGGGTCACTGGATGAAACTGGCTTAAAGGCCACTACATGGACCATTCTCTGTGTTTTAGGTCACCTGTTGGGCATTTGCTGCCTTTTTTCCCTGCCCAAGAACTAATTAATGCCACTAACATCTGCAGCATTGTAACCGAGCCCCAGTAAGGACACATCAGGTGAACGCGATGGTTCAAAGTTACTGCCTCAGGCTCTCTTCAAATCCCAGATTTGAATGGAAAAAAGGAAGAAGTAAGCTGAAACTTGTGGAACATAACAAAGATGTTTGTTCACGCTCACAGCCAGCTGAGCCTTTTCATCCTGAGCGTCTAAAGCGTCCAATTCCAAGAGAATTATTCTGAAGTCAGTGGGACAGTTTCTTTGGTAAGAACATGACTAAGGCATTTGGAAACTGGCTTCCTACGTTACAAGCTGAGCAAGCCATACAAAGCCTGAGAATATCTTAGAAGTGGAAAAGTAAAAAGCCAGTCCATACCAATAAAATTGTGAAGTTTTCCAAGACGCTGTTCATCATGTATTTCTCTGGTAAATGCTTCAGCTTGTGTATGAAGTTGATCATATATTCACACATTGGAGAGCGGTTTATCCTGTACACGAACCGGCCATTCTCAAACCTTGCATATTCAGTCTAAAAAAACATAAAGAGCATTTAGAATGTGATAACTCAGAAATAGCAAAGAAGTGACCACTAAATATGTCCTTCTCTTTTTTTTTTGTGTAGACAGGAAAAAGAGAAAGTGGCTCAGACACACACTTGCCTGTTCTCTGACTCCCTGCCCGAGCTATGCAATGCCCTGCTAAAAATTATGGGGCCCTTGATTATCAAAAATTATACTATCACTACTTGTTCTCTAACGTGGAAATTAACAAACTGAACAGATGAGGATTATAAAGTCCCGAACTGAGTAAGAATGAATTGAGCCAAAAACTGTGATAAGATGATTTTACAGGAGTTTTGAGGTGCCTGTCTGCAAAGGGAACAGCAAAATTAAGCTTATGTATTTATGCTGAAGTGCTCACATACAAACATAGATCTATTATTGCATGCTTTAATAGGCAATTTAGGAACTCCAGAAAGATGCAGGACTACAGCTGGAAGAAAACCAGACTGACTTTGATTCCCGAAGGAGGGTAAGGCTGTGACTCTCGGACTTCTGCTGTCCAGCTACCAATCCCTCAGATGAGCTACTCAGTGGTTTACGAGGATTTTTGACTTTCTCTAAGCTTGGAATATAGGAAATTACTAAAACCTCTTTTTTATGGTTAGAAAACATATTTGGTATATGAAAGGACATAAACAATGACCAGGACATCTGTAAAGGCTCAACCTTCAGCTCTAGGCTAAAATTCCCCCACTAAAACTGTTTTGTACATGACAGATGTGGGTCTGGGGCTTAGTCCCCAGCTGCAGTATCACTGTACAACAAACCAGCCAGAGACCTGACCATGCCATACAGGTTTGTGCTTAGGCAAGGTAAAAAATAAATAAAGGCACATATCCCATCACATCACCCACCTCTACTTTTTCTACTACTTGCTTTCCAAATGAGCAGACTTTGGTGGAACAGGTGATTGTCATGTTTTCTGAGCTCTCATACTGACTGGTGACTCCGTAAAACGCTCCTGTATCATCTTGGATGTTGCAGTTTAAGTCAGCCTGTGGGAAAAAAGGAATGGATGGTGAAGATTTGATTTTTCATTTGACAGTGGGAATAGCATAAGCTGTCATTAGCTCCCCATTCTTTTCAGAAGTAAGGGGGGGAGCTTAATGGTGATGACAGTGACAGTGGAAAAAGTCTGTCAGGGAAGCAGCGGCCTAATTGTTGCAGTAAAAACCTGAGGAAATCAGCAATTTATTCAAACTTTAAACAATAAAAGATGACCCAGTATTTCTGTGGGCTACAGGTGATGTTCTTGTCTGGCAGATAGCTGATGAAAACCCTGGAGCAAAGGAATGATCACCTGCAAGAAGCCTGGCTCCAGAGCCAACCCCTCTGAAGTGAACCTGCCTTGCAGTCTCAAATTCAGCTGAGCCACCCCACTTCAGAGAGGCCACAGCTCACTTTCTCCTTTTCCTTTCTTAAAGCAATGAAATCCCCATGGCAGAGGGAGACAGCTGGGCACCACGGGATCGATCTCTGATAAGACTCTGCCGGGCCATATGGCACTGATTCAGCAAAATACTCGACTTCACAGAGCAGTCTGACACAACCCCAGGCTCCCTGTGTGCACAGAGCCGTGCCCACCACCAGCAAATACTGCTGGAAGGATTTGCTGGCTTCCAGCATTTCTCTGCAGCCTCAATAACCATCCAGCTGCCTTTGATATGCAGCATCAGAGACCGAGACTCAGAGGATCAAGTGAGGAACAGCGCTACCTTCAATTATTCATGTCCGAATCCAAGCCCTGTGCACAGCAGGATTAATTTGGCTACAAAGCAACCACACAGGTCACCTGCTGAATCCGGCCTCCCCGGGCCTGCAGCAGTGCTGGAGCTGTTCTGCCACTCTGCTCTTTGACATCATGGATCCATTTTCAAAAGCCCTCCATTTAAAAGCATGCTAATATGGATACAGGCAGAGTCTAGGGACGTGCCCAGCTGGATTTGTTGATTCAGGCATTAGCTCTGCTGACATCTTTGATGCCCAAGGAGAGGGTGGGCAGGGTTTTCCTTTCATGTGGAAATAGCTGATCAGCTACTGCAGCATGACAGCTAAGAATCACCTGAATTTGCAAGTTATGCCGAGGTGAGCATTTTAGCAGGGAAATGTACTTCTGCAGCTGTTTCACTTGCAAGTCTAACTCTGCTTGGTTCTATTCCTAATACAGAAATGGAACACAAAATACTTGACAGATACTTTCGTGTTTACCCTTGGACTTTTTAAAAACCCTGTTTACAGGAATGCTTACCTATGCCCCATCCCTGGAAGAGTTCAAGGCCAGGGTAGATGGGGCTTTGAGCCACCGGGTCCCCATGACAAGAGAGTTGGAAATAGATGATATCTAAGGCTCCTTATGACCAAACCATTCTACGATTCTAGTGTGGAACACTCACCATAGTTCAGGTCATTTGTAACTGCTATTTAATTTTTAACTTGGCAACAACTCATTAATCCTCCTTAGTGTCTGCAGTCCTTATTTGTGGTACGGCCTTCTGAGGCAATATTCTGATAATAGCACACACTGAGCTAGTCTGTGGTACAGAGAAGACACAGGTCTAAGGTTACTTGGGGCTGGCTTTGTAAATTAATCAGTGGAGCAGCCTCCTGAGGTTTGCACTCAGTAACACAAACAGCCCCACAGTCACGTATTTTGCATAAGAGGAAGAAATCCTATCACTGTTGCACCTTGTTTCTTGCACCTGCTTTGCGTGAGGTCAGCAGTTAATGTTTAATGTGCATCTAAAGCAGGGCTGTCACAGGGAGCTGTAAGGAATTGCTCAGAGCTGGTAGTAAATAAGCAATTTGCCATCACAGCTGGCCTGCAACCGAAACATGGCAAGCATCTAAACACAGCAAACTGCAGCAGCCATCGGCCACACCACCGCTGCTCCACCAGAAGAATTCGGATTTCTGATAGAACAATTGCACTGCTGTAATTAATGGTAATAATAATAATAGAAGTAATCTCTTGAAATGCAATTATCCCTGCTGCTACCACAATTGCAGTGTTACTAGCAAAACATTTTCTCTCCTTTCAGATACGAGCAAAATATTTAGGAAATCATAACTAAACCACCCCTCACAATTTCACGTTGTCAAAAGGCAACTGCCACAGACCTTGCTTTTCGAACTCCAATAACAAATGTTTAGAGAGTTAAAAAAGGATAACTTTTTATCTGCTGACTTCTGATTTTGAAGCCCACTGAAAAAAAACATCTAACTGTTGTATTTGCATGCTGACACTTAACCTGGAAAAGTAACACATGTGGCCATCTGGCACCCTGTTGTTCACTCCCACAGCTCTTCCAGCTCTTGTGAAATCACCGGGAGGACTGTGTACACAAAACATCCAGGCTGGGGCCTGATGTTTCAATGAGGGACACTTGAAACTATCACTCAATTGTCATGATTTACTCTGATGCAATCACAACATGGTTCCAAAAGTCCCATGATGACCATATAGATGAGAATTATCTTCATTTACTTGTTTGCTCTTCAATTTTTTTTTTTTTTTTTTTTTTTTTTTGAGTCTAGCCCACAATAAAGGTATTTTCAAGGAAGGACAGAATTCTCTTCATAAACAGTTTTCATGTTCAAATAATTACAGATTGCTGAGAGCTGAAGCTTTAAGACTCTTCAAAAAAGTCTAACACCAACCAACATTAAAAAGTCATAGGAGTTGGCAAGCAAATGCTCTTGAAAGAAGGCTTCACCAATGCCTCTTTTAGTACTGTAACAATTGTCTTAAGGACTTAAGTGTATTATTATGGCTCAAATAGTAAGGGATTTGTCTGAACATATACAGCTAAAAGCTAAATTGTATTTCTTAAACTGATGAAATTAAAATAAATTTTTTGCTGGTTTTCTCCTTCTCCAAAAGGTTATGGAAAAAAAAAAAAAAAGAAAGAGAAGGCTACCTATGTGGCTGTGAGAGTTGTAGATGTGGGAATAAGGAGATGTGTTATAAATGAATGTCCTGGTATTCAGCTTTAGCTCCTTACCACTGTATTGATTCCAGGGCTTGTGTCTACATTTTAGAAGGGATGTTGGAAAATTGGAAAGTGTTCAGCAAAGAGTTACAAGAATGATTTCAGGTCTGGAAAACATCCTTTGTAGTGAATGACTAATGAAACTCCATCTACTTACTTTTTCCAAGGGAAGTTTTTCCACAACCTTGTCATAGCCTACAAGTTGCTACATGGGGAAGAGTCTTCTCCTAGATTAAATCTTGCAGAAAAGGACATTAAAAGGCAGAAAGCTAAAGCTAAGCAAAAGCAAAATGAGAAACAAGGCAGGGGCTGGTAACCCTGATGGCAATGGAACGCTGGCATAATTCTCAGATGAGGAGAAATCACCATTACCTGGGGTCTTTTTTAACCAACTGAATATCTGACAGGGATGCTCTGGTTCAAGCAGGCTTGGTGTTGTCCAGTGGCAAACATTACTTAGCAAAGATCACTGCCTATGTTACATGAGAGGCAAGAGCACATAAATATAATAACAACAAAACTGAAATACAGGAATTTATCATATTAGTCTTCTCCTTATAATTTCCTATTTCAATGATCCTTGTGAAAAACATGACAACAGGCAAGCTTTTGGGGTGCTGCTACCAGCTCTGGTGCATTATTTCCACGGTGCTCTGTCTCCAGCTGTTCTCCTGCACTCAGATACAGATTGCAAGGCTTCCTGGGCTGTAAAACAGCTTTCCCTCCTGTATGGCTTCTCAGGCAGCTGTGCTCTGGGCTCCAGGCACTGGGGTTGGGGAGCACTCTTGCTGCCTCTACAGATAACTTTTTGAATGGTGACTTCAAATATATTGGCATGAGTTCAAATATTAGGGCATTTAAAACATTGTGGGATGATCATGTGTGATGAACAGGAGTCCATTTACTCACTGAGTTTTAAAGATCAATGCAATTTAGGGGGGAGAAGATCCCAAACCACAAATGGAATTTTAAATTTTTTTTTTCTTTACTTTCAAGAGTAGAACTCTAATTGAGATTTATTTCTGAGCACTGAGTTTCATACTAGCTGAATGCACTTGGAGGCGGGAGAGGCACTCAGCTTTTTGGCACCCTATCTCCAGTGTAAGAGCATGATTAATTCATTAATAAAGCAGAGCTTGTCAATGGGTAGCACTGGAAATACTACATATTAAGAGCACCAAGTGTTTGATACACTGAATGAAGAAGCCTCTGCCTATGTGCTGGAGGAAACACCTAAACAGAGCTGGCTGCAAACAAAATAAAGAGTAAAAATAAATCCAAAAACCATCTTCCCATTCCTTTCCCAAGAGCTCTTGGGCTCTGTGCTACAGGCAGGGGCAGAGGGTAGAGCACTTGTGTAATAATAACAGCTTTGGCTACCAAAAAAGCAACTCCAGCAAAAATTGCTGAGAAGAGTCTAAATCCATCCTGCTGAGTAGAAGGAAAACAGCACCTACTGGAAACAGTGGGATCTGGGGAGGGCCAGAACAGCTTGCACTGGCACTCAGCAGTTAACATTAAGCACATCAGGTCACTTATTAACAACATATAGGTTTGAGCAAATGCTGACTGCAGGGAGGTGTGTTACTCATAGACCGCATCGTGCCTCTCCTCCTCCTCTGCAAAGCACCCCCAAAGAGCAGGGATTCCAAATTGTGAAGCAATTTTTTCCAACGGGAGCATCTGGGCCGTTGGCACGTCGCTGTGCAGCTCAGGAATTGTGTCCAGGTCTGCCACATGGTTGGGCTTGTGATGGACAGGCCAAGCTGCTCCAGCTTCCCAGCCCCTTCCACTCATCATCCAGCCCCCGCATCAGCCTGCACAGGGCTCCTCCTCAGCACCACGTGAGGCCCCTGTGCCTAGAGGGCCGTGGTGGGGAAAAGCAAATGGATGTCTGCTTTCTTCCATACCTAATTTGTTTTGCATACATTTGCATGCTGGCCATAGAGCCATTCACACTACGGGTCCCATTTGTGAGCTGCAGATCATTTGCCAGTCAAGCTGGCGAGTGTGTGTGTGCGCGTCTGCGTGTGCGTAGGGAACTCCAAGATTCTGGATTATGCAATATAAATTACATGTAAAAATAGAAAGAAAAACAAAACAACAAAAAAAGGGCAGTAGCTGCAATTGTGCACGTGTGAATGAAGGGCACAAAGAATCTCTGCACCTTTTAAGAGGGTTGGAGGCACATGGGGATAAATTCAGGAGGGGGTGGGAGGAGACCACAGGCACAAGCCATTTCTGAACACTGATTACATGGGTAAATTGTTTGTTCCAGTGCATCACAAAGAGAAGGAGCATTATTTTTCATGCCACAGCTGTTTTGAATAAGAATAGGAATAAACTTAACTATCCTCCTCATGTTACTTACCACTAATTATGGCATATATTTACATCTATAAAACAGTGAAATTTTGGGAGACATAATTTAATGCCCCTTTATTGTGTAGATTCCTTTATTTCCATCCCACATTTGAATTTCAAAAATGTTTAGGACTTCAAAGCATCTTTAAAAGCTTGCCCTAATTATAATATGCATTACTTTCTAAAACTCCTAGTTTGCATTGCAGATTCCTGCAAATAGAGGCATTCATTTTAAACATCAATTAATATCATCCACGCATCTTCAGATGAGTTTGGGTCTTTGTTTCAGAGTTGCAGTGAGCTCTGACTAAGCTTTTCTCAGTTAGAAGAATCATTCAAGCTACTGCAAACATTTAAAATTAAGCCAGTGGATCAGATCCATAGAAAGCCCGACAGGCCAACACTAATTTGTATCAGTTGGTTTTTTCCTATGTCACCAATGAGAAAACATCCCTCTTCCTTTCAGAAATATTTTCTTCCCAAATCTGTCCCTGTAGCTGCAGAAACCAGTTCAGGTTGGCACAGAGCATTTGGCAGTGTGAGAGACACAAAATCCCGGCATGTTATTATTGCAAGGTGGGCTTACACCAGCATTAAGGATCCCAATGGAGGCAGGACCCACTGCACAGTGCTGTAGGTTCCATGGAAAAGTCATGAAAAATTTGCCTCAAAATTTACAGTTGGGGGTTGAAGCAAAACCTGAGAGAGAAATAACAAACCTACAGCAGCAGAATTTAGTCTAGGAGGCCTAAGTGCATGGTTTAGAATTACAGTATTTAAGAATAGTAGTGGGCAGTCAATCAGTAGGAGAAGCATTAGATATGAACACGAGTAGAACTTCAACAAATAAAAGAAACCAGTACAGGCACCCTGGGTTGACTTAGCTTTTGGACAGGCTAATTGGAACTTCAAAGAGCAGAAAACTTTGGGGCTATTCCCAAGTCACAAAACCAGTTTAAATACAAACTAACCACCAGGAGCATTGATCCTACTCAGATTAAGGTTAGATGGCATGAATCATACCTGGTTGTTTTACAGAGATTGGGTTTAGCACCATAAGGTGAGAGAAGCAGGATTGTGCACTCAACTTGCAGCCAGGGAAAGGTTCCCTCTGCAGATATTCTCCAGCCTTCCCTGAACTCTGCATCAGTGTTCTAGGACAGCTTTTATACTTGTTTGGAGCATTGATTTCTGTTTTAATTCTATAGCCCTGTAATCTCCAGTCTCATATCCCTGTCACACAAACTTCCTGTGCCACATCATTAGGACGTTGTTCCTTATTTACAACATACCAAGTAAAACTCCCTCAATTATTGTAAAAGTCTAGCTTCTGTGGCAATTTCCCTGAACTCTGTGGTTCCCAGTGACTGCCTGGGATAAAGGAGAGGAACAGAGTCATTGCATTCCTGGTGCAAGACCAGGACCAGGGAATTGCATTGCAGGGCTGTAAGGTTGGTTGTTTGAGGTGGTGTAGGAAGAGGAGTCTCTTCCTTTTGTACCTCCTGCACTGTGAGGTAGGAAGAGGCCCAAAAGTGTGACATCCAGATGTTTCACCAGGAGTGGGGCCAGAAGCTCATCCATTCCCAGCATCAGGTTGTGTTTCCCATGAGATACAATCTGCACGAACCAAAAAAGCTCTGCAAAGCAAAGCAAACTTTGCTTTGTACTCCATCCCGGTGCTGCCTTGCTAAGTCAACTCCACAACTGCCAAATGTCTTCCTGCAAGATCTCAGACCTTTCCCTCCCACTTTTTTTGTAATCAGACCTTATTACCGAAACCAGGACAACAGGGAAAACTGAGCTGCTGAGCAGCCTGAAGCAGAACCAAATGGGAAAGAGCCAGAGGAGTATTCTTTCCAGCTACCAGAGCTCAGCTGCTTTCTGGCTTAGTCATCCTCAGTACAAGTACTCATCTGTGGTCTTCCTGTTTCCCATATATCCGTTCCACAGCGGATTGAACGTCTGAACAAAATACCCTCTGTGCTGCCTCCAGTGACATGCTGACTTCCCTTAAATCCATTTGCAGGGTCACCATCCCTTCCGGCATCAAATCCTCACCTTCACTTTCAAGCTTCTCACGTCATGACACTCTCCTGCTTCCCTTCTCTGGCTTGCCTTGACTTCTTTCACTCAGACCCTGCTTTTCTTTCACTGATTCTCCTCAGAGTGCTTTCACACCTGTACTTACTTGCCCAACCAAAATTCACTTTCCTCTTTTACCCACCAAAACAAGGACTGCCACAGTCACCTAGGATGAAGCAGCTTACAGTGCTGAGCAGATGATCGATGGCTGCATGATAATAAAGGAGGAAGGCAACAGAAAGGCTGGGAAGGGGGAAATGGTAAAATAAATGGTGAGACAATATTAGGACTAAGCAATAACCACACATCATGAACAGAACCTGGAAGGAGGTGAACTTACAGAGTAGGAGGAGGTAGCAGATGATGAGAGAGTAAATACTTATTCAGAACTGGATATTTAATTCAACCAAAATTAATCTATTCTCATATGACTAAACTTCAGGTTACTTATAGGGTCAAAAACGTTGCCAGCAACCTGCGCCAGCTTTACCCTGGTGACTGTTTGAAGCAGTTTGTTAACACTCCCCATAAAAATGGGAACAGCATCCTTTTTTTCTGAAGAAACACCCTGTTGGGGTGAAAGAAATAAAAGACAGTGAGCTGACAGTTTAGGATCTAATTCTCATGACTAGTCAGACAGCTATCTTCTGGTTTCCCTATACATATTCCTACATATGTTTAGGGCTGGGGGCCACAAGTGTGAAGTTTATTCCTAGAAGAGTATTCATCGTGACTCTTGCAACACTCAAACACTACCTCAGGCACCCTCTCTCTGCCTCACTCACTTGATGACAGAGAAAATCCACTGGTCTATTTTAAGACCATGGCTCAGGAAAGTGTTCTCACCACATTTTTAATGTATAACTCAGAAGGATGTTAGCACTGTATGTTTTTTAATCTCTAAGCTAATACAGCACAAAATTGCATTAAAAGGCCATTATGTTGGAAGGCACGGTGAGGTTAGGAAATGTTGGATTGAAGTTGCCTGCACATCCTGACTGCTGAACTGTATCATGTCACAGGCTTCAGCTACACAACTGCACATTCACCCTCTGAGCAGCTACAGAACATTTCTTTGTCTTTGCTGTTCATTGTGGCCCATTCCCTGCTTCCTGAACACTGCTCAGAACCTGTGCTGAACACAGAATTATACATTTTATAGAGCCTTTTTTCATGGCATCACTTTGAGACCCTATAAACAGCCATGAGTCTGATTTGTCAGTGACCACCTGGTGTGAAGGGCTGGTATCACCCCCACGTTACAGATGTGGGACGGAGACAGGAGTGTTAAACGTGTGCACTTCTTGGAGGAGACAAAGCAGAGAAGGCTGGCACTCGAGTTTTCAAATTCAGGAGTATAACACAGACCTCAGTGATTCAAAGAAGGTCTCTACTGGCTTTAGGTATACCTTTGAGCATTCAGCATGCCTGAAAATCAATTTCCACATGGAGAAAAAGCAGAACATACAATACATCAATTACCATATCACAAATCTCTGCTGCGTCCACGTCTAGTATAAAGTCTGAGGCTTATCATTCTCTGTGGGAAATGAGAACAGGCATGTGAGGTGACATTCATTTTTGCCAGTGGGTTTTGCAAGTATTTATTATGGGGAGTGGATTGGAGAGATGACGGTCCTCAGCCGAAGCCAAATTTCACAAGGAAATGTATTTAGTGGTCACAGACCCTTAACTCTGAGCTCTGCTCCTCTGCAGCCAGATTTCTCCTACTGTTACATTTGTCCTATTCCCACCTCTCAGAAACCTTTTTTGCTGTACTTCATCCCTGTGTTTCCCTGCAGGCTCCTTATCCCAAATGCTCCTTCTTCCCCACTGCCTCCCTCTTTTTGACTCCACATTCTCACCTGCCTGTTCCAGGTCACTCTCTCAGCTCCCACTCCTATGCTGTCTCCTCTATCTGGCCCCTTTGCTGAGCCAGCCCTCAAATACTTGGTCTACAGCTCCCAGACCCAGTTTTAAGCCCCGTGAATTTCTCAATGGGTTTCTTTTGCAGTCCAGCACAGCTCCTGCTCAGTGGCTTAGTCCTTCTACATCCAGATTTGAGAAAAAAAGTTTCCCTTATTCCATTTTCCACTATTAAATCTGGTGGCACAGAAACTCTTTGAAAGATATGAAGCCTGGGGGATTTACAAGGTGCAGGGTATCTCAAATCCCATAGATAAACGCCAGGAAATCTGATCATAAGCAGTGGTTCCAGATCAACCTTTTCTGGCTTCAGCCTCAATCTGTCCACCCTGTAATTAAACCCTGAATATGCCCCTTTTACTGAGATTTTAAAAGAAAAATTTAAAATCCTTAGATGATAACTACTGCTATGAAAAGGAGTATACCACAAAAAAAAGTACTCTAACAAATTAGTGAGTATAAAAAGCTTTAGTATAAGCATGAGGTTCGGCCTGCAGATTTGCTGATCCTTTTGGGTGAACCTTTTAGCAGTTTAGGGGGGACTTGGATAATGGTTGGACTCAATGATCCTAGAGGCCTTTTCCAACCTAAATGATTTTATTATTTTATTATTATATCGCTAACAGGAGATTTTGTAAATACAGTAAGAAAAAAACTGACGTATCAGTGAAATTTATCATGACTAGATCAATACACAGCATCCCAGCCCTCCATTCTAATTATTTTTTTCACCCTTGCTCTGATATGGTAAGTTTTGGAGCAGAGTGCTGTGGCTGACTAACAAAAAGGCAAGTAGAAATGTGCTTCAAGAAAAGCCCAGCACCCTCCCAGCCTCACAGTTGTCTCAGTTCCCATCCCGCTTGGTCCTCTCTTCACAAGCATGGGCTGATGGCAGGACTGATCCTTGCACCACTTGCACTTGGCAGAAGCTGCACCTCGGAAACACCCAAAAGCAGGCTCCACTGCCGTGCCTTCCCTGCTTTTCCTTGGACCACTAGATGGCAGTTCCCCATCTCCAAAAGGGGGCTGCCGGTACCTGTTGGCTCCTGCCCAGCAGCTGCATAGTCAGGCAGAGCTGAGGCACATCTGCCTCTGCTGCTCTGACTTCTGGGGAGCTGTCAGCAGGAGTGGCCCCGGGCCAGCGTCCCACCTGAAGGGAGAACAGCTTTGCACTCGTGCATGACAACAGAGGGAATTTCCACAGGCACCCCAAGGGTGCTGAACACCACACACAGCCCTCGTCGACAGGAGGGGTCCTCCACGTCTTACTCACCCAGAATTTTACGAGGAAGAAAGCGTTTTGAGGCCCCTTCCCAAAGAGTTCCTTCAGACCGCCCTTCTTTTCAGGAAATTTGTCATAAATCTGACGAATGTCCACCGACTCAAGCAGTGGGTCACTGTAAGAATGGTTGGCGTGTCCAATGTGCACGAAGAGGTGTTTATTGTACTGCAAGGAAGAAACAGGAAAATCAGTGCTGTAGGAGAAGAATAGAGGGTTGTTACGGCAGGGGGCTGCGCTTTGATGGATTAAATGACTCGCACATCGCTCCTGGCACTGGGATTTTCTGCAATATGGTTTCCATGAACAACTTCACTGATTGTGTCACAGACCCTTGTGAACAAGGGTCAACATCAAAAAAACCTGTGTCCCCACTGCAAACCCCAAAGCATGGGCCTCTGCAAGGGGGTTATTTACATTGCAAGACCCAGTGGCAGCACGGTGATAAAGAGCCCTTCACTGAGCATAAAAAGATGAATGTGCTCAGGAGGAAAGCCTATTTCTGCTCCTTTAGACAGTG
Source organism: Corvus brachyrhynchos (assembly GCF_000691975.1). Lineage (NCBI taxonomy): Eukaryota > Metazoa > Chordata > Aves > Passeriformes > Corvidae > Corvus > Corvus brachyrhynchos. Next base: position 1,451,447 of record NW_008236509.1, on the reverse strand, counting down.
CCTTTTAATGGCCAGCGTCCTCAGAGCCTGATTTTCTGCTCGTGCCACAGAACCCACTCATGCACACCGCCTGTTTGTCTATCAAAAAGCCCCAAACCTCTATCTGTAGCACATCTCAACAAAAAGAGATGGAAGGGATTTCCTTCTAACTGCAGGATGACAGTAGCAAGAAGGCCAGTTACTCGGTGTTGCTGTTCCTGTAGACATTGCCCTCACTGCATGTCCTCCTGTATTTTGACCCATGTAATATCAAAGAGCCCAACTTTTCCCCCTTCCCTTGGGAGCCAGCTCTGTAGATGACCATCCCTGCCAAAACACATTCAGCTTCAATTTCCTATTTCTTAACTGCATCCCATCACACCTCATTATAATCAAAGGAATCACCTCGGCTTTCCTGCCTGGGTGAAATCCTTGGCCTGGTGGAGTCCACTCCAAAGGAGTCCAATGTGATCTTTTAGGGGCTGCCATTCCTCCAAGAGAACCTTTCAGCACCCGAAATGAAAGTGGAAGGATGAACACCAAAGACCCTCCACCAGTCAATCAGCACCTCCTGGGGTCATGAGAGCAGAGTGAAGGAGCTCCAGAGTGTCAGGATTAGACACTGGGGGTTTTCACCATGCAGATCACAAAACATTTCCCTAAATCAGTTAAGGGAAAGCTGATATGCAGTCAATGAACACTAGAAAACCCTGTCACATTGAACAGATGCTGTATATAAGGGGCAATTCCCAAAAGCTAGGCACAAATAAAATATTTAAAACCCCGAAGCAAACCTCATTTAAGCTATTTTGTTTACAATGTACCTGCTGAATGAACAAATTGAAGTGACAAATCTAAATGAATTGGGCAAGCACTCAGAGCCTTCCTTCGGTGTGAGCAGAGTCTTCCCTAGCAGATGTCCAAAACTCTGGGGAAAAGGAAATGGACTGCTAGATTTCTCCACTTAGTAAATGAAATTGAAATCTATTAAAAAATCATCTAGCACAGTGAAATCCGAATTTAGAACCAGAGAACACGCATCTGGGTATGAGGCCAAAAATGTGATACAGCCTGTGTTTCTTTGCAGGGTTGTATTTCTTTCTAAATTTTCTGGAAGCAGAAAGGAAAGCATAACATCTTAGCATTTGCCCAAGCAAAAGAAATGTGGGGATTGTTTCCTCTCAGTCTTGTCTGCTGGAGTTGTTCCAGGTTGTACAAGTAACCACGTTTTTATGGAAACAGAACTGAGGGCTCAGATTCTCCTGTAAATTCTCCTTCTCCCCAAAAGGGTGTCTCTCTCCCAGCCCAAAGATGGCTGTGGAGGGAAGGGGGAAGGGAGAGCTGTATTTTACAGTTTGGCCACTGCAAACTCCCAAGACAATTCACACACTGTACCTTATTCTGCAAGTCAGGCAAATACACAAATTGCTCAGTATCCAAACTTCAGTAACAGCAAACACATTTATAGGGACATGGAGCGTGAAGTCTTACTACTCTTTAAATACAAAAGCAAAGTTGGAGGCAGCTGCAAAGCTGCCACAGTTGTCTGCAGAGCTCGCCAAAGCACCAGATGCTGCTGCAGCAAAATTTCTGAGCGGGTACAGTAGGACAGATGGTATGACATCACCTGACAACATTCTTAGGACAGAAATGTTTATTTTGATATTGCAATGTGTGATTATTTTCTCCTTATGTTGCTGCAATTCCTATGCTAAGTACAATCATTACTAAGCTAATTAGACATGGCATATTTCTGCAAACTAACAAATGATAATGCAATATTGGAGCAGGGTAAATGGATACTGAAATGATCCCTATCATTTTTAGACAAACACGCTCCACGACAGCTACTGATGCATAGATAAAGGCAAAGGAGCAAAGTTTTATGCCTATATTTTTGAGCCCATTAGTGTCTGAAAAGCTTAAAAACATCCTCATTATATTGAGAATTCACTGTTGATTTAGACTGAGTATTCCAGAGTCATTGAAGTACATTAGTTGCTGAGGAATTTACTCACACTACAGCATTTAAAGGATTTACATCTGGCATCAGGGCAATAATGTGCTTTAGATGCCATAAACCAGCACAAGTCAAATCCTGTATGTTTTAAGTACACAAGTACACAAAAACAGGAGGAACATTTTCAGCTCTGTCTTCTGTGTCTGCATTACACGACATGCCCTGGAGATGGCTGCCTCTTAAAGCTGAGCTCCTTCCCTTAAAAAAATTCTAACTATCCAAAGAATGCAGTAAAGCCATGAAATATGACTGTTGTCAAATAATACCACGAGAAAAATTATAATCCACTTAGGAATCTAAAAGAGCCAAGACAAATTGCCAATGGCAGGGCATGCAAGCTGGTGCAGAACAAAGACAAACCACCTACATCTGCTTTATCAGCCAGCACATATATTTGCAGCAGCTCCTCACCAATTTTGCACTTATATTCTGACACAACCATACAGACCAGCACATGGGGGGGGGGGTGAATGGCTCCCCATGCACAGGGTGACGTAGATGCCAAGCAAGGTGGAAGGCAGGTGGCCTGAGAGGGAGCAGCTGTTTCTGTGGGAATGATCTTGCTCACGGGCACAGCACCCTGAGTGCAAGAGTGCTGCACCCTCCTGCTGCACCCAGCCGTGATTTAACCTGCCCAAATCCCACTGACACAGCTGGGAGTCACCTGCCTGACCAGTGATTGTGGTTCTGGGGGGAGCAGGAGCCAGGTGGGATGGGCTGACTGGGACCCAGGCACTGGTGTATCAGCAGTCTGTGTGCAGCTCTAACTGCACCCTGCCCAGCCTCAGCCCTGCTGCCTCGCTGTATCTCGTAAATCTGAAACTCTTTAAT
>NW_008236509.1:1440284-1448535 GCF_000691975.1 Corvus brachyrhynchos | reverse complement strand
TTCTTGCTGCTGTTGTTCTCCACTGAAGCAGATTGGGAGTTATAAACATGACATTTTAGTGCTATAACTGGAGTCTGTACCAACTCCTGTTGTTAAGGTTTTTAACACTTTCCTGTGAAATGTTAATTGAACTTTCTGTGCTGCATGCTATGATACAGCTGCATGGGCAACCTGGTCTTTCATGGACCTCCACACGTTCAGACTCTTGCCTGGATCTGAGCAGGGATTGAATCAGAAATGCAAAGTAAAAGGGGATTTTGGGCAACTTTATGGTTGCAGAAATGTAGAGGTAGGTGATGAGGGAGGGCAGTTCCCTGACCTCTTAATGTTGACCAGCACCTCCCAGCTAGCGCCACAGCAGTCCCAGCATGAAACTGGGACTTGCTGGTTGGGCAAGGTGCTTACACAATATTTCCACCATCTTTTCTGCACAGTGAAGACGCATCCTTCAGTTCTGGCCTGTCTGATTTAAGACCCTTCGGTCCCAGTTCCACAAGTGCTGAGTGTTCAGATGGGAAAATTATGCCTGACTGTAGGAAGCTGTCAATAACATTAAGTATTCTGCAAAATCAGGCTCATGCCAAATCAAAGGGGACCCTCAAAATCAGTGGCCCATTCATTCTTTTGCACCTGAACTTCTTGGTTTGTCAATTGTGAGTAATAATGCTCCTTCATCTAAAGCGACTGCACTAGTACATCTGTGAGATGCAAATGGAGGGAATTATTAATTCCATTTGGAAGGGAGGTTAGACAGTGCACAGTGAGCAGGGCACGGGGCCACGCATTTCAACAGCAGAAGAAAACAAACTACTGAATAGTTGCTTATCAAAGAAGGGCCATCTACATCTCCACTGAATGCAGCAGAGGAACAAATAAACACGTGAGCATGTCATTATCTGCTCTCTGCACAGCAGACGCAGGGCGGTATTTCCCAACTTCTGAGAGCCTGGCTCTGTAGCCGGGCCAAGCAGTTTTGGGGTGGGTGTAGGGGTGGGGGAAGCTGTTGGACGAGTTGGGGAGATGTGGGGCAGAGGCACAGGCAGGTGCAAAGCCCTTGGGGTGAGCCAGGATGGGTGCTTGGGGCAGGCAGAGTGGGGAATTCACAGCCGCAGCCCACCACAACCACAGCCGACCCCACGTGTCCCTGCACTTTCCATTTTGCTGGGAAATCTCCCCAGCAGCAGTGGGATTTGAGAAAAGGAAGAGAGCTGCATGAAGGCAGCAGTGAGAGCACAGCCAGGCCCCAGCAGCTTTCCACCTGTGGGCTGACTTTGGGGGATAAATGGTGCTGGTCTCCCAACACACCTAACCACGTTCTGGCCACAGGACCCTCCCTGGGAAGTCCATGTCCTGGCACAGCCAGGCTGGGGAAGCTAGCCTGGGGTTTCCATCATGTCTCCATGGGGTCCCCCAGGAATCCTGCTGGATGAGAAGTCTGCTGCCATGCCACAGTTTCATGACTGGAGCCTGTGCCAATCCTGGACCTCTTTAAAGTGCTTTCTTGGCACTTCTAACTATGGACACTCGAAAATGAACATTTCACAGCATATGACATTTGCACCCCAGGGCCAACATACAGCTCTCCAGCACAGCAAAATAAATGAGCCTTGTGTTTAGCAAAACTTTTTCTGATTCCAGATTAAAAAGACCTCAAATCCTGAGTCTGTGGCTCCGAGACATTCATCCTAATGTGAGTTTGCTTTCTTGTCCTTTCACATCACAAAGACACTAAACCAAGACTTCCTTGTGAGAGAAATGCTGAACTGCTTTTTATACTGTTTACAGGGAGTACAGAAAGGATAAACAATCCTTGCAACAATGGATATTGTTCAAGGATGGAGGGCTTCTTTTGAAAAGATCTCATTTATTTTTCATCACTTAGGTGGTTTGATTAACTTTGGTGAATTTTACTGCATTTGGCTAATGATGGCAGGCTGTTTTTATGGCCCTTGAGCAATTGCTTTCCCTTTCTGGTTCTCAGGCACAATTCTCCCCGGGCTCACAAAGTCCTTTTACAACAACGATAAAACCTGAATTAAAACATAAAGAATGTTTTATTTCTTCACCACTTTTTAAAATACATTTTGAAATTTGGACCTAACACAATCTGACAGTTTGGATGGGTGGACTTATACTGAAAATGTCCATCACCCATATTCTTTATAGCCCTATATAGATATTTTAAATGTAAAGCTGTCTGAAGTGCTCACAACTTAAATAAATGTGACAGCAAGAACAAGAAACCTCAAAAAGGAAGAGAAGAAAGGGCTTTTTTTGTTGGGTGGTGACAGGGTTTTTTTCTCTGATTGAAAATCAATCTTGAAAAAAAAATATGAATTTGAATTATTCTCATTCAGTTATAGTCTTTGAATTTTATATCTACTTGTGTAGTAGTCAACTGCTTAGATCCTTTGTAATCAGCTTGCATGCTCAGTTTATATTTGTTAGGGAACATGGGATTACTTGGTTTAAGCATTTGTCGTGAACTTCCACAGAACCACTACAATAAAAATAGAAAGCCCCCATTAAGGAAAACCTGTCTTGGAAGCAACAGATGGGCACATGAACTGCTTCATCTGCTGAGAATAAAGTTGTACAGGGCAGGCAATAATCAAAGGTAACTGAAATGCTGCTGCTTGGACCTGCAAGGGAAACTTCTATGCACCACTTAGGAATTGTACTTAAGCACAAAATGCCACAAAAGGAAAATGCAGCTTGACATTTGTAAACTGAATTGATTTTCATGTAAAAGGAGGAGCAATTTTGCCCATCCTCAGCTGCAGAGTCAGTACTCCAATGTTCTGCAACTGTGCCATCTTGCTTTCCCCAGACTATCTTCTGCCATGCAGATTTACAGTGAGGGGTGCATATTGTTTCCTTTCTATATTTTTCTCTTTTGTAAATGGAACAATTTTGTGTCTAGATGAGGAAAAAGATCAACAGCCACCCACAAATGAGAGGACTCTACGGAGCAGATTTCCAACTCTCCAGAATGGCCACTCTAAACTAAAAAAACCTGCCTGGCATTGAGCAGCTTTGGTACTTTTAAACACCAATGGCCATTGGAAGAGCCACAGAAATGCTGAAGGCCCCAGTTCTACAAGGAATTCCCTGTGGGTGGACCTTTGTGCCCCTCCACAGCCCCACTGCAGGTGCTGGGAGTCACTGAGGCTGACAAACCTCAATTTCTAATTTCTGTACAGGAATATGGACTGCAAGGGGCCTGGATTCTGCCAGGATCAAGTCCTGTCCCCAGATGCCATGCCAAATACACCTTTTCCACTCAACTTCCAGGTTACATTTTAAGGTGGAATTGATCTATTTGCCCCCACTACCATGAGGCTTTCTGGCCTGATTTTGTGTTGGGGGAGAGACAGAGGAAGGGTCACGTTTTTTTAATAAAATGTTGGAAGGACATTTGATCAAGATAATATTTTATGTCATTTTCTGTGAAAAGAAAGCAATGTAATGAATATAGAACTGTCCCTTTTCAGAAGATACATGAGAACTCCTACACATCTCTCCTGTAGCAGCACATAAATACATTCATTTCCGAGGTCAGCAAAGGCACAAAGGAGATGCTGCAATCACAGCACGTGCCCACAGGACTTCATGTGCACATTGTGCAAACACACACATCACCTGCCTTGATGATTTTATTTGAAAAGTAATCAAACCCCATCCTTTCTGTGCTGTGCAAACCTTACCTGCAATAAAACATCTCACCCACACAAAGAAAGGTGTGCAAAACTGCAGACAGAATTCCCATTGTCTGCAATGGCACTGCATGAGGCTGGGGTTCGCTCTCACCTCCAAGGAGAACTCTCAGTGCTTGTTGGAGAGGTCTGTGCATTGGAGACAGGGAGGGCTGGCAGGAGACACAGAGCTGTCCCTGCACACCAGTGCCTCTCCAGCACACATCCTTCTCCCCTTGCCTAGGGAGCTGGTCACACTGCCTTGGGGCTTTTTTCCAATGCCCTTGTGTAAGATCCAAATAATCAAATTTACTTAACTGGATCTAAGCAACACTTCCCCTTCTCCTGACTCCCCTTTTCCAGGCAGTGATGCCGACACACTGCCATGGGGGCTCATCTTTTGGCTCCCCATGGCACCTGCCTGGATGGTGCAGGCTGTCCCCACGCAGAGCACTGCCCCACTGCATTTGCAGTGTGGATGCAAGAATGAACTAAATTGGCAATTGACTTTTCCTAGAGTCTCAGTTTTGCAATGTTACAGCACACAGGTAACTGCTTTTTTAAAAACAAGTCTGGGTAGTTTGATGCTCTTGCTTGTCCTGTAAACCTCCTGCACAAATGTGTTTAAAAGGTGGGTGGGTTTCTCAGCAGTCTTCTTGCAAGCTGGGACAAGATCCAGTGGGCCTCTGCACCCTCAGGAATTCCAAATAATATTAGTTTACTCCAAAGAAGGCTTTGCAGTACTTGTGGGGCCATCCTGGGTAACCACGCTTCTGTTCAGACCTCCACTCTCCCCCTGCAATGCCAAAGCTACTCAGTTGCTCAGCCCCTGTTTGCTCCCTTTTACATAAAACCCCACAGATACAGAGGCACTACACCGTATTAGCCCATGGGTTTTGCATACAGATTTATGTCATAAAAACCTATGGAAAAGGGATCATTATGTGGCACAGTGGCAAACCATCCAATCAGACTGCACTGAGATGCAATTTCATTCACACACAGACAGCAAGGCTGAGCATCACGTGGCCACATCCTGTTTTCCCAGTAACCTGGAGGAACACACACACATCCTGGCCTGGAGCAGGCTGGAGGTGGCAGAGCCCATAAATCAGCAGGACACCTTACACGGAGTCAGCAAGCCGAGGGCTGGGAAATCTGCGCATGGATAAGGGTGACTGATGGGAAAACCTGGATGCTGTGCTTTGGCAGCAGAAATACAAACTGCTGCCTGGATGAACTCGGGGCTTGGGGTGGAGGAGGTGTTCCAGAGTGGTCTGGAGGACACTAAGGTGAAGCCCACCAGAGCCAGGATTGCCATGAGATCATGGGAAGGCAAAGGGATTCCAGGGAAACCATGAATGCCCAACAGTCAGGTAAGTGCTGAGAGAACCATACCTGCTGCCAAACATTTCCTGCACCTCAAAGCTAATTCAACCTGGCAAAGTGTGACATTTAGCAAACCAACACACCTCCATGTGGTTGGTGTATGAATAGGTGAGATACGGTGTATTTTCCCAGGGATGTTTCTCTGCCAGGAGCATTCCTCTGTTGTAAGGTTTCTGGGCTATGTCTCCAATCCCCATTGTGCAGGGTAAACACTCCTTGGATAACACCCCTGGCCAGAGCCCATAAATGCTATGGTTTCCAGTTCTGGATTATAAAAAGAAAATGATAGCTTCTCTCTTCTCCAGGCTACTGTATTTTACCAGGAATCTGAACAAGAATGGCCTGTCCATATCACCCATTCAGGACAGTATTTGCTTTCCAGAAATTTTCTCAGAACAAATTCTCAGGTTGGAGCTGAAAGAAGTTCTTTCAATTTATTTGTGATGCAGTAGAATCAGTGCTAGGCTACTGACAAATGTTCTTGGTAAATATATGGTGATTAATGTCAAGGTTCAAGGCTTACTGGAGTAAATGAAACATTACAGCCAGCTTCAGAAATTATCCTTGCAGGTATAGTATGCAGACTAAAAATCAAAAGAAAATTAAAAATTTCATTAAAAAAAAAAAAATCCAATATGCAATATGCACACTTTCTGTGCAAGTCCTTAATTTTGTTCTGGTTAGGAAATAGATTAGGCTTTAACTTAGAGTTCAAGCACTGAATTCTTGCCAAGAACACAATGCAATTTGGTACACCTGCTAAACTAGGTCAGCAGTGAGACAGGCGCCAGAACAAACCCTGCCTGCTTTCACAGAGGCCTCTTGCTGCTGCAAATGGGGGAGAAGAGGGCAAGAAAGGAAAATACAGTCCTAGGGTGAAAGGAATATTGCACAGAGCAGCAGCGAACACAGAGACACCGGGTGTATTCCATCAGACTCAACCCCGGAAGGCATGCCCAGAGGGTGGGGAGCAAAGGTGCAAAGCTGAAGATCAGCAGTAAAGGTGCAAAGCTGAGGATCAGTGGACACAAGGGCAATAAATACTTACTGATTCAGGATCCCTCTGCTGCTCAAGGAAAGCTGAAAACTCCACCAGCCTGAGCTTGGTCGTACCAATAGATCGGCCCTGCCATGCAGGGACTGAGGGAGCCGGGGCTGATGTGGGCTCAAAGCCTGAAATAAAGGAAACAGTTTCATGAAGAAGCTGACACTTCCTCGGTTTATATTTTCTCAATTAAATATAATTGGGAATTATGCATGTAGCCCTTGGATATTTATATTAATTTTAGCAACTAATTAATTCAGGATGAGTTAAAATTGGAAAATCTCAGACTAATACGTAGAAAAAGAGGTCCCAACCCAGCAATCTAATAATGGTGGAAAGAAAAGATCTACTATTTTGTTTCCTTGGGGCTGTAACTCACTGTAGAATTTTTGTTTAAATTATATACTAGATTATAGAGATGTATAGAGACTTAACCTAGACCTACAGCTGACCCTTCCTTGGAAACTGGCATCAAGATTCACAGGAGACATTACTGCCTTGGGAGTCAGGAGAACTGGCCTCCATTTCTGGCTCCTAATGTGCCACATGTTACAAGTAAATCACCCCTCTTTTTGCCTATTTCTTCTGCCACTCTCAATTCCCCTCTCCTATTTAGAGTACAAGGTTTCCAAGGCAGGGACTGTCTCTTACTACGTATTTGCACATTGGGTCTTGACTACTTTTGGAGCTTTTAGGCATCATTATGCTACAGCTAATATTAAATAATTACTGTAGAGAGCTGAATCATTCCCTAAAAAGAAAAAAAAGGTTTTAAATTGATAATAAAGATAGAATGACATGATCTAGATAGAGAAGGGATGTTAACCACCCTCTCTAATTCACCTCAAGAGAAGGAATAAATGCTATCTCCTGGTTCTCATTGTAGAAAATTAGATGAGAAGGAAAGAAAACTGTAAAGGAAGAGGAAAAGGCAGCAGCTCAAAGGCAAAACTCATCTTGGGAGAGACACAGGCACAAGGCAGGCAGGGGAGAGGCACCAAAGGTGAGAGAACAAAGATTATCCTGAACTAGGCTGAGAAGCAGGGAGAGGTCACAGGTAGTGTGTGTCCATATCCCATATAGTGAATGTGGTACCTGACCCCAAACCCTCAAATTTAGGCAAGGAAGGTGTGAGGCTTGTACAAAACAGGGAATTACAAATGTCACTGGCTAGACGTGAACAGGAATTCTAATGAAGCAAAAACTCATGCATGAGTTTTAACCAATTTAGAAATACTAAAATTCCTGTTCTGAGAGAAAATGTGGAAGAATAAAAGGAGACAATAGAAAATACCTGTCCTAGAAAATAATGGTATAAATTAGCAATGTCAAGAAAAAGGCATTCTCATGAGTGCAGAAAAATAGCTTTAGTTTGAAGCATTAAATAGCAGAAAGTTAGAAAATCATAAAGAACTGGGTGAGTCAAAAACTTGCAGCACAAACAGAGTCATAAGCACTGGGGTCATTTGGCAAGGGAGACGTAACATGAGAAATCACCTGCAAAGAAATAATTCCTGAAATTATGCATGGAAGGATGCTGGGAAAAGGAGCAGGGAAGTAGCCATGGGAAGGGCTTGATCAATTTGAGCAATGGAATTCAGAATAAACATTAGGTACTTATCAAAGTGGCAGCAGGCAAAGCAGGACCTTCAGGAGGGGATGAGTTATAAACAACCTGATACAGAGAAGTTTTACACTTAAGGCTAAACATATATGATTTTGGAAGGGGTTTTAGGCTCAGTTTAAAATAAATTAAGCTGTATTCTTGTTACATAGCTATTATAAAAGAAACATTCATCCTATTACTCACTTTTTACAGTAATCCCTACATTATGGAATGCTGACTGGAAATCACACATCACAACTCCTTGCATATGTATTAGTGCTTCCTACCTAAAAAAACCCCAAACCCAATGATCTTCCCTAAGATATAATGAGATAATAGGACACTGGGATTGGTGTTTCCTTTGGCTGGAGGGAACATGAGACCTGGAGCTGTGGCTCTGCCCATGTCAGAAGTCAGCACATCACATTCAGTACCAAATTCAAGTCTTTTTAAGGGTGAGGATAAATGAAGAATTACCTGAAATGGGAGCTGTGACTGATGGCTGTATAGGATAGG
>NW_008236509.1:1439818-1440257 GCF_000691975.1 Corvus brachyrhynchos | reverse complement strand
CTGAACGAATGGCTTTACGCTGGAATAAAGAGGTACACAGAAATCATACACCGTGCCATCCACAGGAAATTCCATTAGACTCACACAGTATAGGAAAATAGGTGGCTAATGACCTTTACCCACAAACATATCTCTTCCTTGCAGAGCATATTTGACAGATGGACAGCACAGAGGGAACTGAGGGGATGAGAATCACACCCAGCACCCTGAAGCTGGGATCTCAGCGGCGCTCGGTGACGCAGCAGGAAACCTGACCTGCTGCTAGAGTCACAGCAGCCAGGGATGGACACTGCTGGGACTCCCAGGAAACCCAGAGGACACTGAACTTACAGGGTCACAAAGGAGGGTGTCCATCCAGTATTCAGCCTCAGTTTTGAGGTTTGGGATCCCTTGTAACTTTTGGAATGTGAGTTCACATCACTGCAAAGACTCTTTCTTT
>NW_008236509.1:1435282-1439637 GCF_000691975.1 Corvus brachyrhynchos | reverse complement strand
CTTTCCCTAAAATTATCTTTACCTCCTTTTTTGGAAAATCTGCAAGTTCTTGCTTCCCTCATATCACAGAGTGCACAAGCCACCCTCCCACTGCATATAGAAACATATTTGAATTTTCAGACTTACTCTTGCGAGGATCCAGGCTGCCCCGTTTGAATCATGCCCGGCCAAAACTGAAAGAGGAAAAACAAACAAACAGGCCCACAGTTGTTCTCTTTGTTGAAAGACTTTGGGTATTTTTGAGCAAGCATGATTCCTTTTGCAAACCCAAGTCAAAGCATTAATCCATTCATTCCGTCTTAGTTTTCTACTGAACATTGTTAGAGAATACAGGGGTTTTTTTGGGACTCAGCTAACGACTTACCCCAGGTGCCCCAGGAAATGTAGGACGGGGAATTCCTGGCAGGCCCAGCTTGTTGTGAATAGCAGTAGCTGAGACTATCTGAGCTGATGACATTGCTGCCATGTGCTGGAGTGCTTTGTCCTTTGCTGTCTGATCCTTTAATATGACAATTACACGGAGTCTTAAAACATTTGGCACAACAAATGATGTTAAATAACTGCAGATACAAGCACATAACTACAAACTTAAAAAGCCACACAGAAAATGCAAAAATAGCAAACCATGCAGGGGAAAAAAAAAACACAGCACGGAGGCTAACACTCTAACTACCACAAGGCAAAACCTCCTCTCAGACCTGTATGGTAGACCTGAATTCTCACAGTCTGCTCTGCCAACACACAGGAAGCTCTGGGAGAGCAAACTACTGGCCACTTGTTTATCTGGGCAAATTCTGCCGATTTCAAATCAGGCTGGACTAAGCAGGGCATGCTGCTGAGGCTCAGCTCTGCCTGCAGGACAGGGAGCACTGAGATTCAAGCTCTATCATTTCCATCTAAGAGGAGTTTGCCTTTTGTATTGCAGTGTAAAATGAGAACACAGAACTGCGGCTGACTTGCAAACAGGGACAGTTTTCTTCATGCTTACGGGCTTAGAGTAATTTTGGATTCAGCTTTAAGACAAACATTTTGAAAGTTAGGTCACAAACATGGAAATAACATTTTAAATTTTCAATTGTGGCATTTTACTGGTTTACAGTGTTCCCAAAGAAAGCTATCAGCCATAAAATTCCTGCTTTTTTCGAGCACACAGGAACAAGTTTAGGAAAAGGTGGGTTGTTATTGGTTACTTGTATTAGAGCAGCGCTTGGAGTCCCAGCCACTGCCAGTCAGGTATGGTCACAGGACAGAAAGGGATAGCCTCTTAATGCAACAGAGTTAACCAGGGGGATGTCCTAGGTCAGGGAAAATGAGTAAACAACAGGCTGTTACACACTGGTAAAGCAGGGTTCCTCATCCAGAAGTACTGTATTAATAAGTACCGATATTTAGGTATGTCACTTAGAATGAAGGAACACAAGCAGTATTAGGCAAGGATGTTTTGGGGGTTTTTTTTCTGGTTTTATTTTACAAGCATAGTAGCAAGCATGCTGGCAAGAGATGCATGCTCTTATGTATGATATATGACTTTGCACATATACGCTCCCTTTAAAGCTTGTATGTAGTAGTACTATAGGTGAGCAGTTTCTTCCTTTGAATAGCTCCTTTAGAAACAGCACAGGCTGAAAGTACAGGAAAAGCTAGCCAAAAAATTCTGCCAAGCACAGCTAAGGTACATAATACTTGGTTTAGTCAAAATACTTACCATGCTTGTTACCTGGATACAACAACAAACAGTTTATTAAAATGCTTGTGTAGAATAGCAGACTCTTAGCAAAATATGAACAAAATAATAAGAGACAAAGGAAGAGCAGTTTGCTCAGCATTAAATATCAGCTTTAAACAAATGCATTATTTTCACCCAGGGACTGATTCATTAAAAGGGGAACAAAAAGGATAAAAAAATACCAACAAAACCCTGGGGAGAAACAACCCCAGCTCCCTGTGCGAATGCTGTGGATACTGAATGAGGGATTGTTGCTGAGTGTGTTTCCCTGAGCTGTGCAAGGAGCCCCTGTGGGACACAGCCCAGAGAGCAGCAGGTGGAGCAGGGCAGGAGCAGCTCCAGCATCATTGCCTCTGCTCCCTGCAGGATGTGGGCCCAAAGGACAGCCCTCTGCTCAGCAGCTCTAACACCCTGGGCTCACCTGTGCTGAGGGGGACACATCCATCAGCACGGGGCCAGACTCGGTCCTTTCTCAAAACTTGTAGCTTTCTGATATAACCACAACCAATTCTCTGGTTAAGAGCTGGAGCTCAGCCCTGGCTCTCACCCCTGCCTGCCCCAGGGTGGGAGGGTGTGCACAGGAGGTTTGTGCTTTACTGGCTGCTTTTGGACGTCTGAAGACCACCGGGCTAAAAAGATGTTTAGCTGTGTGCTAAGAAGTGGCAGTATCCTGACATTCATGCAGACCTCCAGACCCCTCTACACTCTTGCACAGCAAGAAGGACCCTCCATCATGAAAAGATGAAAGTGAGATGTCCTCAAGCAATATGGAGATCCAGCCCTACCAGATTTCTCTGTTTCACCCTCTTTTTGTAAGTGGAGCTGTGGCTTGGAAATGCCAAACCATGAGTCTCACACATTGCCTGCTGAATCCTAACAAAAACCAACATTCAGGGGATCTGTATCCTGTGTGTAAAATAAATGATTCAAGAGACATGTGCCTCTGGGTCCTAGTAACCTCCGAAACTGTGTGAGTGCTGCTTTTGTGACCACCTTGTTCTTCTCCAGATGTGCTGGGGCTCTGTAGGCTCTTCTCCTCCACTGCCTCCTGCCTGCCACCACATGAAGATGCAGCCAGTGCCTGTGGCCCCTGCCAAGTTCCCAGACTCCTCTGGATCCACTATTAGATGGATTCAAACTAAAGGAGAATTTAAAAGTAAAAGCTTTTTTAGGGCTATTAAAGTCCATTCCTGGGAGTTGTGTGAGCCCGAGGTAGGTTATGTGTCCATGAAATTGCTTATCATGCCTTGCTTTATCCCTCTGAAGTCTCTGCCTAACTCCCTGCTAGTGTTAGTGCAGCTCCAGGAGAAGATGTATTTATTTCTGCCTGATGAGGCACTGAAACAAACTGAAGTGCATTACTTTCTGTAATGTTCTTGCCATCCAAGGACTAGAATAGGAGCCTGGACACCCAATACAGCAACAAATCCCACCCTAACAGATGAACTAGGAAAAATTTTTGAAGATTTACACTTCCTTCAAGATCTTCTGTGGAGCTCTTAGTCACCATTACAGTGAATCTGATGATCCTGAATTTTAAGAACAGTGACAGGGATTTTTGGAGGGAGAAAACATCTTTTCTTTCGTGACATGAAATGGGATGTGCCTTCCTTCTTGCTGGTTGCTGCTTTTCATCCTAGAATGGTCTGTGTTTTGTGGGGCCATTCATCTCATCCTCTTTGACTGATGATGTTTTCAGGAGGATGCAGAGAAAGTAAAAAACCTTTAGAATGACAGCTCAGAAAGGCAATCCTTCAATAGGGCTATTTTTGAGTAGTTTCAACAACCCCCGCAGAGTTTCCTACTGGTGACAAATCTGATCTGGGACATCAACACACTCAGGCCAACACACATCAACGGGAAGTTTCACCTTTTGTAGGCTTAGGAATCCTTGCACAGTGGGAAGATTCAGCTTTTCTCAAAGTAACTTTACATTCAAACATGACAGAAATCAAATTCAAATTCAAATACAGATACTTAGAAGGTCCTGAGTTTCATTGGCAAAAGAGCAACTTCAGCTCCAGGTACTTTTTGAGAGCTGCAAGGTGGTTGCCTGTGCTTGTATAATCAAGCAGGCTTCATGGTCTTCAAAAACAAATGGGATAACCACATTTTAAAGCTGTTTATTTAGATTGCAATATTGGCTTGTCTGCCACTTAAAAACAGGTATATATTGGGGTTTTTCAGACTGTAACAGAGAGCACTCGTAACCAGGAGGGAATGAGTCTCTCTACCTATCACTGCACAACAGCCACTGCTGGGATGGAACTTGGTAACTGATTAATAACACACAATGGTATTACATCACAGTTTAGGCAGCAAGAGAAGTAATATATCCAATTAAAACGGCAGGGGTAATTTAAACAGGCAGATTACAGTAATTACCCAGGTTGGAATATGGCCAGGACAAATGGGTTAACACCCCTACTCTAAAACAGGAACGTTGTGGGATTTTTAATGACTGCAAATAGTTAAGATTTTGATTTCCTATCTTGTCCAAGAGAGAAAGGGTTTGGTTTTGCTCTCACTTGTGCTGCTTTGTAAAGCTGGAACAATTTCTTTCAGGTCAATGTGGTTTACACCGATGTAGTAAAATAAAAGTTTGGCTCAGCGTGCTGCAGTCCCGTGC
>NW_008236509.1:1428680-1435254 GCF_000691975.1 Corvus brachyrhynchos | reverse complement strand
TCATTAAATCCTGCTGGAGCCTAAGGTATTCCTTGGATAGGTCCCATCTGGCCCTGACCTGGTTTGACCCTACGTAGTTCATGAGCTCAGATGGGATTGCTGCTGCCCAGGAATGACACAGTAGTAAGCAACAGGCTGCACTCAGACTCCTGCCTTCCCCTCCACTTACAAAAGTCTTCTGCACTGTGGTACATAATTAATAATGAATGTTATCAAGGTGGATTTAGAGTACAGTCAGTGGAAAACTGGTCTAGCTCCACTAAATTCCTAAAATATCATCTCTGTAGAGGAGATCAAGATGTGCCTCATGTTTTAGCTGACTGCTGCTGGCTGCAGTTGCACACACTTTGTTTTTGGAAGATATAAGCTCTAAGCATCTTATGCAAGGAGACTACAACTTTTAATGAATCAGGCCCTTGAGGTTTGCTTTTCACAATTAGTTTTGGAATGCAAAATACATAGTTAAATTAGATAATAATAATTCCCCAGTATCATCCAATTATAAATCTTAGTATCTATAAAAGCCCCGCATGAAACAAGAGTTCTACATGACAAGCACAAAAGGATTTGTGCCTGACTTTCTTTTAATCCAACATAAACAGAATAATAATTCAATCAATCAGTTCAAACAAGTTCGTAAGCAAAAAATAAAAACTCTTATCCTAGAATGATAAATGGGGCTTTGAATACCATGTTATCTATGACTTTGGGAGAAAAAAAATCTAAGACAGTATGTGGAAAAGTAAGCACAACAGAACAGTATTAATTCAAGAAGCCCTAAAACCTGTACCAGTATTTAAAATGCAAAACTTTTCATGTAAGGAAAAAAAAAAAACACCATAAGAAACAACAATTTGCTCACAAAATGGATGTTACAGTAACACTAGCATAAAATAGCTTCCTAATAAGCAATTTTGCAGATGTTATTTCTGCTCAGATCTCGTATTGATTCAAATAACCTTTACAATAATTAGCTGTAGCTCAAAAAAGATAAACAAATCATGACAATATACAATTGTTCTGGACAAAAGATAGAGAGCACTTCAGTGTTTCTAGCCCTGATCTCCAATTTGCTTATTATTAGAGAAGACAGGAGTAAATACAAAAGCTGGCTATTTCAGCCAGGCAATAGCTAATGCCAAGAAGAGAATGCGCATTCAAAGCTGTCCCAACTTGCTGCCTAATGAGTAGCAATTAATCCATCTTATTGTATTTCAAAATGCTGAAGACTCCATTCACATCAAAGGGAATTTTTCAAGGCTTTTATCATTGTTCATTTAAAAAAGTATAGAGCTATCTTTAGCATTTTATAATTGACAACAATATTTTCTTTTTATCCCTAAATGCGGAATGTAGAATAATGGATTTAAAAACATGTAATACATGTGAACTGTAGGCATTTTAATGTGGGGTTTTTTGTCTCTGTCTAATTAATCTTGCACTATGAAAAAAATCTGATATGAAAGCCTAAGATAGATGTACATCCTGCTGTGAACACCTTTACTCTCTGTTTACGTACAGCTTCCAATCCATCTTTTGTCCTGAATGGATAGAGGTGACTTTGGCTCCCTGTCAGTGCAAAGGTGGAAAATGCTGCGACCTGACACTATGGACTGGTGTATTTGACACAGAAACACAACACTGGGGGGTAAAAATTCTGCTTTGCCTCCTCCAGCTTCTGCGTGAGAGGAAATGCCATGAAGAGGAGCCGCCTTTCAGATCTGTCTCCAAGGACAACTTTGTCTCAGCCTCTCTTCCCGTTTTCATGAGATTAAATTTCTCTAACTTCAGGAAGATTTTAATAACTTCAGTATATTAAGATTAAAATCTCTAAAATAGGAGTATTTTCCTGCTGTAAAGGGGATTAAAATGTACAACATCCCTGGAAGGGCTGAGGGGACGCTCTTTACTGGTGGTCTTGAAAGGCAGCAATAGCATTTATGGGTGACACTTGGCTTTCTTGCAGGCTAAGGATCCATCCATCCATCCATCCACAGTGGCTGCAGGTACTTCTCATTGAAGAAAAGGGACTTTGCTGGACCAAGCAGACTTCATGGCATGCAGGTGAGATTTCAGCCTCTTAGAAAAGCTTCCAGTGCCATGGGTGCAGATAGCTCTGAAATCCTTCCATCCATGTGGATTTTTGCAGAAGATAAACACAACAAGATTTGCCCAAGTTCTCTCCTCTCCATGAGCAGATTTCAGACCAAGGCAGGACAGTAATATCTCTTGGTAAAAAATAAACTCAGCATCTAACTTGGGGAATCAGGGTTACTTGTACCAACACTGTCAAGCTAAGAGGCCAGGATCTGGGGCCAACGGGACAGATCAGATCAGACACATCTCAAAAGAAAATTGACACCAGATGCATATGGGATTTTTTTAAAGTGGTAACTGCTTCCATGGGTGCCACCAATCACAGGTTTTGCCAGTGGCAGCTCACTGTTAAAAGGGTGAGTTGGCCTGGGTGGGAAGCATAGAATCATCAGATGGTTTGGGTTGGAAAGGACCTTAAAAATCATCTAGTTCCAACCCCACTACTAAGTGGGACTTTCAAGAAGTGTCACCTCCCACTAGACCACGTTGCTCCGAGCACCATCTAGCCTGGCCTTGAACACTGCCAGGGATGAGGCATCCACAGCTTCTCTGGACAACCTGTGCCAGTGCCTCGCCACCCTCATAGTAATTTTTTTCCCTGTATCTTAATTTAAACCTATTCTCTTTCAGTTTGAAGCCATTCCCCCTTGTCCTGTCACTATGTGCTCATGTAAAAAGTCACTCATGTAGAATACTGTGCATCCTATCTTCTCCTTGGTCACCCCTTCACCAGGGAATGCGGACAGCAAGAGCCCATCATCTTCCTGAGGATATTGATGAGGCAGTTCAGGCTACTGCCAAAACTGGTCCCTGTTGAAACAATGAGCACTCAGAGGTGCTGGAATGTATCCACCTTGTCTTCCTTTTGCACCAGTGATGTCCTACTCAGGCAGCTTTTGAAGTCCTCCGCAAACTGCTTTAGCACGGGGGAGCTGGACTAAAAGATCTCCAGAGGTCCCTTTCAGTCCTAACTAGTCCATGATCCTGGGTGATTTTGTGTGACAGTGGACCATACAGATGGCTCAATACAGGAATAATAAAAAACCAGGCAGTAGCACTAACAAAATGTCTGGAGAAGCAAAGTTCCATCTCAGGTTCAAAACCAGCAGCTTCTACCACTTCCAGGGAGTAATTGCAGCAGGCAAGAGGAACAACAACTCTCTTCTTCATAAGGCAGCTCTCTTACGGCAGCTCCTTACACCAAAGTTTCATCTCTTCCATGTGGGGAGGAAAAGGCCTGTGGGAAGCTGCCCCTTCTGCAGAAGGGACCAGTGCAAGGGGGCAGGTGTCATGCCACGGCTCCTGGTTCCCTGAGACCAACACTGGCAAGGAAAAGAAGAGGGAGGTAGGGAGAGCCTGGCTCCTTCACCCTTTGTGGGCCCTCTTTACGCTGGGGGCTATGTCAGGGCTCCTGAGGGAGCTAATTCCACGGGCAGCCTGGGGACGCAGGAGCAGGGCTAGGACAAGCAGCCTGGGACCCATCAGCCAGCAAGACCCACTGAGGGAGGGCTGAAGTAGCTTTTGTCAGCAAGGCCAGGGGCCAGCAAGCCTCTGTCACCTGTGTGCATTCTGTTCCCACCATGGTGTCTCAGAGAGCTGAAGCAAATACCCCTGCTGAGTGTCAGGGCCTGGAGCTGGGGAATCTTCCTGAAGCCATCAGTTCCTAGCAGTGAAACGGCAGCTGCTCCGCTTTCTACTCAGCACTGGGGGAGCTGCAGCCCATGGACAGGTGGGAAAGGGCAACAAGGTATGAAGCCCTTACAAAATATTTTGTTGTCCAAACAGATCTTCCCTTCTTCAGGCGACTCCTTAGAAAGAAAATTCATCCCAGATCTCTATTTACTGCAAATGTCATCTAGACTAGATGAAATATTCTTGGGATTTGGCTACCTCTTTCTTCTTTGGAAAGCTTCAATAAAAATCAGACAGCAGGTGCAGTACTTAAAAATGGTTTTTGCTTGGTAAGTGTCTTCACATTTTAAGGTATTTTGGTCATTCAGAAAGGGAAATATTTTAGAACAGTAAATCCAATAATTGTGTTCAGCTCCTAGGCCTGTATTTGGTACCTATGTGGGCTTCCTGGTTTTTGCAGCCCTCTAAAACTCCAAGAGCTGCTGGTGCTGAGCACCTCTGAAAGTAAGGCCACCTACTTACATACTTAATTTTAGGCATCAAGGCTTGACAATTTGAGCTTAAAATGCTACATATCTCTGTATTATTGCACCCTCGGTTAAAAAGCAGTACTTTTAAGTTTTCTTAGTCGTTCTTTAAGAACCCCAACTGCTCAGCCAGTGCAGCTAAAAAGCCAGCCACCAACAGCCAGACAAGCTTGCCAGCATGCTGCCCATGAAGAACCCAGTGCTTCTGTCAGGGAAGCCTGTTACAAAGCCAGGCTGTTATTCCTGCGCTGCAGTTCAAGGATGGGGGTAAGCATCCGCAGTGCTCACCACTCAGGACCGGGAAATCACTTCCCGAAACGTTATGCTTTCCAGCTAGAACAAAAACGTGATTTGTTCTCATCTGGGTGAAGAAGAAGAAAAAAATCCACTCACATTAAAAAAAAAAAAAAAAAAAAGAGGGAGGGAAGTAAAAGATTTACAAGTTTCTTAGCTTTTTCTAAGAAAAAAAAAAAAAAAGAAAAGGATAGCAAAAACTGCAAAACTCCATCTTCCACTTTTAAATAGTGTGGGAAAAACCCCAAAAAATCTCAAGATCTCTGCTGGAAAACTTGAAAAAACAAGCAATCCAAGAAACCCCTATTAAGCATTTCCAAGAGGTTCTTTTTAGCCTTAGAATCTATTTTATGGAAGGCAGAGAAAACGGGGTCCTATAGAATTCATCATGTCAGATTAAGCAAACATACTTAATATTCCCTGAACAGGACTCTGACTGAGGCTCTCCAAAGATTAAATGTCAATAATTTACTTTAAAAAAAATTAAATTTCAGGGAATTTTGTAAATAGTGCATAATTTGAGGTGATACTAGATTGTAGTCTAGAAACACCATAGCGCAATCTGGATAAGCTGTGCTCTCTGGCACTTGGAATAAATGATCTGGTTTAAGTATTCTTGATGGCAGTTCAGAAGCACAGACAAAAAACATTTGGGAATGGAAAACAATTAGCCCAATTACCCCTCTGGAAAAAGCAAAAAAAAAAAAAGATAAAAAGCATCTACACAACTCTGCAAAACCCCTGTGTATTTAAATACACTCCTAGCACTCAACTGTTAAAAAGTAAAACAAAAAACGGACTAACGGGTTAAAAATCAGGTTTAGGTGCTGAGCTGTTACAAAGAGGAGTTCACTTGGCATTTGGACAGTGTTAAAACAACGTTTTTAATGTGGATGCTAGTGTAGAACCCGGGGATTAAACACAAAGAGACGCAGACAGCTCCCACATGCAGGAAAAGGAGGTTACAGGCACAGCAGCCCCAGCGCTTGCCCATCACCGCGGGGAGGAGGAAGGGACAGGCATAGCAACCACAAGCCCAAAAGCAGAAAAGCGCATACCTTCAGCTTGGAATGAAAATCACGAGATTTCCTTCTGGCAAGAACCTGAATGTGACTAGACACCTGCAGGGTAGGGGAAGGGAGGAAACAAAGGAAAAGCCTGTAACCATGGAGATGAAAAGCCCCCTACAACTGGGCAAGCCAAACGTACCTTAATGGCGGCTTGAATTTCTCGAACTTTCTTTCTTGCTAAGACCTGTATGTGACTAGACACCTACATTGTTCAGGTTTATAGGGGGAAAAAAAACAACAAACAAAAGAAAAACAAAAAGCAAATCAAATTTTTAATGTCTATTTTTTCTTAAAGAAAAAAAAGGAAAAAAAAGAAACTTTTCCAAGGGGAGGAAGTTATTTGCATCTTCAGTAAGCTCTGCTGTTAAAGATACCACATTCCCAGCCAGATACCAAGCTCTTAGCACTGAGGCTTAACAATACAGGTCATCATTGCAGTGACTTGATTAAGGAAATAAAAAAGAGAAAGGAAAAAAAAGTGTAACCCACCAGGTTGTGCATTCAGCTACAAGATAGAAGACACAGTTCACAGCTGGACACAGCCCACGTGCTTTGGTACTGATCCCATCCATGCCCAGGCCCTGAGCTCTCATGTGGGGAGCCCAAAGGATTTCTACCCCATCTGCTGGGGATGCAGATGCCCACTCTGACCATTTGCCACTAGGCTTGAGACATAACTTGGCACCAAGAAATTTTATTCATTATTTATTGTGCTCTGCAGCTCCAATGAGGAGAGACTCAGGCTCCATTTTGACTCCACTGAAATGCTTTAAATTCTGGCACAAATGATAAAATACTGGCACAACACAGGTCCCTGAACCCCTGCTGGTTTCCTTGGTAATCTCAGCATCAAGTCTGCCCACAAAACTTTTGTGTAACTGGGGACCAGTAACTTGACATCAGTTTGAGTGATGCCCAGGTCTGGCCCATGGCTGTTTTGCCCAGAAATTTGTG
>NW_008236509.1:1426060-1428642 GCF_000691975.1 Corvus brachyrhynchos | reverse complement strand
AGTTATTGGTCAGAAGTTGCTGCCTGTGCAGTGAAGGGTCTGGGCCCAAATTCACATTCCTGTTTACCCAGGGACATACTGAATCCAGGCTGTTGCTGATGAGGGTTTAATGATGCTGCCCAGCATTGCTTGGTAGGGCTCAGCATCCTTCAGCCTTCTGTGTGAAGGTTTAAAACCTGCAGCAATGGCGAAAACCACTAAAGGGAAATCTATTCTCGTTTGACCCAGGACATAACAGATCAGGTGGTGCACATTTTTCCTGCATTAGTTACAATTCCTCTCTGGGAAAGAACAATGCCAAAAAAAGGAGAAACTATTACTTCCTCCCTCTGTAAGACTATTCTGTGACAATAGCACCTGTATTTTAGTAGGGAAGCAAACAGAGATGCATCAATGAGCACAGTCCCTGAAGGCTACATTCGAGAAGCACCTCAGGAACCAGTGTGCAGTAATTCAGAGTTATACTGCTGCTTACTGAGCAATTTTGCAGTCAAACACCTAGACTGAGTTTTCACATATGTTCATTTGTTTTGCTTTCAGTGGAATATTAGTGGTGTTAAAGGTTATACAAGAAGCACAATCATAACATTTAATCACTCAGTTAAAACTCCAGAGTAGCGACAAACTTTTTAAAGCACTCAGTCTAAAGTGATTTATGAATTGCTCTAGAGGGATGTGCAAGTACGGAGGCAGACATCACCACACGTAGCCAACACAGCCCTCCTGCTTTCTTGGCACATGCTGGCCAAGCATCTAACCCCAAGCTCTGCATTTTGACTCCTGAGGCAACTTTATGATCCCAGCATAACTTCCAGTTGCTGGAGCTCGCATGGGCAAGGCAGGGTAGAACTGGGGCCTCTGTCTTTAGTTTGTGATTTCTTTGTGAATCTTTGGTTTGTTCCTTTTCCACATGCTGCAGTTCACCTCCTTTCTGATGCCTTTTTTCATCCCTCACACACATGCTTCCTTCCTAACTGACAGGGGACACCACCCAGGGCAAAACAGCACCCAAAGTGCTTCAAATCCGAGTGCTGGCAGCTTTGTGTGACCCAGTGTCACCTTTCCCTGCACTGCAGAACATGCAGAATGAGCAAGTGTGCAAGCCTCTGCCTTCCCTTTGTCACACGTGCAGGGGGAGAAGGGCAATCTCAACTGCTGACATTAAAGCAAAGAGGCTCTGCCATTTGTGAAACACTTTTAAACAGCAAAAGGGTGTAGTAACCACTGCACAAACTACACAGATCATGGGCCTTCTGCAAGGCTGCTGATTGCTGTGAATATTATAAATTAAAGGATTTAGTCATATGAGATAAATTAATGGTTATGTGGTAATCATCTGAAAAAAACTTAAGACAGTTTTAAGGTTTATTCTGACTCTTGGATGAATGAAATTTTACCATGGTCAAAGACCAGGAGCCAGAAGGCTCTCAGGGCAATTTTAAAATTATGTTTATATCCTGTAGCAACTACTGGCCATAAGCTTAGAGCATGGTTATGACCAGTTCTTCTAGATAATTTTTATTTATTTACCTCTCATATCCAAGAATCATAGCCTCTATTATAAAGCCAAATTCTCTTAACTTTTAAGAAGTTCCATTATTTACCATTTCAAAATAATTATTATATTATAATAATATATACAGAAATAAGGCACAATGCTTTATGGCTTTGCTTCAACTTTTGAATTTTTTTATGAAATATGGAGGGATAATAGCTTCATGTACAGACAGATTAATAAAATATTAATCCTCAAACCACCACAACATAAGCCCTGGAGTTTTAAATATTCTCTAAACAGCATGTATTTAATCTGAATAGTGAAGTCAATACATCATCTCATCAGAGCTGAAGCACAGACAGCCACTGCAGCCAAAAATGCCATGTTTTGTCATTCACTGACATGCATACTTCCCCACTGGGTTATTTTACCTGCTTCCTGGTCCGTGTCTTCCCTGTTCTAAGTTTGATGTATCTGGCTATCAATTCATTCCTACCTGAAACAAAGAAAAATTCATGGTAAGGGACAAGCAGCATCACACCCAGAAACACCATCAAAATGCCACATTTGAACACGAGCTTCGCGCATATCAGGTTTATGTTTTCTTACACCTACGCCACTTTCCTTTGCAAACAATTTGCCAGCATTTCTCATTGTTCACCAGTGTTTCCCTTCCATCTCCCTGACAGGCATTGCAGGTGCCACAGGAACTCTGCAGAGGACCACGAGTTCAGTGTTTCCCCACCAAAGTCCTGCAGCAGTTTGCAGGCAGAGGCACCTCCTCGGCCAGCAGCAGTGCCCAGAATGATCTCTCACTGGAGAACCTCCCATGCTGGGGCTGCCACAAGGTCTGGGCTCCTCTGGTTTTGATTCCTACTGCTCCAGGTGGTGCTTGTTCCCTGGGTCCCCTGTGGGGAGAAGTGGCTGCTCTTGAGCCGGTTGTGTGCTACCTGCGCCTAAGTGCCAATCACACAGATGTGACACCTTCTCTCCAAGTTTTAGTTCTGCAAGGAAGACAGCAAAATCTGTCCTTCCTACCAGAAAGCCTCCTCCAGTGGTGCAAATCACCGTCCCAGTTCAGCAG
>NW_008236509.1:1371125-1425927 GCF_000691975.1 Corvus brachyrhynchos | reverse complement strand
GCAGTGCTGAAGATCCTGTGGGAGCAGGGCTGATCAACACGGTGGTTTGTTATTCAGAGCTCAGTTGCTCTTTGAAATGTGAAATACTTCCAAGTCTCTAAAATGGCTATTTGACTCTTCTTCAGTCACACATTATGCTACCTAATGCAAATGAACATTTTCTATCCAAATAATTTCCTTCCTAAGTATTGCTGACATGGAAGATAACACAAGTTTTATGTGGTGTCCTGTTTATTTTCACTGCATATTATGTTACGTCTCCATGAGTTGTAATAACTTAAATATACTTGTTCAACAAGTCCTAAGCTACAGAGCTATTTGCATTCAGCACGGGGGAAAAGCAGC
Source organism: Corvus brachyrhynchos (assembly GCF_000691975.1). Classification (NCBI taxonomy): domain Eukaryota; kingdom Metazoa; phylum Chordata; class Aves; order Passeriformes; family Corvidae; genus Corvus; species Corvus brachyrhynchos. The sequence goes on along the minus strand of NW_008236509.1, from coordinate 1,425,582 downwards.
TCGTGCGTAGAAAATGAGAAGACTGATTTAGCAGAGAGCTGAAAATGGGGAGGTTAAGAAAATAACTTGTCACCCACCAAGCTATTTTGAAGTGGATGAGTACATACCTGGGGAATGCAGAAAATTATTATATCAGCCAGGCCTTCAAACCCTTACAGTTTTAATGTGGGGGAGAGATGGGGAAGTTTTGAAGTAGCCTGCATATGTTTGAAGGGCATTTTGTTGACTGAAAGACTGAAGACATTTAGTCAAACTAGACTTTTTTCTTCTGTCTCCCCCTCTGAGCCTTATTTTACACCGTTTGTATCAAATGTCTCATGGTTCCTGTCTCTTCCATGTTTGCTAAATGGGTACCAGAACATGAAATATCAGCATGCTTCAGAGCAAGAGCTGCATTTTTGTTTTGGTCTGGACTGTGTGCCTCATTTCCCACAACATGCCACTGGTTTGTAACTCCTCAGCAGGTCTCTTCAGGACAAACTTCAAGAGGTAAATTTTGCGTGAGCAAACAGTTACACAAACCAGCCACATTTCTGCACACAAATGAGGGATTTCCGTATGCAAACAGAGGAGCAGGTAGTTACCTAATTTCATGCAAAGGCCTTGTCTTCAGGCTGAACAGTTCTGCAGCCTGTAGTGCCCACAAGATACTTACCATTTGCAGTGAACAAGTGCCTTTGTGTTCATGGGGTGAAACCACGGAATGCTGCACCTCTGTATCTCCCTATTCTTGTGTTCTTTCTCATTACCCAAACAGAAGCCTGCAAGAGCTTCTGCAGGCCTGCAAGGCTGTCTGTGGCTTGGTGAGATGCAGAAATCACCACATTCCTGCAATCATTAGGGTGACAGGTGGTATGGACATTTTTGTATTTCTAAATGCACATTTTTATTTAATTGGGGAATGCCAGCCCTCCAGAAAGTACCTGCTTTGCATATGTTTAAGTGTAAGCACACATTAATAGCCAGAATGGGTTTTTTTGATGCAAAAAGATGGTCAGATTGTTCTGATCAGCAGCTGGTGACTGTGCAAGGCCAGTGATGCTATAAGGTGATGTAAAGGATGTGATGCCATCTCTTGTCCCTCTGTCTGTGCTGCAGATGTTTCAAACACCTGGGCACAGCACAGGTCACTTCAGCCACCCCTTGCCCATTAAGGCAGCCCTATGCAGCCCTCGCCCACAGCTGAGGTCTCACAGTTCTCCTCCCAGACAAGACAGCTAAAAAGCTATTCTTAAAGGAAAGCTCAGGTTCCCAGGCAGCCACTTGACAGGAAAAGCATCTTTATTAAAAACACCAAGCACTGAAAGTCTAGACTGTATTATTTGAGTGCTGTCTCTGATTGAGCCCCAGTCCATCCATGAAACGCTTTGGCTTCACTCAAGGGGGGTTTCTGTAGCCATTATCTAGCTGGGCAGGGCTATGACTAACAAGACTGCAGTTTTGGCGAGTGATCGCTTCCCTGAAGCTGAAGGCTATCCATAGCCTAACTCCAGAAGAGTCAACAGGGTGGAATAATTTGCCTTAACTTGCAGGGATGAGGAAGTCCACAGGGAACCATAAAAAGTGGTCGAGGCAAAAGCCTAACATATAGTTTCCTTACCACCATGTTTTCAACACAGCAAGGACACATGCATCAGGTTTAGCCAAAGCAGGAGATACTGAAGCCTCACTAAATACCTTCTCCCTGGCCACAATGATCTGAAAAGACATAAATTCTTTCCTGGGTTACCAAAAGCCATAAACACAAACAGAAGCACTGCCTGACATAAACAAGATAGATGCCCCCAACTAAAAGTTTACAGCCTAAATGTTATCTACCAAACACTGGTGCTCTTCTTTACCAGCTCTGACAGATAGGGACAGAAATGATCTTATCTCCAGATCAACTAAAGCCCAAAGAGGATTTTAAAGAAAGGAAAGCTTAATAATCCTAAAAACACCCTTTCCTGTTCTTGGGAACGAGAAGAGTCTGAAACAAAAGGAGGCTCGAGGAACTTCTTTAATTGGCCATTAGAAACCTTAGGGTGAAAAATGCTCATTAGTAAATAGATCTGTTTTCTCTCGAAGAGCTCAGCTGTGGAAATACTTTCCATACACGCCCTCCCTCTGTCTTCTTGTCATATATATCTGGGAAATTGCCTGGCAGAAGAGAAGGGGTCAGATTTATGAACTGTAAATTTTCAGCTCTTTCTTCTTGTCATTCGCTATGACAGCATCCTACTTTGAATGTCTTGGTTCAGGTATCAAAGAGCAGCATGGAGAAGTGCCTGGTTAGATAAAACATCTTCACAGCACAGGAATCTTTTCCAAGGATCTTGCAAAAATCAGGATATTTTACATAGGCTGCTTCTTGGAGTCTGCTTTTTTCCCTGTTAATTCAGACTTTATCTGTCATGTCCTGTGCTGTCAGTGCAACTGCAAACTATCACTCTCCCTGGACTGATGCTGAGGAAGAGGCATTCTGTGCAATGGAACATCTTTTTTAATCATGGCATGGAGTAAAGATGGAGAAAACAGCTAGAAAACAGTGCAGATGCCAAAAACCTGTGAGGCTTTACAGAGAGACAAAGCTCTACTGTGGCCCCTCCAAGGGAACAGCTCCCTCCACCTTCCCAAACCACTGCCCCATCCCTGAGTGCCACCACGCTCAACAGGGAGTGTGTGGTGATCCTGGACACCTCTCAGGCAGCAGACAGCCGACACTTCTGCTCCTCTTGTTCAAAATAAGTAGAAGCAGCTGCAAAGTGGGGAGGCTCCCACCACCCCTCCCCGGGGGAGGCAGTTGTTGCTCTAACAGAGGGCCCTTGTGCAGGGAGCCTCCCCCACCAACGCTGTTTCCAAGAACAGCCTAAAGCAGCCAAGCACTGGCCCCCATAAAGGTCTCCATGAGGCTCCCTGGTCCACCCTTGGTGCTAAGGGTGTGTTTGTCCCCACTTTCCCAACACCAGCAATGCCCTCAAAGGTGAAAACCCACCCCTGACTGAGGAAGGCATAACTGGCAACCCCTTCATGGGCCAGAAACGGGACCACCACCACCTCTGCCTCAGGGGAGCCAACAGAGCACCACAGGCAGCTCTACCAGGACCTGCACGAGCTGTGGACATTCTCCTGGCCACACCATGTCCCTTTTCCCATGTCCTGGCCACGGGCATCACTGCTCAAACCCAGGCAACAGGACAGGGAGCTGGTGCATCATGTCCCTGAGCAGCCGCGAGGCCAGTGGGCGTCTTTATTTAGAACATTAATGACACAAATTAAACCTCTGCCCTCCCAGCTCCCAGTAATAGGCACTACCCGAATGGGATAAAAATAGGCAAGTGTGGGAAATAAAGCTGGCTAGCAACTTGAAAAAGAACAGCTGATTTTAAAAAGTTTTCATACTCAGCCAAATAATTCAAGTAATGATTGAGTAGAAAAGCCTATTTTATCAGACAATCAAATACTATGAATTTCTTCAAATTCTGCAATACTGTGGCTTCTTCAAATTCTAAAAGACAGGTATTTCCCATCCTGACTGCAAAGTCGGGGAAGAGAGCTGCACAATTTCATCTCCAAAATCATTCTCACAGCCATGTTTACCCATAGCAAAGCTGTTTTCAGCCAGTTGTGGTGAACTCCAATTCTGCTTGGCCTGGTCATTGCACAGTGCTGCCCATGTGCCTGGGGGCCAAATCTGGAGACCTAGTGGGAATTTTGCTCGATGAGGAAGCAGGCTGTGAGCACTCTCCTGGGACAGTCCCCATGAGCAGCACCCAGCTCTTTGTCTGGCTACTGCGCCCAGGCTGGATCCAGATCCCACCCCAGGCATGGACACTGTCAGCAGGGATGTGCTGGTTTGAACCCTTTCCTCATCAGTAGGTGGGCACAGGGTCCTTGGGCAGCAGAGCTTGTGGCCTGTGGAGGAAAAGCTGCTCTGTCATGGTGCTCAGGCCCAGCACTTTTCTGTTCCGTTTTGCCGGCAGAATATCCGGCTTTGGGAGATCCCGCCTCAAATTCGGCACCGCCGCTTTCTGAAGACGCCTTATAGCTAAATTGGCTAACAAAAAGCCTCTTGTCGATAAAAGAGCTCTGCGAGTCAACAACTGGCTAAGCAGTTTAAACCTCTAAGTAAGGCATATTCTATTTAAACGTTATAGGCAAATCTAATTTAAGCTTTTAAAAATATTATGGGCAGGTGTTTAAGTCGCGGGCACACTGGGCTGTGCTGGGCTGGGAGGGGGCTGGGCGCCGCTTCCCAGGCGGGCAGCATTTTGTTCAGCCAAGCTTTCTGCAGAAGGGCCACGTGACAGAGGCCAAATAAACAGCATCTGGGGATTTTCAATTACAGACCTTCACCCAGCATGCCTGCACTGTAATCTCTACCAGATGAGGCTCAGGCCTCACTATTTTCAATAATTCACACACTGTGTACACATAACATGACAATAAGGGCATTCATGCAACCGCCTGATTCGCACATCAAAGCTCCCAAATGGCCAGCTGTAAGCATGCTTACTGCTGAATAATTCATTCTTTTCACAGGCTTGAAAAAACGCTCAGCGGGAGTTGGCAAGCTTGTGTTCTTTCCTGTGTGGTATGCTAAACTCAAATTTTGAAAGAGGTACAGCCCCACTAAAAAGAGTCAGAGATACAACTATTTAAATGTGCATTTGCGAGCTCTCGGATGGCTGCTCACAGAAAAAAAAAAAAAAAAAAAAAAAAAAAAAAAAAAAAAAAAAAAAAAAAGAAAAAAAGAGGAGAAAAAAGCAGCTCTACATTTCCAAGTGGATAGCAGAGATAAGAGGAAATAACCAACATATCCTCTGAGGCAGGTGGTTAACAGAAATAAAATGATAAAGCTGTTTTCTGGCTGGTAAAATACTTTTTACACATATTATTCCTGGCTAAAATTTTTGGATATACCAGGCGCATAACAGTCAACAAGTTCAGCAGACTTGAAATTTCCTCATACTTAGCATAAATTTTCTACTAGATGGCAAAGAGGGTTTTTGTTAAGACTAACACATATGAAAAAGGCAAACACAGAAACACCAGAGCTAATTCTGTAACTCCTATTTACTGTTCTCAGCGATACGGGTTGAATACTAATTTCTACATGATATTTTAACAACTCCAAACTTGCAGCAATGTCTCTGAACATTTAACTTGCAACAAGTGAATGTTCCAGATTTTGTAATACTTTCACTTAATGCAACAGAACCATCATTTCTTTAGGAGAAAAAAAAAAAAGGGGAGGGGGGGAGAAAAAAGAAGGGTCTGCTTCATAATATCAAGTTTTCTTGACTGTCAATCAGTGCCTAAACCAGCAGGATCAACTAGTCATGACCTCTTCTTATAGCAAACACATGCTGCTTACCAGCTGTGGGCTGTGTTTTTTACATCCTTTTCTCTATCATTCAGAATGGCTTCCTCCTAATCACAATAATCCCAAAAGTGCTAAAACATATCAATCGTCCTCTAAGCCCTGCCTACAAAAGGCCAGCCGTCCGGCCTTTATGGGCTTGTCCAACAGCAGCTGATACTTCATTCAACTACAAATCCAATTTAGCAGTTACAAGAGGTTTAGCATCACTGGAAAAATATTGGTGTTGATCCTGCACTCTTAAGTCAGCAAATATTCCTTTGCCATATTGTTTAGCTTTTTCTGCCATATTTACACTTCTGCTGGATTTCCCTGAGTGACTTCAACAACAGCATTTAACCTCTGAACTGGTAATATTTACAGTTGATCAAACAGTGATTTTTAAAATATGTTTACCACAATTACAGAAACATAAGCCTATTTGAATTCCAACTGTTATAATTCAAAAAAAATCCCCAACCAACAACCCTAAAAACAAACACAGTCATTTCACTCAAAACCATAGAGCACTTTGTGTACCAGTCATGCAGGATGTTATTTATTATAGCCCTTCGGGCAAGTTCATGGCAATTCTTTCACTTATGTATTTTTAATTGCCAAGTGAGCCAATGCAAACACTCCCTTGATTCCCCCTACACCTTTTCTATTTTATTTTTTCCCCCTGTTTTCCTGGTTTTCTTTTTTTTTTTCCCTTTTTCTTTTCCCCCTCTTTAAGCAGCAGTATATGTTGGAGGGCTGGGGCCCAGGACACAGGCAGGTCTCACAGTCCCCAGGGAACGGGATTGGATCAAAAACATTAACTGTGTGTCTTCAACCTGCTGCAGTTTGTTGGTGCTCTGAAACCTTTGGGAGCCAAGGGTCTGGCTCAGAATTTAGGTCAGGACCATGCAGAGAAGTGGCCATGCAAGGACAGGACCAGGAGGGGACAAAGACCTGAGAGTTCCTAAAACGGGTTTTAAGGGCTGCCCCAGTGGTGTGTGTGTATGCACTCACACACAAAACTACAGTGAGTCACTTAAATATTATTATACACAACTTAACTGCTTTCAAGGCATACCCTAACTGGGCTGTCCAAGAGGAGAGGGGAAAGAAAAGATCCCAGAAACAAAATAACCGAAATAATCCCTTCAGATGCTAATGAGCGAACAATTACAATGACTCATCGAAGTTATATCATAATGATACTTCCAAAGAAAAGAACTTTTTGTGTATTGTATTAAAACCAACAACAATAAAATGATCCCAGATTGAATCAAGACCACAGTTTAATTTACACAGCAAAAGGGAAATGACCTAATAGTAGCACAGAAAGATATTCTCCTCATGTCAAGTCTTAATCTTTGGGTTTTATCCCAGCTTCAGTTTTAGAGAAAACAATGAAAAAGACCCATAGACACATCTGGTTCAAAAGTGTTCATTGACATTAATGCAATGCATTGGATTCTGTTTGGCAGGTCCTCATACTGGGAAATATTCCACATAAGCAATGTTTATTAATTTTCCTCTTCTGATTTTTTAAAAACACAGGCAGAATATATTTCAAAAAGAGAGGAGTAATCCAGAGAGCTCTCTGAATATTCATTAATTAATATTTTGTCAGTGTCAGTTGTCTCAACAAAAGAAGGTTTTACAATTTACTCTAAGTCCCTTTTAATTAAAATTTAAATGCTACAAAAATACATGGCTTTTTTTTTTTTTGCTCCTACTACTTACAACAAACTGTATTTTACTGCAACCAAAAATGCATTTCAAAACAAACAGCAATTTTTATGCTTCAGAATATACAAAGAAATCCCCACAGGAGAAAAAAAAAACCCCCAAACTTGACCTTTGCCATATCTCTGGATCAGCTACCTATGTTTAGTGGATTATACAAAAACCTGGATGTCCTTAATCTGACATTGTGGGTTTTTTCCCCTGCTCTGATAGGAACTGTCAGTAACCTCTCTGCAAAGACCCTGTGCAAATTCCACATGCAGTTCCCGGGTTGGTTTCTGAGGTAGTTGCAGTTTCTCAGTGACAGGAGCAGTTCAGAAAGGAGCAGACTCTTGCCCAATGCTGCTGATAGAAACTCTGATTTGGACAGGAATCCTTCAAATACACAGACAATGGACTGGCTGACCTGTCATGCATGATGGATGAGTTAAGGGGATTAAAACCACTATTTGCATTAGAATAGATAAAAATTAGCAAAATAGAATTTCTCAGTAGGTGGTTTCAGTTCTGTTTGTTCTCTTAGGCAAAATGAAGTTCATTTTTAAAGGAATTATGATTGTTTAAGTAATGCTTATTTGCAGAGAAGAAATTCTGGGTGCTGGTTTGCTTCCTATTGTTTATTCTTTAAGAGATACACTTTAACTATCACAAAAGTATCCTTTTCTCCCCGTGTTTATTACTAGAGCATTACACAACTACAGTGTTCTAACCACTTTAAACTGTATGTATACCTTAATGCTTACATGTTCCTAAGCTGCATATATCCCCCAAAAAAGTGGTTTGAGTTCAGGGAGAAATGATCAAAAAGACCAAAAAATTGCATTAAATTGTGTGTTGATGCTTCGGTGAGGTTCTGAGTACAAGCCTGTGACTCAGGAACTGTAAAAGGCAGATGCTTGAATCACTGCAGGTTTCTTTTGATCAGATTCATATTGCACACAGTGCTGCTACTTAAAAGACTCTGAGATGGCTGCACAAAGTGACCTAATGAAAGGCTGGCCTCACAGAATATCATTATACTGTTTATACAACATAGCTTTGAGAGAAATCTGTATGGACAAATTGGTGCACACAGGCAGGAAAACAGATGCAGAAACTGCAGAAACATCCATCTCCCCCTCACTCCTGCTGACAGCAACCAAGACCTGTCTGTTTGTCAGACCAGGGCTGTGCAAACCATGGAGCTCCTGCTCTTTGCAAGGCTCACACATCCAAAGTGCAGGCAGCCAGGAGCCTCCAGAAAATCCAGCAGCTTTTAAAACACACGTCTGTGTGCTGCCAAATATGTTACTAAACTCTGCCTGTTTTCCCAGTGAACTGCAGTCAGACCAGCGGTATGTTCCACCATGCCCTACAGCAGCACCAACAGAGAGCAAAGCTGAGGCAGTAAGAAGGCACATTTCTTCCAGAGATGACATTACCAACAGCAAAAGCTGTGACGTGATTTCTCAACTCAGCATTTACTGTAAGGAGATTTTAAGAGAGCAGGTCACTTCTCTCACTCAGTGATGGGGGTTCTGGCAACCTCAGGTTGTCTAAAACAGGGCAATGCCAGATCCTGCAGCCATATAGCTCTGTGCATCCACAGGCAAGGGAACACCTGGTGAGCTGCCTTCATTTTCAGCTCTACAGACCCTGCACCGGGATTTCATGCAACTCTTTGCAAAAACTCTTTGTTTAGCTTACAACTTACTTGGTGTCTGTGTCCCAAGCAGTTAAGATGCTTTATTTTCACAGCAGGTGCAAAAATGTATTTAAATTTTCACTATGTCCAGGGTATTTGGCCTTGGTTTGTGTTAGATGACAGCTTCTGACACCAGATGGGCCAAGTAGAGAAACATTTGACCAGCATATGAAAGAGCTTGGGATACATCCAACAGCAACCTTGGTTTCCAAGTTATTTCACAAGCACAAAGTAGCATTTTGTGGAGATTTTATAGCTAACAGTGTCATTCTAGCTACAGTACAATAAATACTATGCACCAATTACAAACCCACAAGAGAGACGTACAACATACTTGAGTTACAGGGTAAGTCATTCCTTGCAAACTCAGTCTCAAAACACATTTAAATTTGAGATTCCCTTAACTCTTCTTTTTTCAGCGTAAAGAAAGACCTCTCCATACTTCCTTCCCATTAGATCAGCTGCCCATTCCTGCCTCCCTGCAGAACCCAGCTGGTCACTGATGTTCGAGCTGAAGTGGAGGAGAACAATATTGCTGCACTTCTGAAGGATTCCCAAGACACCAGTCCAAGGAGAGAAAAAGAAACCTTAATGTCATCATAAACTCAGGTATCAGAAAACCACAAACTGTTTAAGAACAGAAGACACCACTGCTTATTTTGAAGTTCAGCTAAGAGGTACAGCAATGAAAAGCTGAGTAATCAAATAATACTGCACCATAATGCATTTTGTTTAAATTTGGAAGTGTTCCTCATAACCTACTCATTTGTCAGAGAAAAAAATGCCTGCTTGGCTCTCCCTGCCCCTCTGCCCCAGGCTCCAGCATCCCACTGTACATCCCAAGCAGGGTAAATACCATGCTGCTGATTTCATTATAATTGAAAACCACCATTCATGCCTTTCAAAATCTGCAGGGTTATCTTGGAGAATCATAAGAAAATTTTGCTTTGTGTAGCCACCAAATGCATTAGAACCCTAATATTTGTAATCTTTGTCACATATTTTTTTAGTTAAAGTGGTTGTTTTGGTTGATGGGAGGGCTCTTTAAAGGAAAACAATTTAAGGGGTAGGACATGCCAGAGAACTGAAAGAAAATCACCGTTATTTATAATCTTTTCACCACTTACTTGTTTCTATAGTAAATCACTACTTTCTTTTGCTTCCCAGCTCATGGCTTTACTTTACATAACATTTATTCAAAAAGTGTACATTTGGAAAGCTTTTCTTTGTTTGTTTTGGATAAATGAGTAATGAAGTGCAAACACTGTGTCACGCGTAATTTTTAATCCCACTTTCTTTAGGCCTGATGAAGCAGGAGAGAAACTTCACAGGTTGTTTTGTGCCTGAGTACCACTGAGATGGGACTGGAAGAGGAGACTGGGCTTCCAGCTGCAGCTCTGTCGAGTCCCTGTGCTCCCCTCACAGTTTTGCCTGCTATAGATGTTAGTTCTCTACATATCGCAGTGAAAAAGATTTGTGAAAGATGCCTCTCCTCCACCCACATCCATGGTTATCCTATGGAGCAGCCCCAGACACCAGTGGCTTCTATTCCTGACAACAACAGTGGACATTTCACAAGGAGCAGAAGGACTTTGCTTCTCAGTTCCGTCACAGAATCACAGATTCATTAAGGCTGGAAACGATCTCTGAGACCACTGAGTCCATTAACCCAGCACCGCTGTGTTCACCACTAAACCACATCTCCAAGTGCCACATCCACAATTCCAGGAGCTGAGGGCTGAGGGCTGGCATTAGAACCAGGATGGGGGCACATGTCCCAGCACAGCCCCCACAGCTGGCATCACCAGACCCACGGGCAGGAGCTGCGAGCAGGGCAGCTTCATGCAGCAGAGGAGCAAAGTTTAAATAAACACACATCTGGAACTGCAGTCAACATTTATTAATGTGGCTTACAGAGTTCTGTCCCTACCAAGCTCCCAGTTTGCTCATGAGACTTTATCATCTGTTTAGTCTAACCTGCTGATATGGTAATCAGTAATCTCTGGTGCATAAAATGATTTCATTTTTCTCTTAATCGCTGGCATTTTATGCATTCTTCTCTCCTGTCTTTCAATGTGCTATCTCTCCTACTATCTCACTCCCTCCTTCTCCTCCCCCTGCCCTTCTTCAACAGTAAGGACAAGTAACACCAATCCTTCCCCTTTCCTGGTTGTTTCCAGGATAACCCTCCATTCTATATGGGTTCATCTTGAAAAGAGCACTTCCCTTCTGCCTGGTCCTTAGTGTGCAGACTCTATCCTGTGCAGGCTGTCACACGCCACAGGAAGGCTGGTTTAGGCGTGCTACTCTCTAGTGGGCAAAGTTCTGACCAAGATTCCTGCATCTGACTTCTACCTTGGCCAGTGGCTGGCTGGATGCATTTTGACACAGAGATAAGAGTTTCAAGTGAGGAAGAGGTCCTGAGTTTTGTCAGTGAGCAGCTGAGACCAACAAATGAAAAAAGGTTTTAAAGTGTTAAATACTCTGTATTTGGATTCAACATTTTAACACTGGTATGAATCCAGGTTCATGCCTTGGGAAAAGGGTATTTCAGAGAATGGCAATGTGCTCAGCACCCCTCTTCCTAAGTTTCTGCCTCTGCAAGCACAGAAACAGCAATCTGTGCTTTGCTAAAACACAGGCAGTGTACAGACTACTACACTGTACCTAAACTTCTGCCAGCTTCACAGGGCACCAAATTTCTTAGTTTTACGAACTTTGAAGCACTGCGCTGTATTTTAAACTGTATATGTTTTGATTGTAAAGGCATTTTCCCTGAGGCAGCTGGCAAATCCATCCTGAACCTGGCTATCACACCACTATCAACATTTTAGCACACACGAGGTTTTTGCTACTAAAAGACAAAGAAATAGTCGTTGGGTCAGCCAAAGGAACTCCATCCGACATCAGGCTGAGCTATAATGTGCACAAAGAGAATAAATTAGTGCTGCAGAGACTTTTCAAGAGTGCTTGCAAGAGTGACACCCCTTTCATCTTTGTGAGATGCATATGAATACATCAGGACTCACTACTCCAGACACTAAATTGAGGCATAGACTGATTTTCCATAAGGACTGGTGGACATGGTAGTGTTAGGTTAACAGTTGGACTCGATGACCTTAGGGATCTTTTCCAACCTAAATGATTCTGTGAGTCTATGACATAAGAAGAAGAAGTAAAAATATACTTACCTCAGAGGCTCACAAATGTTTATATGAAGCTGTTAAAAAGCTGAGATTTAAAACAACACATCCATTTAAAAGAAAGTGAAAGGTTGTTTCTGGTATGGCTGATGCAGTTACATGTTTTCTGTTGGGGGAAATTTACAGCCACATTATTGCTGTCAAGGAGGGTAGTGAGCCACAAGGATTTCCAGATGCCATGTGTGAAGTTTCTCATTTCCCCTAGTATACCAAAGTACATTATCACCCAAACTCAAACAAGCTTTAAAAAGTGTCTGTCATTAAAACATGTGTGGCCCCCTTTCCTGGACTTAAGAGATTTGGGGTTTTTTCTTCTCCTTTCCTTTCTTTTTAAGCCAGATGGGAGAGGGCACTGCAGCACTCCCAGGGGCCCAGTTGCCGATCATACTGATGTTGACAGCAATACTTTGGGCTGCAGCCAAAGTGAGAGGTACATGCTGCACCCTGTCAGTGGGAAACCTGGCTCTGCCAAACAGTAACATTTCACTTGCTGAAACTCAGGCAAAGGAGGGGAAGAAGTGCTGCCATGACGTTTCTCAGAGCAGTTATGAACGTGAAAACAGATTTAAGAGGAACACAGAAGTGTACTGGGTTTGCATGGCCAGGTTTTGGCAGCTTGGGGACTACAGGGGTGGCTGCTGTGAGGAGCTGCCAGAAGCTTCCTCATGTCCAGCAGTGCCAATGCCAGCAGGCTCCGAGACAGACACACCTCTGGCCAAGGCTGGGCCAAGCAGAAATGGCAGCAACGCCTCTGTGATAACAGATTTAAGAAGAAAAAAAGAAGTTATTGCACTGATGTAACTGCAGTCAGACAAGAGCAGGGTGAGAACACGTGAGAGGAACAGCCCTGCAGACACCTAGGTCAGTGCAGAAGAAGGGACTGGAGGTTCTCCAGGCACCAGAGTTGAGATCCCCCCGCAGCCCCTGGTTCAGCCCATGGTGAGGCAGCCATGACCCTGCAGCCCACATTGGATCAGTTTGGGGAGAACTGTTGGCTGTGAGATGCACTCACAGTGGAGAAGTTCCTGGAGAGCTGTCTCCTGTGGGAAGCACCCCGGGCTGGAGCAGGGAAGGACTCCTCTCCCTGAGCAGTGGCTGAAACAGTGTGTGGTGAACTGACCATAACCCCCTTCCCTGTCTCCCTGTGCCACTGGGGGAGGAGGTAGAGCTGAGAAGGAGGGAAGGGTGTGAAGAAGGTGTTTTTAAGGTCTTATTTTTGCTTCTCAGTGTTCTGTTCTGATTTCATTAGCAACAAATTCAATTAATATCTTTAATTAGAGCCTGTTTTGCCCATGACAGTAATTGGTGAGTGATCCCTCCCAGGCCTTATGTCAACTCATGAACCCTTCGTTATATTTTCTCTCCCCTGCCCAGCTGCAGAGGTGAGTGGTAGACTTTGGTGGGTGCCTGGAATCCAGCCAGGGTCAACCCACGACAAGAAGCTAAAACCCACTACAAGAAGCTTAAACATAAAAACATGTTCAAGTTTCTCCTGTACCTATACACCAAACTTGCCATACCAGCAGGCAGCTGAGGGACCTGTCCCATTGTATGGACACCAGTGGGCAGCTGGGACAGCTGCCTGCACAGGAGACCACCCTCACACCTACAGAGAAGGGAATCCTGTGCCAAAAGGACTTTCAAAGGCTTCTGCAAGCCTGAAGCAGAACAACCTCTCTCAGGGCTGTCTGGGACTGCTGCACGCTCAGGCGTGAGGCTTTCAAGGGGCAATAGGTGGAAACAAATGCCTTGCAATCAATCACCTTTCCAACTCTTACTAGCAGAATGGAAGGACAATGAAAGCTAGAAAATCTTATCAGTGAAGTTTTTTGCTTCCGACTGGAATTGTTTTAAAAAGAGGAACCACAGAATTTATGCAAAGGTCCAGCACGATGGTACTGAAAAGAGAACAGAGGTGGAAATATCAGAAGGCTGATGCCATGTAATCCCCACCGATTTTTTCCTCAGAGTAGGTGTTTTGTTAAATGATGTTAACTTGAATCTTTTGCTGAAAATCAAAACTAAATGGGAGATGTTGAGTCCAAAGCAGAGCTGACCCTTCTGTCTCACATCTGGGAACATACCAGCAACAAGATCCTCAGTGGGAGCAAGAAAGGTTTTGCTCAAAACCCAGAATGAAACAAAGTTAAGGAAAGTGGGCATGCTGGAATCCCTCACTCCAGCTGGAGAACTTCCCCTCTCCTGCAGAGCCATAGGCACAAAGTGGCACCTGTTTCTGATGCCGCCTCAGCAGAGTGAAGGCTGAGGAGAGCCCCATGCCAGTGCCAACCAAACTGATGGGAAGCCTGTTTTATGACACAAGCTTTTTACTTCTAGAAACATCTTCCATATCTTCAGCCCTTTCCTATGGTCCTCCCAAAGAGAGTATATACAACATAAGTCTCAGCTATCAAAAGGACACTCTTAGAAACACTAAAGCAAATCCCTGAAGCCACCTTAATCACATCAGACGCTGGGCTTGAAGTTATAACATAGCATTTTCTGAAAGAAATATAGATCTGAGTAACAAAAAGGGTCCCTCAGAAACTCTCACACTCCACATTAATACTTCAGAAAAACTGAATTTCTGCTACAGCAACTGCCGCAACTAGCTGAAGGCTCCAGTGCAGGGTGTGCATGTTTGATGAAACAGAAACAGCCAACGCAATTATTTCCAGAAACTTAGAACAAGTCAATATGGACAAATCCCTTTTCAAACCTACACAGGGCGGATCATTGCCTTGCTGATCTGCCTGAGACTTCATGGCACTCACTCATAGATAAAGAAACTCATCCAGAGTGTCTTCTGCACCTGTCAGTGCTTGATACTCCAATCTTGTTAAAAAAACAAGTTCATAGATTGAAAACAAAAGTGTCACTACAGTGCTTTTAAAACAATCACCCTGGCTTCTCCTTCATCTTTTCATTTCCACTAGATTAATGAAAGACTTCAATTAAAATGTAAGCCAATTTATAAAAGATTTTAAAATTCAGTAACTCAGATCTTTCCATCCCAGCATTTATTTCCTATTGTAACATCTGCCATTCCAGCAGGCTTTTGTTTGCATCTTTTCCCATTCTTACCTGGACAAAAGGCTCTTTTTTATTCTCCAGACTGAAAAAAAAAAGTGAAGATGACAGACATTTCTGTGTGCGTAAGTAAGGTCATTCAACAGTGAACATGAGCTAAATATGCTCAGCAGCTATAAAAATTAGATCACAAACTTTTATGCCTGAATTATTGTTGATTCTCCGAGCACTGGAAATCCTTCGACTTGTGCATCTGAGAAAATGAATCTCCACAGAAATCAGATCTCAGTCAGTTTTCTTTCTCTATATTCCCAAGCAAGACCCCCAAAAGAAGACCTCTGGGTCAACTACTTGTTGGGTGTCTCTCCCATCTGCCCTCCTTCCTGTTTTCAAGACGTTTGTAAAGATGTTTCCTAAAGAACATCACCTCTCCAGTCCACATTAAGTAAGGGATTTGCAGAAGTGACTGGGAAGAACAGGCAGGCAGACACCTGTGGACCACTTTGGAGCTGTGGCCAAAAGAAAAATTCAAGTGAGAGAGTCTTGTTTCACTGTTGCATTCAAATTTGAATCTAAAGCCCAGTTGCTTATGGCATTTGAACATGAATGCAAAGAGTGGGCTCAGAAAATTAATCTGAGCCATCTAGATCCTCTGCCCCTGTGGTAAGCAGGAAAGATCATAGGAAAAGAACAACAGGGACCAAAGTGCATCAAGGAGTTTTCCTCTTCTAAGCTTGTAGTTTCACGGCTGTGCTTGAACAGAGGAGATAACAGAAACCTGCAATAAATCTCTTTATGCTGGAGACATTAGTGGGCAAAAATAACAAATTCAATCCCAGTTCCTACATCTGTTCTTTTATACAGCTGATGGTTCATACTCAATACATACATCTTACTAAACTTGAGTTTAAAAAAGTTTGGGATTAAGTAGAAATTATTAACATTTTACAATGTCAAAATGTTTACGGCTGAAAAGATCTGAGTTGGTAAAATTGCTGACTCTATGAGGTTAAATAAATGTTTACCTGGTTTTAGAATTAGTAAATTGTATTAAGTTATATTAACTATTATAATTTATTCTAATTTAAGAAGCTTTAAACCAGTGCAAATTATATAAATTAGTCAAACTTAATCCCTGTGCTTAAGCCTCCTTAAAGTCAATTGCATTCCTTAGTATTTGAAAGGTTTCATTGAAGTCATTGTCAGTGACACCTTTAAGGTGTATGTAAAATGAAAACCTTGATTTCAAATGTAGGTTAATTTTATTTGCTTTCATAAAATAAAATACACTTTAAAAAAATTCTGTTTCCTTTCATATAAATGTCTTGTTTTTTTCCTAAAGTGTGGAAAATAAAACCAGCTAGCATTCAATACCAGGCTCAGTAGAAATCCTTGGCCTGAAAGTTCAGCATTGCTTTCTATGACATAAAATCCAATACCTCCAATAACAGATCACATAAAATTTGACCCAACCTGTTGGCAGGGTTCTTTACCCAGAAATAACATCCCTTTGCATAAAATCGGTGTTTTGAGGGATTGTAATGTTTATGTGACCTGTGGGAAATACACCACCTCTTGTCTGCCCGAGAAGATTACATTGAACCAAAGGATGGCATATGCTCACATCCAGCAAGGCAGACACACCCACTGAGCCATGCAGGAATGGTCTCATCTATAAACACCCAACGTTTTTTTCAGGAACAAAGAAACTACAGCACTTCATCTAGGAACAGCCTCACCCGAATGTGGCTCAGTCTGTAACAACAGAGAAATGGACCCATTTCACAAGAAAAGGATGCATTCCCAGAAGACTTTCTTTGGTTCAAGATTTTCCCATTTTTCCTATGTTAACCCACTCAACCTGCAACACAAATGCAGGTATCAGTTCCAAAAAAAACCCATACCAGCATGCTGAAGGCATCTGGGAGAGCAGTAAATTACTAGTAGATTGGAAAGATTGATTTGTGAAGAAGTTACAAGGCAGTGGAGACATTGCAATCAGCATGTACATGGTGTAAAGGCCGAGTTTCCCAGCAATCCCTGAATGCCCTCAATTCCCACTAGAAGACTGAAATCAGTGGGAGCTCAGGACATTCAACAATTCATAAAAATTAAAGCAGGGAAACGACTGGTTTTATTGTTTGTTCTTGGCAGTACCCACCAAGAGTGCGACGCTGAAGGAATGCATGATCGATGTTGTGACAACTCTGCAGTTTGGAAAGATTTAAGCAAAAGGGATAGGGCAGTGAAAAGGGGTGTAGCAAGTAAATGAAGTGATCAAAGCTGATGGTGGCTGGCATTCTTTATTAATACAGCAATCTCTGCATTTCGAGTAGAGACTATTCCCAGAGCAGCTCAGCCTACCTGTTACTGACATCCTCATTTCCTACAAATCCCCACAGAAGCGCCTCTCCCTTGCTTCGGAGGGCTGTACTCCAGAGGGCTGTGGCTGTGGGATGTGTGGAGGTTTGTGGGCCAGCTCTGGCACGACACTGCACTCCTGTACCCACTGCAGGTGGAATGAAAGGGGCTGATAAATGGGGTGGGAGAGCAGCACAGGGCGCCAGGGGCTGCCTTGTGGGCACAGGCGTAAGTGCTGCAGTCTGCAGGGGCAGGGAAGACATGTGAGTTGCATAAAGACAGAAGAATAACCGATTTTTAAAAAATTTTTTGTGGGAATATACACAGAGGAATGATCTTAACAAAACAAAGTTTGAATTTTAAGCAAGAAAATACCTTCCAGATTTAAAACAAGCTGCAATGAATGTCCCGTGTTAAGGCACTAAAAACAAAATTGGCAATGCACTAGAAAATATACTGAGAGGAGGAACTTTTGACCTATTCCTTTTTCCCCCTCCCCACTAGATGTATATTTGATATTTTCTTTCTGTATGACCTAAAAACCTATACCTATAAACAGAGCCCCAGGTGACAGGTACACCATGAACTGTGAGATAGGCCTGCAAGACAAATATCCCTGAACCAGCCCAAACTGAACCCCCCTACAACACCAGTACTGTTCTTTGCTTCTGCTCCTGTGGTTTAGTTTTGGGTAGTCCTGTGATGAGCAGACTCCATGATCCTTACGGGTCCCTTTCAACTCAAAGCATTCCCTGATTCTGTGTCTCTTCTCAGTTACATTCCTCTAAACCTGAGCCACACCCAGCAGACCCTCCTTGCTTATCTTTATGGTTTTCTTACACAAAACAGAGAGTAAGAAAAGTAGGTGGTAAATCACTGAATGATTACTCTTCAAGAGGAGCTGTGGCAGGTTAGTATTGTTTTGATGTCACTTTTCTTGTTTATCTCACTTTTTCTAACAAATTTCAGTTTTAATTTAAGCACAGGCTTTGCATTTCTTGGACACCTGGAATACGTAAAAATAATTCCACAAGTTATCTTCTTTTCTGAGAGGGAAAAATAAATTAAGAACTTTCTGTAAATGCAAGGGCCTGCTCTACCTCTAACTTCCTTCTAACACTTAACACCAGGCTTAAAATTCTACGACATAAACACAGAGAAGCTGAAACACCACGAGCAGCCCTTCCATCTAGTTTGCTTTACACATTAAACCACGATTCAAACAGAGTCCATTAAGGCATCTAAATGTGACTTACCACATGTGTTAATTGGGTGGGGAGAAAAAAAAAGAAAACACAACCCTCGAATGTGGACATTTATGTATTCCCATTATTCAGACCCTCCTGATGCCACAATCTCCCACTTCTATAGTTTATAAATGTTTGATTTAAAATATAGCCATTTTATCATTTGTACCACATTTACCTCATCTTACCACTGTTCTGACTGGATGAGAAGCTAATGTAGCCTACACTGTCTGGTCAATTATTGCATGGACACCAGGGACCAATTAATGCCATCCATAAAAGCCTGAATCATTCTGTCAATTAACTAGAACTAACTATGTCATCAGATATATTACTGGTGAGCAAGTCTATTTGGTTGCAATATGTCTTGAAGGAGAGCAGTATCAAATGAATCACAATTGACTTGGACAACTGCTAGCATAATTTCAGAAGATGAAAAGACAAATGTGGTAGTTATTAGTGGTCCCCTGAGGAATTACGGCCAAGCAATTGTAATGTGCTAAGACTGTACTAGCAGGTGCCCACAGCACAAATCAGGCAGAGGGTTAAATCAATATTTTCAATTTCTTAGGATCAATTCAGTGTTTGAACAAGATGGAAACTTGTTAGCAATTGGCAGAATGTGTAAATGAAAAGTCAAACTTCTTATTATTTGTTAAAAAGGAATCAGTGCTCTGCATCATGCCCTTGGCACAAGGTAATGCTTTCATGATCCAGTTGCTTGGGCATTCACTAAAAATGTAGCAGTTCTTAAATTTTAATAGAGTGCAAAAGGCTACTTTAATACATGCTGAACATTCAGGATCTTTAAAAATGATTGAAGTGTCAATAGGAAAGTTTTTGAGCTGTGACAACAGCATAGTTATTAACGATTAGTGCAAGAAGCAGAAGAAACCTTGATTGCTTTAGAAAAGTCTCACCAGGAATGCAGCCTGACATCCTTGGTACAACTTCACATTTATTCTGCTTCATGCAGGAGAACATTTGGATCATCAAGTGATCCTTTACCAATTAAACAAAAAAGAAAAAGCCACCTTACACAAATTGATTTCATTTGTCACTGCTGAGCTTAAAGATGCCTGTAGCAGGACCTAAAGCATTGGCATCATATTCTTTACTTTTAACACAAAGGTGTAAAAATGAACTGTTACATCTTTGTACTGTTTTACAAAAAGATGCCTCCAGCTGCCCTGACAATAAGGGTTTGGAAAATAAACCTTATTTTGAGGTTTTGAGGGAGGCATGCCCTCCAAATGACACCTTAGACAGGGCACAGTCAAATCTCTGGGATTTGGAAGCAGAAAACTGGCCAGTAATGCTATTGTACCTGGGGGAAAAACACGTGATCTCAGGGAAAGCCATTTCCATGGTGCTCTCCCAATGCTTTAAGTCCCTTATTTCAAACAGATCAAAAACATGAACCATTTTTCATGCTACAAAACTACAGCAATATTTATTAGGAAAACAAAAACAAAGCCCTGATGGTTAATTAAAAAGAGGAAACTCAACAAAACAGTTTTGAAATATGCCTGAAGAAGGCATCTATGCTTCAAACATGAATACAGTTCTCTGTATGTTGGGCTGGTATAGGAATTATTTGAATTGTCTTCAGGGTTTGGACCTCAGCTCATGGGTACAGACGAGTGAAGAGGTAGGTGAAGCTCCTCTTTCAAAATTGTTGGCACAGAGACATTCTTTTCAATATTCTTTGCTCTTTAGTTGTGAAGATAACAATATTTACATTGGAAAAATGGTTCATCTGACTGAAGCATTTTCATCCAAAGCACCTCAAAGCACTCTAAACACAGAGCAGGGAAATGATCCTTTGCCCAGCATATGGTCAGCCTGTGAGTTCACTGTGACAGAAAGTTATAACCAGCAACTCTCTAGCTGCTGTTTTTAAATAACAGTAGTGGCCTTCACTGATACAAGCCAAAATAAAGAGCACTTGAACTTCAACAAACTGCAAACCCTCTCAAATCTTTACATTAGATGCTGCAGATGAAGTGGGAGATATTTCTCATTTTTTAGCCTTTTCACAGGAATAAAATGGTGCCAAGTCACATAAAATAATGAAAAAAATCAAATCAAATCAAAATGGATTTCCCTATTTCAGGGTTGGCCCAGATAATCTATTGTCAGTGTCTAACTCACTGCAGCTTTGTCTGATTTGTGCAATAGATTTATCAAAGAGACCTTTCTCTTGAAATGCATTTAGCACAACATGGGGGTTATGCTCCACACCACAGGACAGCAGGTCCAGAGCAGGCACATACACCATCAGTGTCAGACGATGAAACAGAGGGAACACAAACATTGCAGCGCTTCCTACTGAATTGGCCCACATTAATTACAAAAAAAAAAAAAAAAACAAAACCAAAAAAAAACAAAACAAAAAGAAACCTCATTAGAGTAATGATACAGTTATTCTCTGAAAAATAACACAGGAAAGATAAACCCTTTCATCCAAAACACACAGCCAATAGATTTTTTTTTCCTTGCCCAACCCCTCTACCTGTGCACCGTGCATCAGTAAGAACACGTTTTTGGCTCCTTGTACACACCCTCAGGTGAAACCATTCCCAGGCTTTATGGAGAACGTGTACTTCCCTGGGCTGGCCTGGGGAGCTGGAAGAACCTGTGCCTTTAAGAAGCACAGCGAACCAGCGCAACCGTTCGAAACCAAGGTTCAGCAAATAGGAGACAATGAAATATGGAGTAACTTGAAACCAGCCCACGAGCTGCCCAAGAGAAATCTCCAGCTTGTCTGGCTCTCAGACACACCCTTGCAGCACTTCTGGAAAGCTGGGCCCCGTTTGCAAGACAAGGAGCTAATTGATTCCATCGTCTTCTGTGTGTGCAAGTATAAACTGAAGTGCATAAAGGACAGAGGGACACGCAGCTCAGCTGACCGCGCTCAAAGGCTCTGCTGTCTGACAGCGCGCCGGCCGCCGAACAAGCGCCGCGATTGTTCCTGCCAGACGCCACGGGACCCAGGATGCATAATTGCAGTGCCTGCATGTCCAACTGTAGGGTATATTGGCAGCAGGATAGCAAACTGGCTTTGAGTATTGTTAACATTTTTCTCTGCCGTCCACGGAGCTGCTGAGACGCTGCAGGAGCGAGGCTGGTCCATCCTCTGCCACCAGCTCGCACACCTGCCGGAACGTCTCCTCTCCCTACACACCGAAACAGATTTTCCTCTTTACAAAGTGGCTTTCTTTCCCCCCATCTAGAAATTATCTTCATTAACTTCCTCTGTAACAGCCCCTGAGTTGTGCTTTCCACAGAACCGGAGTAAACAAAGTCAATCTTTTCAGCCTGAAACTGATACACCACTCGGTGCCTCCATTTGTTCTCTTTTACAGCGTGATTTATCTCACAGCCTTTCTGGTTCTGGCCCAGTAAAACTCCCCAGGCTGGAGGGGAACTGCCACTGGATCTGTATGAAAGTTCCTGGCGAGCCGCGTGCCAGGGGAACACAAGGAGAA
Organism: Corvus brachyrhynchos; assembly: GCF_000691975.1. Taxonomy (NCBI): domain Eukaryota; kingdom Metazoa; phylum Chordata; class Aves; order Passeriformes; family Corvidae; genus Corvus; species Corvus brachyrhynchos. Next base: position 1,403,488 of record NW_008236509.1, on the reverse strand, counting down.
CACCTCTGCTGTGCTCAGCCCGAGGTGATGGATGCAGGGGCTCTCTCTTTTCATCTCTTCTGAACCGCGTGCTTAAAAGCAAAATGGCATGACATGCACTTCAAGCAGAGCAAGAAACGTGCTATCTTTGTGTCCATGTGGCAATCTTTCTGCTAAGCAAAGACATCAATCAATTCCACTAATGATAAAAGGGAGAAATTTTATGTCAGAGCCCATTCTGTAAACACGGAATTCAAACACTGCTCTTGGATCTCAAACATAACAAAACTCACTGTTAATTAAGAATAAACTATATAAAGCTACGTACTAAATAAGCCTAAAAACACAAGGCTCATGATATCTTTGAAATGTTATTTTTTTTCCTCCAGGAATAATAATATGAAAACATATTTAGAGTATATATTTATTTTGTGTTTGAGAAACCATACTGAAAATTCTGAAAATCTAAGGAAAAAACATACAACAGGAAAATAATTCCAAGCCACTTTACACACAGTCATCGAGCTTCTCATACAAATTCTTCTGGTTTAAATATGGAGCAATACCACCAAACACAGTAGCAAAGTCATATTGATGTAAAACCGCAGTCTGTTTGTATTTATTTATCGGTATTTATTTGATCTCATGGTATTATCAGATTTCACAGACTTTGGACACATAATTTATAATCCCCATGAATACAGTTTAGTAGGGAACCAGCAGTTCACTAGCAGATAAACAGGAGCTATGGTTTTGGTCAAGCTAGAATTTGATTTTCAGGTCTTGGCTGGATAAACTGAACAAATCATAAAGACGATAACAAACCAGTAGCCCGTGAATGTGACACCAAAGAAGCAATTTCTGGCCAGGAGTCATCACGGACTTCAGAGGATTTTACCTCTGGCTCTCCCTTATTCCTGCCCCAGAAACGAGTGACTTTTCCTGCAGTTGCCAGCAGTGTCATGATCCAATTCAGTAAAATTCTTGCACACAGTTAAATTCAGAATAAAGGCAGGGTTTGAGGATCATTTCTCATGCAGAAATACTTACATGTCGCACCTGATTTCACACTGGTTTGAGTTCACTGAATTCAAAGGATTTAGTGACACTTTGGTCACAAAATAGTGAATCTGTGTTTTTCCTTCCCTTGCCTCCCTGCTTAACCCCCATGCCCTACAGTACCAAAGGGCTCCCCTCAAAACAATAACCAGCAAACAGGTCTCCACATTCACACCCAGAAGAGCATCTGCAAAGAAAATAAAGGCAAGATTCTCAAGCTTGCTGCTATACATAATCTATTATTTCTCATATTTACTATTATTATTACTATTGTTTTCATTGTGTTACCAATATTTCTGCCATGTAAAAAAATGCACTCCAAGATTTAAATATTTTCTTTCTAAAATTACTTGCTTTGAAAAGCAGAATCCCAATGCTGTACACTCTTCTCTGACTAGAATTTCTCTCCCATAGTGCTGTAAAGCAGAGACTGGCATTTTACCATGATCTCTTGATGTTTTGTGTCTAATTTCCTGCGTGCTCACTTGTCAGAGGAAATAACTTTCAAGGATGGGACTACGCGATTTGCTTGGATGTGGTGCTGCTGTTAGCTAAAATGAAGCACCTCAGTAGTCCTGACCATCACTCAGAAAAGACACCAGAACCGGGAAAACCACTGCAGCTACATAACAATAAAAAAACTAAACACAACCATCTTGTGATCAATTTTATGTCTAACATTTCATTAGAGTAGCCATAAAAATGTATCCAGTTATTTACAATTGAAATCTAGCATGCAAGGTCAAAGTGGAACCCACTGCATCCAAAATGCTGTAGCTTTGAAACCAGATGAGAAGTTATTCATGCTCCCACATAACTGATTCTGAACCCTGTATACTTTGGTTCATGCAGATACACTGAACAAAGGCACTCGGTGTATAAATGTTGGTTAATTCTTATGTTATTCACAAGGCAGTGCCAGATTTAAACAAATGAGTTGCAAATGATTTTGATGAAGACGTTGAATTGCTGCTGTGTTTATGATGTACTGCAAGACAGTTGTGATTGACAGTGAGTGATTTAGGCTTAGCTAATAAATATTGTATTCTTATGTTTGATAGGAGTACATCAATGAAACCTATTCTAATTCTGTCTGAGGCAATGAAATCATCTGCCTGGGTTGCTTATGGAAATATGAGTCCAACTATTTTGGACTCATGCAGATTTTATGCTTATACAGAAGAGGTAACTTCCACAATCCATATTTATGGGTGCAACACCATTCACTGAACAACATGGCTTTTCAAATTTAATTATAAACCCCAAACATACTTAGCTAATCGGATCAATTGCAAGTCACAGCAAAGCACATTCTAATTTTCAAGACAGATGAAATTTTGCCACCTCTCAGCTGCTGTGAGAGCCAATGTCAGGTGAAAAGTAAGAGAAAACTGACAGGCATGTTTTCCAAGAACCATTACAACAAATTTTATGACTGTGTTTGCAGACATGTTCCCTGCAGATCTTTAAGTTGCTAAGGCTGCTTTTATTTTGCTGAGCCTCTGCTGAGCAGCAACCACCATTTCAAGGAGGCAACAATGCCTTTTTTGACAGGTCCCATTATCCTTTCTTGCCCCACAAATGCAACAGGCCAGTCCTCAAAAGCCTCTTTATGAATTTATGGGGATGAAACTGAATTTCTACGTAGAGAAACTTAGGTTCAATCCCAAAATAGCCCCTGAAAGGCCCTGCTCCAGCCACAATTGCTGCACTTACTCTAACAGACCTGCAGCAGAGACTGAACTCAAGTCTTCCCTCAGGGACTCGCTCCAGCACTGCGACTTTGCCCCTGTTCTCCTCATGGTGCTGAGCTGAGGCTGTGCTGTCAGCCCGGCTCTGTGGGGTCTCTGCTGGGTAACCAGCCCCTCACAACGGGAAGGCAGCTCACATGTTGTGACTCTGGATCATGAAACCCTTCTGGCTTCCCTTATTTTTTCTGTAATACGAACCTGTTGTGTTTTCTGCAGTGAGGAGTTCTTTTGGATGAGCACCATCTCTTCCCTGTGATGTGCAGTGATCAGTATAATGAAAAATAGAGCTTAGAGTACTGCAAGACAATCCTATTTTCAGTGCTTCAGCTACCTAAGGAGCCACCAGAACGTGTGATATACAGCACCTCTCTTCAGATGCCTGAGGTAATTCTGCTTTGGTTGCACACACTATCATTCATATGAGTGGTCTTGAGGGTATTCCAAGCAAAAAAGGCAAAACTGAGACCAAAACAACTGGTTTGGAAAGGCTCAGATCAATACTGCAGTCAGTCTACTGTAAACAGAAGGCATAAATTAGTATATACAATAATCACCAGTTTGTTCTGTGGTTGTGTTTCCTTTTACTGTAAACATAATCACAAAAGCTCCTGATGACACAGCAGCTGCAAAATGAACTCCTCGAATCACAGCACATTCTCAGGTTGACCCAAAGGCACTCTCATAAGGAATTAAGTATCAAAGTATAATTACATAGCTATAACATTATTTATTATTTGCAACATTTGCAGTTACTTTGAAGTGTCAGTCCCATGGTACTGGCTGTTTAAAAACACAGTTTCTCAAAGAGTTCGCTTAGCACAGAAAATCAGAGACTACAGGTAGATGTAATGGGCTGGTGAAAGGCACAGCAGAGAGGTAAGAGCAACCCAACAGCTGTGCTGCATAAAGTAACCAGTATTTCCCTCTTTTCATATAAATTTTGGCACACATAGGGGCAAGCAAATCAAAGCAATTCAAACACTGCCAGAGCCCTATTGACATCTATACAGTATGCTGCTTCTCTGTGAAAAAGCTGAATTTCCTATAAAACACTCCACAGCCTCCAAGGACAGGGAACGTGCCCCGTCACCACCCTCCCTCATCTCTAACAAATAGAGGATGTATGGGCTGGGAGAAAAGAACTGAGAAAGGAGAGGATCCTGAAGGAAGACAAACAGGTGGATGATCAGGAACAGAACAGCAAGGAGACCCCTGTTGTACAAGAGCACTGAAGAGCAAAACGGTCCCAGACACGTGAGATGAGGTGCCAGGCCTGACCAAAGCCCAGTGAGGGCAGCATCTCACCCATTACCAAAGGAGGGTAAATGCAGGGACAGCTGAAGAAAGTGCCCCCGAATTCAAATAAGTTGCAGCCCAACAGTGTCCTGAGTCAGAAGCAGCGCCTCTGGACATAACAGGGAATTTTTGCTTTCTGACCCTATGTAAACATACAGCTTCCAATGTACCTTTCAAAGGGATTCACAGCTGCACTAGAGCTTGTCTCCAGAGCTGGTGGCTTTTGTTTGTTTTGAGCCTCACACCTAAACCTTACACTTGCTGCAGAAGAAGCAGTGAGCAGCTGCTCCTCATTCACCTTCTCTGTGCAACTCAGTTCTACAGATTTCAGCCCTGTCTCCTGTGAGTCACCACTCCTGGACCCAAGAGGTGCAGTCCACTGAGTCACTGCTTGTGCTGAAGCTGTTCTCAGGAAAATTCTTTGATCCTCCTTGTTGCACTCTTTGAATCTTATCCAGGTCTGCTGCTCTCCTTTTTGGGTGAAGGAACTGAAGTGCACAGAGTATGCAGGGCTGCCCTGGCTTCCAGACACAGCCAACCCTCAATCCTCCAGCACCCAAGGAAAAGCCAGGATTCTCAAAAAAAAAAAAAATTCTGCAGTGCTGCCACAAAGATTCTAATTTCCATCACTTAATTTAAGGCTAAAAATCAAATAATCAGTTGCCACTTTTATTTCTGCACTTTTTTTTTTTGTTTGTTTACTTGCAAGTATGGGAACATCAGCATGGACTGGACTGTTTCAGGTTTTGAAATGTGTAGTCCTCTCACAATATCTTTTGAAGTTTTCTGGACTGCCAGACATGCACAGACCACATGCTGAGTAACACTGCTGTTCAGTGCTTCAGCAAACAGCCAAACGGGAGTTGAGGGGACAAAACAAGTTTGACTCAAAGTGCCCTCTGCAGTATGAGTAACTGCTCAGGAATCCTCTGCATATATTCAAAACCACTCGCACACAATCTGATGCTCATTTCCCATACTATAACTCACACGTGTGTGCCCAAGCAAGGTTCAGTGCTTCAGACCTGAGCCACACTTCCCTGGTAGAGGATGGGGGGCAAACCCAAGAACCACGGGGTTGTAGCTGAACTGGCTCTGACCCCCCAGACTCAGCATGAAGGGTATGGCCAAACCCCTGAGAGACATCGTGCCTGCACTTTTAGGGCTAACACTAACAAACATCAACTATTTTCTCACAGTAGCTGACCTATGTGCAATATTTTATGACTCATGGAAAACTTGGAACAGCTGTAAGGAACAGTCAGTAAATTTAAGCAAGACCAGAGTGGATCAGCAATTGTACTGAAACAAAAAGCTACAAACCTGAATGATAAATTGCATGACATGCCCATAATGGAAGGCTTGAGGCTGCTGTTGCAAAGGATCACCCATGAAGATGGAACCACTGGACAAGAGACAAAGCCAATATATTCCTATGGATTTAACCATTTTACTGCTTCTAGCTAGTACTGCCAAACTTTCTATATCATAAACTGCAACAATTTCAGTTGAATTTTCTTTATGATTGAAAGAATGAAAATTTTACCTTTGCTTGAATTTATTACTAACTGACATCACAATTTCAGCAATTCATAAATTTCCACACTGGTCAGCAAGCTATGACCCACAGGGAAAATGTTATGCTGACCTCACTGCAACAGCAGTCCTAGAAGTAGAAGACACAGAGTTATCGGTATTTTAGCAAAGGTTTTTAGATGGATTCTACTAGTTGAAAAGCTAGTATGATACTCCTAAGTAAACGCTGAGGTTATTGAAAACATAAAAAAAATTGAGTCTGTATATTGTGGACAAATACACGGGATAACAGCTCCTTGGGAGAAAGGCTGCAGAGAATAAAAAAGATACACTCTACATATCTAGAGTTTACAAATATTTATTTTCTATTATTTAGACTGTTTGTATATCTAAGGAAGCTGCAAAAAAGAAATTTATACTGAGAGAAAGTCGGATGAAAGAAAACAATCCAAACAAAATCCCCAAACTCCACAATGGAGGAACGTGGTAAGATTTTTAGCATTTGATTTCACACAGTCCCTTGAAAACTTAAGAACTCCTATTCTGCCTCAATCAGCAGCTCTCCATGTTTAATACCCTATTTCTGTTAACTATGAGTCAGTTTTACTGACTTGATGGGAGAAGGTGCTCAGCCATGCCTGAGCACCCTGTAGCCCATCTCCAAAGCTCTGCAGGGAGGGGGAAGGAGACTCTCAAGGCTCCCCACCCCAGGAAGCCACTGCAGGCACTTTATCCCAAGTGCACACCAACACTCATCCAGCCGTAAGTAAGGGTGATACCTCCAATCAGCGAGAACACAGATGCACCCAGCAACAAAGCCGCCATCCCAGATGACAAATAATTAAGCAGACCAGTCTTTGGGGACTGGGGGACAGAACCATTCTCAGGAGCTCCTGGATGTGCAGAGGAGGGTGGGAAGGGAGCTGTGTCCCACTTGCTCCCAGCGAGCCCAACCCTGGCAGTGCAGGGAGAGGGAGCACCCAGCTACACCCCAGTAGTGCTGTGAGTCTCCACGAGCACCCCTGTCCCCAGCCCTCACCGCAGGGCTGAGCACCCCGCTGCCCTTTCAGAAAGGTTTATACGCGTTTAATTACAGGCACGCGCCAGGAGAGAGGTCAGCACTGAGTTTTTCCCTTTCTTGCCTTGTTATATTTTGCAATACTTAATGTTCCATAATTGATTACATGCAATCTGTCCCAGCTGTAGCTACAAGGTTCTGCAGGTCCACTTTGGGTGAAGAGGCAGTGAAATTAGAAATGCTCAGACCACCAGTGCAATTCAGTGAATACATCTGCCAAGAGGAAACCAAGGAATTAATGCACTGGAGACTAACCTTTCAGGAACAAGGCAGGTTTACTCTGAGCATTAATTCTGAAAGTAATGAGGTTGTGGTTTTTGCTTCAGTCTTTAATAGTCTTCATCATAAAAGCACTGCAGTTAATATCCCATAATCAGTGCTTTCTGATCAGGAGAGTCCAATAAGCAATTTTCCATCACATACTGGAACTAAGCTACTGCTGCAATCTGAACAAAACAAACAAAACAATGCTCCAGTCTACATCTAGCAACAGGAAACACAGACAAAGCAATTTAAATATTTCAGCTGTGGAGCCATTTGAGGGTCTAGCCACATCTTCCATTAAAATTAGCAGCCAAAAATTCCAGTTCTGCTTGGGAGTCTTCCTCATTTAGAGTTTTCTTAGTGTGTACAAACATTATCTTTCATTGTTGCTTAGCAGTGGTGACTCCCACTTGGTTCAGAAAAGTAAAAGTATTCCAATTTAACGCAAATTAGTTTTTTTATCTGTTTTCCTGGAAAACCTGCTGGAAAAAAACAATTTGAATTAAAATCAGTTCAGCAGAAAAGTTCAATTTTATACCCTCTCCTTAAAACGAGTGTATATGGTTATTATTAATTTCTGAATCACACCATGTGCTCTTTCCTACAGTAATTGCTAACTGAAGTCAACAGCAGTACTGTCATCCATTTTAATGGGCTGGGATCACGCCACAAGACACAAAATAAAGACACTTCTTGTTTCAAAATGCTTAGGATCAAAACAAGAAAAACACAAGAGACACACTGGGAAACCCAAAGGGATGAATGACTAGGAATTTAATTTCTCATTTATTGCTAATATTATTGTTGACTCGCTTGTTAATGTAATGTAGCACTTACATTAAGGGATCTGTGTCAGAGTGACCCACTAATGATGATTTGTATCTGCTGCCAGGATAGGCAGACATAGAAGAGACTATTTCGGTGGTGTTCAGGGGCTATTTCCCTGTCATTTAGGGGATTTAAGGCTCTTAAGCAGTTACAGGCTTGTTTATTTTTTAATAATTAGAGCTGGCTGAATTGTAAGTCAAAGAAGACAAGCAGGATAAGGGGCCTCTGCTCTCTATAGTGCAATTGCTGCACAAAAGAGGAGCCAGGAGGTACAGGGCTGGTTTTCCTCCCCTCCTCACCAGCTGGGGAGGCTGGAAGAGCCTCCCAAGTTTCTTGCACCATGCCCCAGACAGCACAGCTACATCCCTCTGCAGGTAAGGCAGCCCCTCATCACCAAAGCACAATGAAAACCAGGATTTCCTAAGCCACAGCCCTCTCAAAGCGTGTGGGACTGGTATTTATTCCTGACACAGGAGCCACCAGACCTCCCTGCTGCACTTTTCCTGCACTGCTGTGTCAGGCACCGTCACCAGTGATGTTCTTGGCCTCACGCTCACAGAGCCACCGTAACAGCTGGAACTGGGCTGCCACAGGAGCACACCCCGGAGCAAGGAGCTCCCTGCTCGCCAATTTTATACTTTTTGTGCCATGCTGACACATCCTCTCAGCTCCAGATTAGCCTGGCCAGCCACTGTGAAGCCCTGGCAGTGGATCAAGGGTGACTGGGGTAAGGACCATGGCAGGAGAGGGAGAAACCTCAACTTTGCATAACTAAACTAGACTCAAAATGGGATCTAACGAAGTCATAAATACTAGCAAAAAGTGAATTTCAGAAAAAGCCCTACAGCAGATATATCTTGTCTGAAGTACAAGCATCAGGTGATGGCCAATGCCCTCTTTTGCCAGAACAACCTGCATTCCCCGTGGAGGGCTCGCCAGCACAGCTGTCCCAGCAAACCTCTCCTGGTGTGCACTGAGAGCATCACAAGGATTCACAGCTGTCCCAGCAAACCTCTCCTGGTGTGCACTAAGAACATCACAAGGATTCCCCTCCAGCCAAGCTGTTCAACACCTCTTCCACCACATTTACTCCTTATTAGGGGTCAGTGATCCTGATCGCATAACAAAGAGCACTGGGGGAATACACATTTAGAAACATCAGTTTGTAAGACAAGGCAAAACCAGCTGCTTGTAATGGCAGGCATGGCCGGATGCACAGGGAAGACAGCCCTAATTCCAGTTGGTTTGGTTTTGTCTGGTTGCTTTTCCAACCAGTTTCCACCTAGGAAACTGGTATCACTTCCTGAGGGCATCTGTAACTCTTTACTACACCAAGCATTCATGGACACAAGCGTCCAAGCAGAGCAGGCTGGTCAAAATAGGCAGAACACAATTAAAAATATTTGGGTGGCAAATAAATAACTGCTGCTTTTAATCATGGGTGATATTTCTATCTGTGCAAGTGGGTGTAAAATTCTTCTGTTATTCAGGCAAAGCAGTGAGGAACCAAGCCTGTGGCTCACTCTGCAGCAGCAATCACATTATCCCGTCTCCCATCCTTGGCCTCCAACACATCTACAAGAGCCCATACCAGCAATACAGCAATAATTCTCTACTCCTCACATCTGAGTGTTTGTTTGTTTCTCAGTCAGGATCATACAGAAGCCCTCATGTATCTATAGCAAACACTGGAAGGAGAACTGGGCAAGAGATATTATGCAGGCCCTTGCAGGGCAGATGCAAACCCACAGCATTTCTTGCTGTTCTCTCCTTAGCTGGGCTGAGGCTTTATCCACTCCATCTACGACTATTTAGACTGCAGGCTCTTCGGGCCAGGGACCACCTACGGTGTGCATGTTTCTACAGTCTCCGGAACAAGACTTCCATTTTTGCTGGTTCTCCCTAGGCTAGACCATAATAAATATGATTATTTTAACAATAACACACATTAATAATCGTTAATGCATTGCTTGAATTTCCTTTTGAAATGCAATCTGTGCTCTCCTCCCTCTCAGCAGTTTAATCGCTGGCTGAACTTTCTCAGTTAACTGAAAGTGCCATAGGTAAGATTTTTTTCCACTATCAGCACTTTTAATCTTTGTGTAATTTAAAGCAAATACATCTTTCTTTGTGATTGCAAATGAGCCCAACTGTTGGGGGTTTTCTTTGTGGTTTTTGGTTTTGTTTTGGGGTTTGGGGTTTTTTTTTACTTTTCTGAACTTTTAAGGTATTTTCTAACAGCAACCTGGCCTGGCAGCAGTAAGGCAGACATGACATAATGCTGGCTGCTACTGGCTTCCCAACCCTGACTGTCAGCTCTCCCCATTTCAGTGAGTGCTCTTGGACCCTCCCAAGCTCACTGTGCTCTTGTGCTGGGCCTAAGTCACAGCTCTGTGTAAGAATCAGAGAATAGTTTAGGCTGAAGGGGAGGGACCTTCAAGCTCATCCAGTCCAACCCCTCTGCAGTAAGGGATGTTTTAAACTAGATTAGATTGCTCAGAGCCCAATCTAAACATCCCTTAAATGTTTGCAGGGATGGGGCATCTACAGCCTCTCTAGGCAATCTGTTCCAGTGTTTTACCACCCCATTGTAAAGAACTCTGACTTTACAGCTAACCCAAATCAACCCTCCTTCAGTTTAAAGCCGTATTACCCGTTTCCAACCATCTCCTTTTAAAGCCTTTGTGCTCCTGGATGGGGCTCTACCTCATTTTAGTGCTCCAGGCTGGCTGCTCTGGATAGGCATCTTCAAGTTCCTGGGGCTGTGGGAGGCCACACCACTCTCAGCTTTCCAGCACGTCGCTGCGGGAGCACTGGGAAACGTGCGGGGGCGTTGGGGGCGAGGGGGAACAGCTGCCTGGTGCAGAGTGATCACCTTTCTGGGCAGGCATCTGCCAGCCAGAAGAATCTGCCTTGTTCCGAGCTTGGCTGCTGTGCTGGGGAGAGAAGGAGAGTCAACCAACGCCACCCTGGCCCTGGAAATAGCCCCGCTCCCAGCGCTGCCGTCCGCGCCCCTCTGTGCCGCCGGCCTGCAGCACCCCAGCAGGGAAAATGACCAGTCCCCCCCAGGAGCAAAACAATCCAGCATTTTGGCTGGCTGTCTGGGCTTTAAAGAATGATCTTCCTACACAAAGAATTCCCCTCATCTTACTTCACATCAAGCACGATTATTTGCGGGAGCAGTGCGGATGGGAGAGGGAGCGCGCGGCCCCACCTCGGAGCAGAGCCCCACTGTGCTAAGCACAGGGCACAGAGATGATCCTTTCCCCAAAGAGCTTACAGCTAAGCATAACAGGGAAAAATCTCATTATTGACAGATTAATGACAATCTGTCAGAGCAGCCACTCCTATTAGGAGTTTCTTGAGCAGAAAAGTATTACAGGGCCCTTATAATTGGGTAAGGATACCCAATCTGACCCGAAAATTGAACAGTTAAATTTAAGGACTCACCTCCACGGTAACATTGCATTAAAATTGGTGAGCGTGGGATGAGTACATGGGAACATTTTAAACAGAACACACAGATGGGTAACCCCCAAGGAAGAGGTCAATGCTTAGATTTCTTTTGTGAACTTCCTAAAAACGTGTCGCATATATGGTCTTAGAACTGGCATTTTAAAATAACATCTGGGGATTTTCCTCTTTCAACCCAGTTCACTGAGTTAGTTTTAATACTAATGCTAGAGAAACAAATAAATCACTGGCAGGCTGTGAGATGTTTTTGGGGTTTTTTTTCATATTAGTGCCACCTAACATATATTTGTGAAAGGAGATTCTCCTCAAATTAATTCTACTTTTGCTTGACCATCTATAATTCATTCATAACTATTAAATATTGGCCAAACACAGTGCTAAACTTCCTGAGTCAGAGAGCTTTCCTAATTGCAAGAAGTTAGTACCGGAAAGGTCATAAGTATTTGTTCTGCATGTCCAAATCACATCCACACATGGGTCTCACAACCGCCTAACTACCCTTGTTGACTCTCCCAGCTGCCCTCTGAGATGGAGGAGCCTTTTGATATTCAATGCAGTATTTGACAGGGTCAGCTCTTAGATGATATTCAAGAAACACAACTAGAAGGAGCTTCAGAAAAAAAAAACACCAACAACTTACATCCTCCTGTGGTGTAAGTGGGCACGCACTCATGCATGCCAGTGAAAATCACGCTGATTTACATGATGTGAGCATCTGGCTCTTTTCCAAGGGTAAGGACTTACTGCCCAAGGGCAAGAAACAGCCCATGATGCTATTTCACGTGGGCATATGATTTTCCCTGCATTATTACTGTGAAGCTCCCACGTGCCTCCTCCCACCCTCATGAAGGAATGATTCTGACCTCAAATGGAATTATTCTGATCAAAATGAGCTTGTCCATCAAACGTTCAGGCCCCCAGTTAGGGCCCAGAGAACTTCAATTGTACCATCAATGCCTGCCTTGAGCATCAAGACTTCTGAATTTTCACACATTTATTGTGACCAGACTTGCTACTTATCCTGTTACACAATCTCCAGGATACACCACGGTGTTTAGGTCTAATCCTGCGGTCCTGACATAAAAAACCCCCACCCCAAACACTCAAAATTCTATTTCAATACTGCATTAAGCTGTTCATTACAGACTTGTAAAAGGTGGCTAAAACCAAACATGACAGAATCAAGAAAACTCTTTTGTACTGAAATGCAAAATGTATGCATTTTCAGTAGTTTAATAAAACCAAGACAATCATTACAAATACTTCCTGAGCAATAGGGTGAAATTAGCTCATTATTACGAGAAGAAGCTTGGAATTAACCAAAAGCATATGACGGAACACAAATGGAGCAAATTCTACTTCTTTAGAAATGAAGATCTGTAAATTTTAGAAATGACAGCCATTTGTACTTACAGAACTCTATTTATGGCTTGTGCACTGCATAAAGAAACTTCCAAAGCTGGATAAACTGTTCCAGATTTCATACAGTTAATGTATTCTACCAGAAAATGTCTATTTCTGATGTTTTTCATTGACACACACTGATATACATTATGCCATTTGGAAAAAATGGCAGCTTTGTCTGTACTTAATAACTACAAGGCGTGGGTACGAAACAGCTAAAGCACAAAACCCTAAGGACAAGGCTTCATTGTAAGCATTAAATAATTATTACAATGCAAAATTAGTCAGAGTAATATCTCTGTTTTACCTCAAGCCATGTGAGGTCTGATCCAGAGCTGAATTTACTGTCAACTCCAGTTACAATGGCATTTCACACTGTACTTTTTGCTTATAATTAAAGGGACAAAATCCATTTTAATTTTTAACCAACCATTTTCATTTATTAAATCCAGTTTCTGATGATTAGTCTTTTTAGACTTACCCTGGTTTTATTTGTAAGTGTACCCAAATTTGTTTCTACTCATGTGAAAAGCTCTTTACCATAAGAAATTGACTGCACAGGGGAGAAACTGTGGGGTTTCTGTCTGACTTCCCCCAAAAGTGACAAATATATACTATTAGGAGTTTTAAAATTAATAATTTTGAGATGAAAATAATGTTCTTTTAACTACCCATTATAATTTTTACACAATAGGGTCTTGCAGCTGGCACTATACTTTCAAATAATTCCCACACTTAAATTCAGTCAGCCTCTATATTTGCCAAAAGAAACCTGCTACAGAAATTCTCCTTGGAAGAGGAGCTGTGGAAATGATTCATGAAAAGCGCTGCATTAAGCTGAATGTTAGCATTGAGAAACCTGTTAAATACCTATCTGATTATTATTTATATTAAGTAGCACCCCCATTTCAAATCCAAGAGCAGAACCTCACTGTGCTAGATTAAAAAAAGAATAAATAAATGAAGAAATACACCAATTGGCAGGGCCTCCTACTCCCACCACAGCTATAGAATAAAAAAGCCTACACTGAAAACAAGGCAGAAAAATCCTGTCAGGATCTGCCATGTGTGGCCCAGCACCCAAAGCCTACAGTGGAGGGTCTTCCCCTCCTGCAGCCTTTTCCTGGAGGAGAGGAAACTCTCCTTTTTCCTGGAGCGCACGCAGATCCAAACGGGCGACAGCTGAAATAGATGTCATTCTAATGGGTTCTGTCATAGCTGGGCAAAACACAGCAATGTTAGAAAGCATTTCTCAAAGATATGACAGGGCTTTCCAATTATGCTGCCTTTCAACCCACTGCTTAATAAAAATGTGCGAAGTGATAGAACACTTTACCTCATCAACATCACTGGCAGCCACAGACTTTCTTCGGGGAGCAGCTATTCAAAAGTAACTTGACTGAACTTCAGAGGCATAATTACAGAAAGTGGAGGCATTCAAAGAAAAACCCACCTGTGCAACAAAGTAATTATGTAAACTAATTTATCTTTAAAGCAAACATTTCAGCTTTCATAAACTGTCTTGCTTTCCTTTCCCAAGATGAGCAAAAGGTCCCTTGTTTGTGCCAGTCCTTCTGCAGCTCCCATGAAAGGGGAGCCTGGCCTGAGCAGGGGCTGGAGCAAGACAATTCAGGTGGATTTACCATCCAGACTTGGGTGGCAAACTCTGCTGAGCTTTCAGCTCTACTCAGCATTTCTTACACGCGACCTTAACACAAATAAGCTAAAGAATACAGTACTGTAAGTTTTCAAAAGCTCGCTATGAGGACCACCCTTTACACCCTCCAGTGTCCAGAGTTTTTGCACTGATTTGAGTGGGGTCAGGAGGAGCTGGAGAAGCTCATGTGCCACCAAAGACACTGATGAGTTTCCACTAAACTCAGCTACAGAAACAAGTCCCCATCTTGTGCCACCCTCCGAGCACACACCAAACATCACTCAGTTTTCTCACATACACAAGAAATCTCCTCTGAAGTCGGCAGATTTCAGTGAAACCATGAGCTCACCAACAGTGGTTAGTTTTGATGAGTGCAGGTCAGCAAAGTATGCAAGAACAGGTCTAGCATTAGTTGCTTGGAGGTTTTCTGGCTGGCTTTTGGGATGTGAAATGACCTCAGCTACCTTGTATGCAGCAGTTGTTTGTAAAGCTCAGGTTACTGAGGTGGCACAGCAACGCTATGACAATCTTTGTCAGGCAGGTCCTTTTTACTCCTTGCCTGTTAATGGATTTAGAGGTCTAGAATTAAGCAATTTTATGTATATATATATTGCCTTTGTGGTCTGAATCTAGCTGTTATTGCAAATATTAACTGTGATCTAAAGTGTTGAGAAATACAGCACATGAAAAATCTGATTATACCTTAGTTTTTATATATGAAGAACTCCACTGCTTAAAAATACTCATACGTTTCCTTACCTAGCAGCTCTGTGTTATGGACATCTTCCCTCTGTCTGTTTAGTATCAACCTGGAGTCAAGAACCCTAGCACCAAACTTCCATTGCTTAAGCTCCAAAAACATTTCTCTCATGGCCATTTCACTCCCTGTCTTCTGCTTACAGCACAGAACCAAAGTCAAAATCCGTGACATTTCCTCCTCCAGTTCCCTATTTTTTTATTTCTCTGTTTCTACACACAGGCTTGAATTTGCCTCTAAGTGAGACATGAGGGCAGGAAACTCAGACAAAAAAACCCTGTCTCTCTCCCTGGGCTTTCATTTACCCCCCTGGGCACCAGTTCCTCTTGTCCCAAGCTCAGCCCATTCACAGATCCAGGGATCCACTTTTTGTCCCACCACACCACAGCACTTCAGCTTCCACCACAGCCTCGGTATCTTAAGTTTCTGAACCAGGAGGGTGATGCTGTAAAATAAACTCACTAGTCACATGCCTCTTCCTGGCTGATTCCTCCCAGAGCTCCTAATAAATCCCATTATGTTCAAACACACACAGAGTGCTCGTGCACACTATTTTTTTATTTCTCTGTTTCTACACACAGGCTTGAATTTGCCTCTAAGTGAGACATGAGGGCAGGAAACTCAGACAAAAAAACCCTGTCTCTCTCCCTGGGCTTTCATTTACCCCCCTGGGCACCAGTTCCTCTTGTCCCAAGCTCAGCCCATTCACAGATCCAGGGATCCACTTTTTGTCCCACCACACCACAGCACTTCAGCTTCCACCACAGCCTCGGTATCTTAAGTTTCTGAACCAGGAGGGTGATGCTGTAAAATAAACTCACTAGTCACATGCCTCTTCCTGGCTGATTCCTCCCAGAGCTCCTAATAAATCCCATTATGTTCAAACACACACAGAGTGCTCGTGCACACACACACACACACACACCCCCTCTGTATTAGGCACAGTGGCTTCATTTTTAAGGCAGCATGTCAGAGCCCTGCACAGAATTGTGAACCCCTGTATTAAACAGTTACTTCTTTGGCAAGAATAAATTAATTTGAGCCTCCCTTTTCAACAGGTTCCTGATTTCATGTGGGTTCTCCAGGGTATTCCGGCTAAAGCACGCGTGACAGAGGTGACCTCCAGAAGGGACCTCCAGCAGAGCAGCAGCTACCCAGACACAAGATCACTGTGTCAAAAATCAAACTCAAATGCTGATTTGAACTGTGCAGAGAGGGCTTATGCATACAGTGCCCTCATACCCACAAAGCTAATTTGGACAGAATGCCATTGCAAATAACCCATCAGCTCAGTTCAGCCTTCCATGGCCACACAGTCTTGCCTGAGAGCGGTCTTTTACTAATATTCTATACGTGCAATAAAATAGCCACCCTCACAGTTTTCAGGACAACGTGAAATCCTGGCTTGTGACTTGCCAAAGCAGAACAGTAAGAATATATGCAAAAAAACCCTTGTCAGCACTCTCCCGACTCCAGTGGCTATGGGCCAGATTTTTCATGATGCAATTTCCCAGAGGAGCTGCTTTTCTGGCCAGAGCTTCACCTCATCTCTGCTGAAGAAACTCTGGGGAGCTGCACAGGTGAATCTGGCTTTTCATGTGTAACCTGCTATTACATTTTTGTCCAGAGAGTTTTGTTCTGTATTTCAGCACCATTCTTCTTAACAGCCTGTAGGACAATTTTCTAGAAGGAAAGCTCTTATTAGGCTTTATATCTATGACCTTAGGTTATCTTTTATAGTTTAATCTACACAACCTTAGAAATCAAGCTTTGCCAGTGGTAGCCAGCCCATCAATTCATTCGATTGTCCAGTACAGCCTCCAATTCTCACAAGCAATTTGACAATTGAAAGTATTTTGCACTGCATATTATGAAGTCTAGTGCTGCAAAAATAATAAGACTTGGAATTACACACAGCACTGGAAGTCTACTCATTTAACCATGAATTCTCAGGTCATTTCGATGTTTCAATAACAGGCATGCTATAGGCCAAGCTGTCATATTACTCTTATCACAAAAACGTCATGTGCCTGTTCCCTAGCTTGCACACATGCCAGCTCTCAGACTCTCATCAAACCTTCCCTAACTCCAAGCATACACAAGCAAAATACATTATTTTAATGGATGGTTTCATAAACAGCAGAGCCCTAGAGCCACTAAATAGTGCTCTCAAGTCATTTACTATGGTTTGTAATTTATTAATAGGGATATATGAATCTTCCTTGAGGGGAAAAATGGAAGAAGCCAGCTTAGCCCACTAGAGGCACAGAGCTGGATTCTGCTCCTAGTGACTTCTGCCTCCAGCATGTGAGAAGAGGGGTACCCTACCTTTCCCTCTCAGGTCTGCCTGAGAAATGCTCCTTGCTTGGTTAAATGCCAACACAGGCTGTAAAGTTACCACCCATGGCCATCCATTCCAACCCTCTGCCTGAGGTCTGGACACTTGTCACAGCTCCTGACAATCAGACTGCCCACAGCACACCTTGTGCACACCCACTGCTGAGAAAATAACTTAAAGGTGGTCCATAAGGTGGGAGGGGGCAGCGATTTTGGGAGTGGCTGGGGCCTCAGTCACCATTGCAGGGCAGCAAGGCCCCACTCCTGCTGGGAACTGGAGAGGAGGTGCTGGGATGGGGTGCCCGGGTGCCCCCAGTGAAAGCCAGGCTCCCAGCAGCAATGATCGCTGCAGGTGGCAGCATCAAAAGCAACAGAAATCGTAACTGACCACAAATCACATGATTTATGGAATGTGAAGAATTTATGAAATGTCACATGGTTACATGAAATCATTAAATAAATCATAAATAAATAGAAAACAATTAAGAAGGCAGCCACCCGGCTCCGCAGACCGGAGCGCCGCCTGACCTGGCTGCACCCACACTGGGACCGCCGGCTGTGCCGCACCACCAGACACAATTTCTCTCCCACTTTCTCCTCCTTCTGCTGCCTAAATCACCACGTGCCTCGGTGGGTGGGAGCAGGGACAGGCTGCCCCGTGCATAGCTCAGCACCCGCTCCAGAAACGTGACTTCACAACTGCTTGCATGGCCCAAGTTTAGCAACCTGTAACAATATCTCAAATCCCTCTCACTGCTGTATTTAAAGTTAGCTTTCCTTCTTGCTGCTTTTATTTCTGCATCTAATCTGGAGCTTGGAGCCAGTGAACTCTGAAGCCTCACAATATTCTATAGTATGGGGTTAACCTGCAGTAGCTCCTTAAATTACACAGATGGTTTAATATGAAGAGAAATGAGCAGGTACAGAAAAGCCAGACTGAAAGCAGATTGTGAACACTGCATTGCTTTCAGCAAGTTCAATTCACTTCTGATTCTGACCTGATTCTTTTACAGATTTAATGAATCTGTCAGGTTGATACCATGAAATGGGACAAGTGAGCAGTCAGCTTTGGTGTTCAGGCTTTGTTTTCGTGTTTCCAATTAAAACCAAAAAAAAAATCCAAGCAATTAATGGGAAACATCAAAATGTAAGAATGCAACAGCTTTTAAACATATGGGAGATTTCATCTGAGCAAGAATTTTCACTGGAAAAGATTGAGGTGAGCTCACAACTTTCAATCAAAGTCCTGTGCATCGAAAAAACTTAGTTAAAGTTGGTTAGGGTTGTCACATAATAGATGAATTTCCACAACTCTAGAGACTGGCTTTACTAGAATGAATTATTGATGTCTCACTTTCATAAGTGAATGACTTGCAGAAACCAGCACAGAGTATGTCCCACTGCTGCAAGATGTGCAGACTTAATGCAGCTTTGGAAAAGCAAGCCAAATTATTTCTCTGAATTGCACATCAACAAAAACAAGACTGTAAAAGATCCAGTTGCTTTGGAAGTGGATCAGTTTTTAAAGCGTTAAAAACAACTTCTGTACCTGAACCCCACTGATATTTCTGTGGTCTTACAGCTGTTTTTCCTGTTTTCAGAAGTTTTTCTCTTCCCTGCTAATTGACAGAAGCTGAGCATCTATTTCAGTGGAGCTCTGCCAGTTTATACAAGCTGAGGATGTGGCCCATATTTTTATAAAGGGAGGTCTTTTCCACTGTTTTGCCATCTGCCAAGCTCTACTTTAAGCTAATTAAATAACGTCAAGTTCTAGCAGGCTTTTTCAGGCCATTAGAGTTTTCCATTCCTCGACCCCTAAGGGTATCTAGTAAGCCTGGCTTCAGGAGAACTGAGATGTGAATTCAAAGGTGCTGACAATGCTAAGCGCCTTTTTAAAAGCTGGAAAATACCCTGACAGTTTGGACACTCTCTGTGGTTTCCATACAAAGAGAGTTTGTGGAGGATCTGTGAATGTAAGCAAACAATCTTACACACTTGGAGGAAGTGGGGGATTGACTTCAAGCATCTGTTGATTCAACCATGTCAGTGACCAAGAGGGATGGCATGGGAGAGCCTGTGTAACTCCATGTGGCAGCCTGAACGTGCAGGCAGCTTGCTCTGGATAAACACTGAGGCCATTTATCACACTGAATTTTTTCCCCCACTTCAGCAGCAAACCTCACCCACCCTTTGGTCTGGCATCTCCACAAGTTGCTCTACCCAGCTCCCCTTCCTGTCCCAAGCCCTCCTGCTCCCTCACAGTGCCCTGTGGCCGTGGTGCTGGCTGTGGAGATGAGCAGCAGCAACCACCCTCTGCGAAAAACAAAAGCATCTTATTTACCTTCAACTCTACAGCTCCAAGGGTAACAAACATCATCCAAAGTCCCCGAGATACATAAATGAGCAGTTACTCCACATAACCATGGGTCTCCTATCATTTGTAGCATTTTCTCTCCCTCTCTGCTATTCCTATGATAAACCCCCTCATGCTATTGGTCTTAAAGCAGAGCCGGAGCAGGGATTGTCTCATCTTGTGAGCACAAGACTTACTACAATGGAGCCTTTATCCTGCCTGCAGACTTTCAGCACTGCTATAATTCAGGTACTACTAACAGTGATGGTGAATGTGGAATAGTTTGAGCAGGACATTAACACGAACAGAGAATAACCCTCCATGAGCCAGAAGCTCTATAGGAATAATGGACTACACCAGCAGTACTGGCAGCATTTGCACGCTTCCTGCTTTTTATCCTGAGAGAGCCCAAAACACCTTCTCATACCTGTGGAGAGACTGTTTCAAACACATCATATTGAATGTAGCCTTTTTATCAAGGTGCAGCAGCCCCTCATGCCATCTGGGGCTAAAAGGGAAAATGACCTCTGCCAGCTGAAACTGTCACTGGAAAAGGGAAGGGAGACCAGTGCATGGTGGCGTGGCTGAATGACCAGTTCTGGTTTCTGGTCTGCCTAGGATAAAATGAGAATTGCCCCAGTCTAGATCAGCCTCTCATCCACTCTCCTGCCAACTAAGAAAGAAAAGACAACAAACAAACCACAACAAATCAAGCATTAATAAGCAAGAAAACAGTTCTTCTCACATGGCCTCTCATGCAGTACCATCCTGGTGTCAAGCCAGACACAAATGCTGGATTGAGATACCAGTTAAATTTCACTGTCATTTCTACGACACACTCACACCTTCCAGTAAGCCTCTACAGAGGTGTGTGAATATGTAGACACACCTCTGTCTAAAGTTCAAACATGATTTAAATATGTCATCCTACACCAACAAAGTCGTATTAGCACAAATCCAAGCCTATTGTAACTGCCTGAGTCATATGAGTACACAGCAGGTATTTTAACACCACTGTGATGGCTGACATGAATAAATCTAAATCTCCAGTGTATTATATGACCACAACAGCTCTTCCCCTTCCCTCCCTAACTAATTTATCATATGGAAGCAACGCCCACAGATTTCCCTTGAAATCATACTAATATAAAAGAAAATGGATAGGACTGCAATGATGGAAACAGCTGACTAGGGTGCAGCAGCATAATCTTAAAGAACAAGCTGGAGCTGCCTGGAAGAGCCCAGGTTTGGAGGGAGGCAAGTTTCCTGATGGCCGTGGACGAAGGTCTGTGCCTGTGAGGGTCATGGGTTTGAGAGTAAGTTACAGGCAAGGGAGCACCGCGTAAGGCAGTCCGTAAAACAGGCCCAGAAGTACAGCAGTATTTTAAAATCCACTATATTCCTGGCAAGTCACATGCCTTAAAACTGGACTTAAATCATTGCAAACTTCAACTTTTGTTTCCACAGGACTTTTTAAATGTTTTTGGTTCCACACACAGGGCCCTGTTCAGCATCTTGCTGCCATGGTGTTTTTCTATCTTGACAATTCACTTCCGTGAGCAGGCATGTAGCCAACTCAAATGAGACTCAACGCAGTGAAAAGCCCTTCAGGTAAACAGTGTGATAAGCTAAACTGCAAAAACGAGACAATGTTTTTGTACTATGAGGCAGTTGCTATGGAGACGGTTGCTAATTAACTGCATTCAGCCAAGAGAACAAAGGGTTTAAGGGCAGACAGGACTCTGTATCTTAGAGTGAGCAATGCATAATGTCTTATGCAATCTGCACATCTATCATATCTGGAATACCTGAGCCTTTGCTTAGGTTGCAAAATACATCAGTGACAACAGGGGGGTTTATTCCTTTAAATTTCAACTAATTTTTAGGTAGTTAATGACTTATCAGTATTTAAAAAACAAACAAAACCCATATTTAAAAGCCACAGGTATCATGAATCAATGCATCAAGTCAGGACTGTACTAAACATTGAACTTTTTATGTTCACTCAGAGCTACTGTTTTCACAGAGTACTGGGTTTGCATGGCCAGGTTTTGGCAGTGAGGGGCTACAGGGGTGGCTTCTGTGAGTAGCTGCCAGGAACTTCCCTCATATCCGACAGATCCAATGCCAGCCAGCTCCAAACAGACCCGATGCTGGCCGAGGCCGAGCCCATCAGTGACAGTGCTACTGCTCCTGAGATAACAGGAGGGAAAAGCCTGGGCAGCTGTAGCCAAAGAGAGGAGTGAGGATGTGCGAGAGGAACAGCCCTGCAGACACCCAGGTCAGTGCAGGGGGAACAGGAGGTGCTCCGGGCGCTGGGGCTGAGATTCCCCTGCAGCCCATGGGGCAGCCCAGGGTGAGGCGGCTGAGCCCCTGAGCACAGGGAGATCGCAGGGATGCTGAGATCCACCATGAGGGTGGATATTGAGCAGGTGGATGCCTGAAAGGGGCTGTGACCCCAGGAGAAGCCCACGCTGGAGTAGGTTCGTGGGCAGGACTTGTGACCCCCATGCTGGAGCAGCCTGTTCCTGAAGGACTGAACCCTATGGAAGGGACATGCTGGAGAAGTTAATGGAGAATTGTGTCCCATGGGAGTGACCCCACACTGAAGCAGGGGAAGAGTATGAGGAGCCCTCCCCCTGAGGAGGAAGGAGCAGCAGCAACAGTGTGTGATAAACTGATCATAACCCTCACACCTCATCCCCCTGCACCACTGAGGAAGAGGAAGTAGAGAAATTGGGAGCAAAGTTGGAATAACTAACTCTTCAATTCATTCCTAAATGAAGTTCCTAAAAACGTACCTTGGACCTAAATACTGTATTTAAATTAAAACTGGCTATTCTGAACAGATACTGAATTATATTATTTTAAAGGGATCATATTTTGGTATAGTTTTGTTATGATTTCTACAATGCACTGTAGGCCTACAGCACTCTAGGAAAAGCATAAACTTGTCAGAAGTGCCATAAATCCCAGAGCAGCATATTTCCAGCTCACAGAGTGTGTTCCTGGGGAAACTGCCCCTGCTCACAGCATCCCCCTGCAGCCCCGGGGAAGGGCCAGGGCTTCCCCAGACCTGCTCAGCCTGTTCGGTGGGCGAGGGCTGCCCATGCTGTGCTCGGGCTAGACCAGGCACCTCCGTACAGGAGACAGGCACATCCTAACTCACTGCTGAAAACCTTCAAAGTTGAGCTCTTTTCCTAAGTGGAAGCTGAGAAAAACAGTAAAGAGCCCATTAAAAAGACCCTTCCTTTAGAGATGAAAAGCCAATGGATAAAATAGATCTGCACTAACGTAAGATTTCTTTAGGTCTGAATAAATAAGCCAGTGTTTTTCCTTTTTAAGCCATTAAACACATGATTTAAATTTAAAAAAAAAACCTGGGAACTTTTTTTTTTACATGATTTAGATACTGTCAGGATGTAAAGGGTCACAATCAATTTTGAAGTTAAGTCCTTACTAAGGGGAATGGGATGAGTTCACACCTCATATGAGGGTATTACCTCAGCAAAGCCCGCTGCACACTGAACACGCAGTGTATTAATTTACTACATGAAGGCCTAAGGTTTGGGGTTTTTTTGACATTTTAAATTATGAGGCATCTGCAAACAGACCCTAAATCTGAATTGCACATGGATTTTCCACACCAGCCAATTCTGATTGCCCCTAGACATCCCCTCCAGCATTAATCACTCACCCACACTACTGTAGTTCATATTTCTTTTACAGAAACAGAGGTCTGCAAAATTCTTAAACTCTTGCCTAGAAAACAGGAATTATTACTTCTGTGGCAAACTAAGTTTTAAACATAAGGGACCTAATTCTGCCTTCAGTTATACTGCCATAAATCTTTAACAATTCCATTAGATTTATAACAGTGTAACTGAGGAGGAAATTGAGCCCAAGATATTTTCTAAATCGGTAATTAAATAGCAGAATTTTAGTTTGGCACACGGTAAAGACCTCTTAGATTACTTCTTTGGATAAGGCTACATACTTTTTTGTTCCTTGAATAATGATGTTATGAACAAATTAAATCATCTTATTTTCAGCAGCCTCTCTCTTATTCTGTTATTCTGCCACATCATCTTATGGAGCATCAATATGGGGCTAAATATTGCCTCAGTTTCCCATCCACTTTCTCTCTCCTCCATATAAATCTTGTGGCTCTCCATTATTTGTGCACAGTATACAGCACCTCGAGGACCTTTTCTTGTTTGGTTTCAAGGAACTACTATATTAAGCAAATGTCTAATAACAATAAAATGGCATTTAGTCAACTCCCTTATTAGAGGAGCAAGACATCCTGTGGTCACATTATGCAGAGATTGTACTTTCCAGGAGATGCAGCTGCCTCTCCCTGCACACAGGATGTGGTGCAGGAACATGGAATTGCCACAGTTGCCCTAAGCTCCCCCAAGGGTCACTGGATAAGCTGTGAAAGGAGCCCCTTCAGCATTAAAGCTTAGATGGCACTGGGGGGAAGAGGGCTCAATTCCCAGCTCTGCTATAAAACTCTTGATGACATCAGACAAGTTATTTGGTCCCTCCAGGCTGCTTTTCTTCATTGGGCAAGGGCAGCTTGTAAAATTTCCTGTCTCGTAATTTTAATAGAATTGGGTTTTTAATGGCTATTTTACCTCATTTTAATTTTTGCTCAGTATTTCCAGCCCTAATGCATCTTTCCTATTATTTCCCACTTTGCTAACCTCACATGCCAGATTCCACGCCGTCCCCACCAGCTCTGCGTGTGTCACAGTCACAGGGGTCAGTGGGAGGCTGGAACCTGGGACAACTGCTCCCAAATGGGGGCTGAGAGAGATCAAGAGCCTTCGGGGCAGCCAGGCCAAAGGGCTTTCTGAACTGTCCCACCTGTTAATGGCACTCCTCTGGCCACCCAGCTATGTAGCTGCAGAGGCCTTTTTTCGCTGCCTGGCAGGATGGAAAATTCTGCGGGCGGCTCCTGCGTGCGCTATCCCTTACAGCAATTCTCCTCAGCACGCGCCCAGCCTCTGGTGATTGGGCCTCCTGCAGCTAAAAATACCCCGTGCAGTCCAAATATGAAACACACAATATATGCCTGCATACCTCACCTACCTAAATATATGCCTACATGCCTACCTAATAACAGCTACAAATATGAATCATACTATTTCTTTGCAGAGTGCTCTCACGGGAGGTTGCTTTCAGTTGCCAAAGCAAGGTCCCAGCCAAGAGGTAGCCAATTCCTTGTGTATAAACCTCCTGGCTGAGGACTCCTAAATACATTTTAATTGGCTGAAAGGGAACAGATTTTATTCACGCACACAAACCTATTTGCACATATATGTATGTGCATGTATTTTTATATAGCTATTAGTAAACACTTCTTTCACCATTAATTGTACTAAAAGGTTTATTGCTGACAGTCAATCCAAGGAAGAACTAAACAAATGAAAATGCAATTCTTGTTCAAAGAATTAAATGCTGAAGTTAACAGGCCACATGAAGGCACCTGCTAAAGTGACCCAAAGACTACTTTCACTATGGGAAATTATTAGTTGTCAACTATACCCAGCCTGCCGTCCCCAGGCCCCTGAAACTGGGACCCAGTTGGGCTAACATTTTCCTTTTCTCAATGCCAAAGACAGCAGTGTTACCTGCTAGTTTAGGGGTAAAACTCTACACACCTGCAGTGCTGGAATGACAGAAAAAGCAATTTCAACTGTGATTTTTATTTAATTAATCCTTTTCCTTTCCATACTAACCAAACACCAGTTGATGTTAAAGTAGAAGTAAGAAAAAGTGAAGCAGCTTCAGGCAAATAAACTTCAGATGTTTTAGCTCTGCTGCAATGATTAGGCAAACTGAAAAAGCTTTTTCTTTATTATCTGAAAACTTGGCATACTCTGCCTCACCTACGTCCACACAGATTACTGGAATATGCTCCCAAACACCTCCAGGCATGTTTTCTGTGCTGCTGTCCCCAAAACTGTCAGGCATCAAGGGTGATACAGTTGCCTACAGACAAACCAAGATTCAGCCCAAGCCAAATCCATCCCTGGCTGCTGAGTCCCCTGTGTACCCCCTCCTCCAAGAAGGGCAACCAAACAAGGAACTGGGTTGATGACCCGATCTTTTCTGAAGGCCTATACACCTGGTAACCTCTGGCAAGCTTACTGCCCCCTTCAAGACAGAAAGGAGATCTCAGTATAAACACGAAATCTACCTGCATCCAGAAAATCCTCAGGAGGCTTGACCTAGTTGGAGATGGCTGTTGTGGGAAGGCTGTAATTAAGCAGTCGTGATAGCGATGCTGACTTCTCACCCCAGAGAAGGTGTGTGTTGATCACAGTTTCTATTAACAGTGCCTGAGTACCCTGTAGGTTAAATTGTAATGGTGTTTGACTGACATCCCAGCAACTCCCACAGCATGCAGTGCCTTCTCAGGGTTCCAATTCCCTCGTGAATTTGAGATGCACTGCTGTCCCCTTTACATTAGGTTTAACAAGCCATAGCACTTCTCTGCATTTAAAAGAGCATTCATGAAGTAGAATTAGCACATTCATGTCCTCAGTTCGTATTATTTTTGCTTAAAAAACATGTTCCTTAATCAAACAATGTAAACACTTTGTATGCCTAGAAGAAAACCAGAAAAATTGCAGAGGAGCCTTTTTCTACTAACTGAACCATTACTTCTACTGAAAGTCTGTAAACTGTTAATCCATTAGTGTCTAATTTCTTAAACTCAAATTCCAGACTTGAATCATCTGGAAGCCCAGACCCTGAAGTATTTTTCTCTGATGTTCCAGACCAAGTGCCCCACATGAAATTGTCTGTAGGACAGGAAAATATTCATACAATGGTATTAATGCAACATCTCAAGGGCACCACAAAAAAAAAAAAAAAAGAAAAAAAGAAAAAAAGTCCTTCATGCATCTGTTAGGAAATCCCCATAAGACTCAGATAAGATACATATTAATTTTGAATAGCAGGCCCTCAGGGAATTGTGTAAGGCTCATGTCACAAGCACCACAGCACTTACTCTCCAACAGTTAGCCCAGGGTCACCCCTGTGAGGTGTGGGGTGGGACACAAGCCTACTTCTCAGGAGACTGCATGTCCTCAGAAAACCAAAGATGCTGTAAAATTTCTTTGTGTTCCCACTGCTCCTTGTTCCCAACAGTGCTATTTGTTATCACACCATGAAGAGGAATTCAAACCTTACAGCCCATAACAACCCCCAAGTGGGCTTTACTTGTCCAACTCAATTGTCCCCAGGCTGCCTGAACCAGAAGGTGTTTGCCCTAGGAGCAATCCCAGTTCTACAAGGAATGAGATCGAATAAACAAGTCAATTTCCTTTCATGCTATCTACATGCAGGGTTTTCAATTATCTCAATCTCTCAGTGCTGTGCAACCAACTAACACACTACATCAGCCTGATCAAGGCTGTTTTAACTACCTCCTAGCACGACAACTATTTCTTAAAGCTGCAAAACTCTGCCTTCTGCAATTACAGGATCACAAGTTCATCCTGAGAAACCAGTGCTGGAAGAAAAACAAGATAATAGAAATGACACTAGACAACCACCTAAATGTATCCTGGATGTTCCAGTGAGGTTGCATCACTTCAGTGCTCTCAGGCTAACGTGTGTCAGTCCTAAACAACGTTATTACCAGAAGAACAATGTCATAAAGGAAAGACACTCTCTTGCTCTGTTTACTATAGCTGTTTGAATAGGAATAGCCACTAAATAATTCTGAAGTAGAAAAATGCCTGATCTGAACCTGTCCTGGTAGCTTCCACTTAGTTCCAGGCAAGAACTGATGTTGCCAGTACCTCCTCCATGCAGTGCCTACTGAACACTGGGAGACAGGGGCAGCAGCCATACTGTTGTCCTTCCCATGAACAGCCTATAAGCAGCTTTCTACAAGTTCCCCTTTACATGGGTGACTGAAGAGAACATGTTTAGTAGAGAGAGGACAAAGCCCAAGTGCTAAAAATCACTTTCAAAGGATGTCCTGCTCTTTCTGATGCATAATTTGTCAGCCAAACTTTCTAGTATATTTTCCCATTTCGTTTGGAACACGTCACACTCCTAACCCAACACAGCCAGTGGAACACCAGATCGCTGTGCCATGTACCTTCCACAGCATTACTGACGCTTTCAGGTGTGGTGCTTACCACAGCCTCCTCTCCTCTGCCTGCTCCCCAAGTAGGAGTTGATACCCTTATCACACACAACTCTCACTGTCCCACTGGGGTTTTCTCTTTAGGATAGCAGGTTATGGCAGAGGTAAAAAAAAAACAAAACAGAGAGATAAAAAATTCTCTGTCTTATGAAGACTCTGTCACTTTATCTCAAAGCATTGACAATTTACCCTTGAAAGCCCAAGGAGAAAGATTAAACCCTGTTCCCCCACATTTCAGAAATCTTCAAGGACCAGGAAGCCCAACAACCCCTCATTTCCACCGACAGCAGGGCCTGTTGCTCAGCTCACAAAACCAGATCTTGCCCTCCTGCAAGCACGGCCTGCTGATGTTGCAAGAACATCCCCACATTGCAGAAACAATCTCAGGCAGATTTGCTCACAACCCAAGCGATTTCAGCAGAAACTTCCCAAGCAGACATCGTATCTCTGGCCCTTCCTGCCCTTCCCTGCTGGCTGAGGGCTCGGCGCGGGTGTGACACACTGAGCAGGCCCAGCACTGCCAGAGTGTTTCTAGACAGATTTGTTTGCAGCCTAAGAAACCCATCTAGTGGCTTTCAGAATAGGAGTCCCATCTCCATTGCATTCATTTGGTGCATGTTGCTGAGAGAACAAAAAAGGAAAAAAAAAAAAAACAAAAAACAAGAGCGTATCTTTGCACAATGATTGCAGGAACAGATGAATAAACACGAAACCTGATCCTTCACATCTGGTACTTCATCACTCCCAATACCTTATTCGCATTCAAATATCTTTAATACTGTGGAAACTTTACAAGGTAACAATGTCTTTATGGAAGCAGTAACTTTCATGGAACTTTTAAAATTAAAAGCGACGGTAAAAATAATTTGTAACATGTTACTGTACTCTTCATAAAGCTATTTAGCTCACACTTTCCTAATAGAAACCCAGGAAAACACCAAATAATAGCAGTTAGCTACAGAATCAGGCAAGCCTACAGAATAGGATTTCTTTTGTCAATGTTCTAGTTCAAAGTTCAATTTTAATACCCAATTTACACAAGGTGCTTTGGAAATGAAGACTGTTATTACTCATCATGCAAAAAATTCTATTATCTGAGCAGAAATTTTTCTGAAAGTATCATTTTCCCTTTACAGTGCATGCCAAGAGATTTTATGTATAACCTAATAAGCATACACAGTTCTGAAAGGCTGCTATGCAATTTCTAGCATTAATTAGTACTCATTCTTCTCTGTAAAACTACTAAACATGCTAAAAAACTTCCTTTTAATAATCACTACATACTTTTAAGCAGTTTTATTGCAGAGATAAATACCTCCGATGCAAACTCATAACTGAAGAGCTGTTTACATGTCTCAAAAATTAATATCAAATTATTTTCTTGTCTTAAAGGCAAAATCCACCTTTGCTACCTTGAGGCTAATTTAGCAGGGCTGATAACAACGTCTGCAGGCATATTCCACTTGCTAGCAGGTTAATGGCACTTTGGCATTGTCCCTAGAGGTCCACTAAAGCCACATCTTGCTGTAGCTAAATTTAAAAAAAAAAGAAAAAAAGAAAGAAAACGTGCACACAGAGCCAAGTCCAATCCCGTGGTAACTCCAGTGACTTCAGTGTTACACCAGGGATAAAAGTAGGGCTGCATTATTTCACAGCAGCTTTCATTCTTGTAATCTTTTCCAAAACACTCTCCCAGGAGCAAAGACAAGCACAGGCAAATATCTTGCCAGTAAGTGAGTTCACAGGGATTGCTACAAGTTACTAAACTGCCAGCAGCAAAAGACCAACAATCGGAACAAAGTACAAATACAGGACAGCCAATGCCCTCTAATGGGCTGGAGTTTTACTATGAGCTGCAAAAACATGGACACGGAAATTCATCGGATGGAACTCTGAGAGGGAAGGCAAACTATAGGCTGTCCTAGTTTGTACCAGAGGATGATGTTTGTGTTTGATCAATACTTCTTTTGAGGCAGTACAGATGAAAAAAGTCTTACCAATGCCTTGGGAAGACAAATGAAAATGGGTCTAACAACTCAGTCTTTCCTCCGTGGCCTACGCTTGACTGCTTCCACAAAGAGTGTGAGCATCAATTTATAGATGTGTTCCTCTATCCTCCTTCAAGCCTCCACAGTTATACCCTCCTCACATTTTTAAAATTTTATTTACTTTCAGTCAATACTGTACAAGGAGCAAAACCAACACTGTAAGACCTTCACAAACTCGCTCACAAAGGAAAGGGAAAAGGAGTGATGGATAGAGCTTTCCTGCAGGAAACTTATCAGGGGCCCCTTGGCCTTACTGTGTATTCCCTTTCTCTCAAGAATTTCAAAACTAGTTTCTGGAATTTGCCCATCCAAACCAAAACAAGCATCTTTGCTTCTTACCCAATCACTTCCTATGAATTTATAAAAAAGAGTTTCATTAAGCTTTCATTTTGTTTTCTGAGGGTTTCTTCAAGGAGCCATAACCCTGGGCCAGCAGCAGCCTGAAATGCTCCTGGTCTTGCACAGGTCACAGTTTTGTCTACAGCCTGAGGATGCCCCAAGGCAAGAAAAAAAAAGTTAGGACATCCCCTTTCCTCTCCCCAGCCAGGGGCCCCTGCAACCCTCTTCTGTGGGGATAGAATCAAAAGTCTTTTGTTCTCATCATCCTCTTGTGCCTTAACTCACATTTTTGGGAAGGCAAGGGGAGAAGAAAACACCCTCCCCTTCTCTTCCCTCCTTTATCTGAGGTCTCAGCTGTAGAGGAAGAGCTGAAGTGATTCAGGCTGCCCAGAGAGGTCATGGATGTCCCTCAGTACCACTGGCACAGCTCTCCCATCACGAGCCACCCTTCTCTCACCCAGGTGGCACTGCGGGCAGGCGCCACTCGGCCACCCCTCACCCACAGATCCCAGTCCCCTCAGTCCTCCTTGAGCAATTCTCCAGGTCCCCTGGAGCCAGCCGACCAGGAGGCTGAACACAGACCTCTTAGGAACGCCAATTTAAGGATGATTTTTAGACCACCACAAAGAAGAGTGAAGAAACTCTGGCTGCTTGCTTACATGAATGTTGCAAAGCTCTCATTAAATCAAAGGCAGAGACTTAAAATATTTCTTCAAGCAAAATCTCTGCTCTTCTCAAAGTCTCCCTCCAAGGATCAAAAACTACAATTGCTTAACTTAATCCACACAAAGTGATCATTATATTTGCCTCCATAAAGATCAGATTTGTTCTGGTGCCTATATCTAAAGGTAATTTCAGTTAGAAAATGAAATGGTGCTCTCTTGACCTTTCATCTTACATGGTTCATAAATTACTGACACATTACAATATCCCCCAACACTATGGAAGCTTAGCCATATTGCAATGTCTCTCTTGTAAGTGAAATAAACTTGGTATGCCACTAAAAGGCATTAAATTATTTTCATTATGCCACACAGAATGTAAAACACTTACACTGTTTTGATTTCAAAATCCTTGGAGAACAATTATGCTCTCAGGGCCATAAGACTCTATTAGAAAGTCCTCAGAAACCTAACATGGTTTCAATAAATCCTCAAACACTACAAAGCAGTCACTCAGTTTGAAGAATGAAAACATGAGTTTATCCACTGCAAAGTCAGGATGTAAATTCTGCTCAAACAGTACCCTGCACTTCCTAATTTTTTTCTACTCTATCAGGGCAACACTTTAAGTGAAGTTTTCAGCATCAAGCACGCATAGCTCATTTTTTGATTGAAAATTAACTATATTTGATTTAGGATTAGCATAAATATGAGATGTGCCTGTGCTTATGGTATTACTAGCTACCAGTATTAATCAGCAGTTAGATATGCACAAATGGTTTTATACATATATCATTTAACAAATGTCAACATTTAGGGTTAGGAACCATTAAATGAAATCAGTGATTGTCACAATGCATGGATAAATATGTTAATTTATTTATTTATACAATGGCACCAAAAATGCTTCAAAACACCAAAAAGCAGATT
Source organism: Corvus brachyrhynchos (assembly GCF_000691975.1). Classification (NCBI taxonomy): domain Eukaryota; kingdom Metazoa; phylum Chordata; class Aves; order Passeriformes; family Corvidae; genus Corvus; species Corvus brachyrhynchos. The sequence goes on along the minus strand of NW_008236509.1, from coordinate 1,371,563 downwards.
TCAGGAGTAACTAGTGTGGTTGTAGGGATCCCGACTTAAAAAAAAAAAAAATGCAGCCAGCCTTATTTTGGCTGGTGAGCTGTTCAAGCCTAAGTAAGGCTTTAGAGCATAACTACACAATAAGCTTGTTTGTATATACATGCTTATGTACTCCTAGAAGGCGCACAACCTTCTAATTAGGCAAATCATCTGCCCTTTCCAAAGGAAAATAACAGCACCGAGAAGCAATCAAAACAGGCGGAAACGGGCGAGAAGGAGAGGACAGGAGAGATTATACTCCCTGGGGCAGGGGGAGAAGGGGAGTGCGGGAGAAGGAGGAGGGGGAAAAAACAAACCCAGGCAGGAAACCCGGCCCCGACAACTTTCTGCCGAGGGCAGCTGAGATGCCTCATCCCGACTCTTCCTTCCCAGACAGGACGTTCGGTGTGGCCGCGGGGG
>NW_008236509.1:1366115-1370654 GCF_000691975.1 Corvus brachyrhynchos | reverse complement strand
CTGCCACCCATCCCCTGCCACTGCCACCCATCCCCGGGGCACTGCCACCCATCCCCGGGCGCTGCCACCCATCGCCCCGGCAGGTGCAAAGGGGCACACGGACACACGGGTAAGGGCTCTGCCGGCCCCAGGGAGGAGCTTGGAAAGTGGAAACGAGAAAGGAACGGAGCGAGAGAGAGCTCGGAGCAGCGGGACGAGAGCTGCACAGCTCCGCGCAGCACATTGGAGATGTCAGTACCCTTCCAGAGCTCGGAGCAGCGGGACGAGAGCTGCACAGCCCCGCGCAGCACATGGAGATGTCAGTACCCTTTGGCAGAGCGCGTGTTTATGGAATGCTGGCAGCGCGTCATCTGATTTACAGCTCGCACGGAGGGAAGGGCGGGAAAAAAACGAGAGAGAGAGAGAAAAAGAAAAGACACAAAAGCACCCCTAACTTGCCTCTTTCATGGAGAGACTCCTGAATGCAACAAGAACTTTATCTCTTTTCAGTTCAGTGTCGCTTAATCTGCCACACCACCATGCAGACTGCGCTTCCCATTTCCCTGTCTTCACCATTCCGTGAAAAATAAAGAAAAATGCCTATTTTTTTAATGCCTGAGGAGTGACACATTTAAATGCTTCTTTTAAATATTCGCATTTAGCCACAGCATAGAATTTGTCAAAGGCAATTATATAGTAAGGTAACTAATAAAATTCTGTATCAGTACTGTTTCCTAGTGCCAGCAGTGAAGGAACTGGCTTGGACAGTCCTGAACACCACATCAGCTCAGCTGAGCTCTCTCAGCTTCACATATTTCTTCACAATTTACTCCAAAAGTACCAAAATCAGAACCAGGAATATTGTGTAGAAACAAGCTGGGCTCTACAGTTCTCATCTTGGAACAATTATTTCCAAAGGCTAAATGTGTACCACTTACCATACATTTTGCCTTCATCTGATAAGATGATTTTCCTCCTCCCACATGGTGGATAGATAGCTAGAGCCTCCTGAAAGCTCTGTTCAATGTCAGGGCTCCAGACACCTTCTGCATCATTGTCAATAGGTTTATCTGCAGAATCACTCATTCTTTCAATATCTTCGGCAGGCCCCCCCCTGCCGCTCCAGCTGCTGGGCTCAATGGTGATGGCTGGGGTCTCCAAGCCTAAGCCTGGAGTCTTCAAGGGAATAAACCTGCAACACAAACAACCAACCCCAAAAGGCATTAAAGGCATGGAACTCCAGGCAAACATTTCTGCCTACTTCTGATGCTAAGTTAACAGCAGCTGAGCAGTAACATGAGCACAGGAAGCACCCAGGAAAAGTGAAAAATTGAGAAGCATTCTACCTCAAATGAGCAGAGGTGGAGCAATAAGGCTGTCAGAAGAGGAACTCTATCACATTTTCTGTGTGCAATTACACGAGGGCATAGAGAATCAGATTATTTTTCACAAATAGTCAAAGTGGGGGAAAACTCTCCAGCCACATTTCATCTGGCTGAAGACTGGCACCCTTAAAATAACAAGCCAGATCCTCAGGCAGGGGGAAATCAGTGTACTTCCACTGGCTGGAAGGGAAGCACACCAATTTATGCCACAGTGACCACCAGAGCCTAAAACCATTTGAACCTAAAAACAAAAGCAAAAACTATTGTTCACATTCATCCGGATGTCACTGGATTTAATGGAATTATACCAGTGATGCCACAGCTCAATGTAATTAACTGGAAAAGGCTGTAATTTTCAGATCTTACCCAAATAAATAATACAATCAGAATCCAAGCTACATACAAAAAGAAATCTTTAAAATGATAATACCAGAGCAAGGAATTACAAGAGAACATACATGCTTTGCCTGACTTAAAAGGTCTCTGTCACAGAACCAGAGCAGAACAAAAATTACAAGCTTCAAGTTGCTGAATCAATTTAATAAGAAATAATTTAATATAGCTGCACCTGCTCACACTAGCAGAGCTGCAGATCTGTCAGTGTTCCTTTTATATTTTTGAGAGAAATACAACTCTGCTATAAAGACTTGCTCCAGGCAAAAAAGCTGCTATACCAGACCACGTTCACCTCTGCTGTAATTCTTTGGGAAGTCAGTGAAATAACACCAGGAACAGATTTGGCTCAACATGTCTAGGCATAATGCAGTTTTATTTTGAAAAAAGAAGAGGTTTGGTGACTCTGACTGATCTAAGTGGATAGGAGTGTTCAAACATGCATGCATGCGCTGCAAACACAGTTAAAATCCAGTTTCCTGGATAAACACTCAAAACCTCTAAACTATAACATTTTTATTCTGCTGGGGCAGAAGAGAGGGGCTTCCCCTTGCGCACACCTCCATCCTCCTGCTGATACGCCTCTCACTGGGGTCTCAGGACGTGGCAAAACAACAGGTGAAAAGCAGCAGAACAGCATTCACCCCACGGAGAAAGAAGGGGAGGGTGTACATGGAAGGCCATGACACCTCTGACAAAACACCTTTGGTCTGGAGAGCTCCCCGAAAGAGGAAATATTTACAGCAGCCCTCACCCGAGCTCCCCAGCCAACCAACCGCTAGAGATAACCAAAACCTGACAGTCCGGTCCCTCGGAGGCCACGGTGTCTTGAAAAAAACCAGAGCTGCAGCTGGGGAAACTGGGAGCAGGCTCTCAGTCTCACAGACCAACATTACCCGTTTGACACCCAAAGTACAGGGTATTTCCACTTCTCCAGGCTCTAGCAGGAGCTCAAAGGGATCAGTACATGCGAAATAGGCTCCCATGAACTTGGTTTTCCTTGCTTGCCTGTCTGTTTCCACAGAGAGGCATTTCTTGACTTTGCATTGCTTTGAACATTTCAGCACAGCTTACGAAAATGTTAGTGCCTCCCCAGCCATAATAGGCAGGCTAATCACTGTCTCAAACGCCTTTTAATAACTGATAATGAGGGAGCAGATGGATTTGCAGGGAACCACACACATGTGAGCGGGTGAGAACTCTGGCCAAATGCACCACTCATTGTCCGGGAAATCCACAACGCACAAAATTTTTTAAGTTGTCATCACACAAAGGGAGACGCAAACCTTGATAAAATAGTGAAACCTCATCCGTCAGAACCCTCGGAAGGTTGAAGGGTTGATTCAACCTCTTGAAGAGTTAAATCTTGTATGCAAGATTTAGCCAAAGCACAATCACAGCAATACTGGGAAACTACTGACAAAAACATTCATGTCCATTTAAGCCTTCACACAGAGGGAGAATTTTTGGTAAATGAGAGGTAATTGAATGTTGATGGAGATAATTAGGGGGAGGGGTCAGTTTTATTGCAATAGTGCAGGGGAAAATGGCTGCTGGAGGGTTTATTGGCCTCACATGATCGAACCACGACGAGTATTTCAGAAGACAGCACAGAGTGGGATGCATCACTGGCTCTGTTTTCCAAAGGTGCCTATGGGAGGAAATCCTTCCCCTCCCTGAACCCAGGCCCAACGGCTTGCAATGCACAGCACAGCCATGGGCAGCTTCTGCTCAGCTCAACCACCCTCTGCTTACAAAATCTGCCACAGTCATAGCCTCAAGTCCTATTATCATCCTATAAACCAGCCCTTGTTATTACATTATGCTGAAATAATAATTAAAATGCACAAGGAACACAGTGAGGCTCTAAAGTAATTAATGTTACTTGATAGTCATGTTATATCTTGCATTGTGTTTACTGGTGAATTTTCACTAATGTGCTATCTGCCTTCCCATTCCTTTTTACCTACTTGCATATCATCTTGAGGCACTCATAGCTACTATTCCAGCCTCTAAAGTGTAAGATAACCAAGTGTTTTTTGCAGAACATCTGTACAACAGGGGCGTGGAGCAGCCTGCTGGAAGAAAACCTCTCATATTAAAGGTTATTTCCATTTTGGTGAATGCTGACACTGCAGATCAAGCCAGAGGGCCAAGGAGGAATAAACCTTGTATTACAACTGCTAAATGGCTCCCTCTTATTTCAGGAAAAAAATGAGCTAACTCAGTTAATCATTTCCAGCTCAGCTCTAAGTATCAAAACCCAATTCCACCTCCTCCTTAGCTTGAATTCTAAGGACTCAACTGTGATGAAAAATTTCAGACCTGTTATTCTGGAGTTCAACACGATTATCAAAAATAATACAAGCTGTCAACAGACGAGCTCTGTTGCACATTTCTAATGAGATATAAATCTCATGTGAAAAAATGTGCATTTACAATCTGATTTAGATTTAGAAAAAACTTTAAAAAGCGGGCCTTCTTTATATTAGCAAACTCCAAATCTTGCAATGCCACCTTTCAGCAGAGGAAGAGCTAAGCTCCTGGGGGCAATTAGCCCCTCCTCCCCTGCCCAAAGTCAGAGATTGTACACATGACAGATCGAGTTGAAGAGTTCTGTATGTGCTCTTTATCATGTTAACTTTCAGAGAACCAATTTCCTACTTGCACTTTCTGTTAACAAAACTAAAACACATCAACACTATCTAGAAAACCAACCAACCAAAAAAAAAAAAAAAAAAACAACCCAAAACCACAAAAAAAAACACGCAAAAAAACAAAC
>NW_008236509.1:1363773-1366091 GCF_000691975.1 Corvus brachyrhynchos | reverse complement strand
AAAAAAAAAAAAAAAAAAAGACCCAAAGCCCACAAAAAAATAGAGCAACAAAAAAACCCCCAAACTCAAAAGATTTTAGCTCACCTTTTTGTACATTCTAAGACAGCTTAAAGCACACTGCTGCAGTTTAGGAGGTCTCTCTTCAGAGTTTTCCTTTTAACACCAGCCTTACACATTTCAAGACAGCTTCCCCTGTGCATAAAACTCTTTTAGCTGCAAACCAAATGCATCTGTCTTGCAGTTGCTTTCTACTCTCTGCAGTTAAGTCAGTTCTAAATATATCTGTTTTCCTCATGCAGTTATTAAGACACTTTTTCTCTGCATGTTGGAGGTATGTCCCTCCCGTCAAACATCACAATGTCACACTTAGGAACAGAGAAACCATTAGGGGCAACAGAGGGTTTTATAAACATGTTTTATAGCCAGGCCATTCAAGACAGCTTGGTGAGCTACAAGATATGACTTACTGTCATTATGTTCACTCACTACAGTAACTTGAAAAATTACTTTAAAATCTCAGAGAAACAAGGCTAGCTGTTGTCAGAGCCGATCAAACCAATGCGTTTAGCTAAAACCAAATGATAGCCCGCAACTTCTTATTAAGGGAATGGTTTCTTTGCTTAGACAAAACATTCTCCTGTGCCTTTCACTTTATGAGCAATGCAAACCTGGACTTGCCCTGAAAGCTGCTGCTCACAGACCAACAACTGAGATCAATGGCTCCTCACAGCAGCGTAGGACAAGTGCAGATTTACGGCCTTGGTATGTTTCATAGCCTTCAATATTTGCACAATGAACTAACACAGAAATGCTGTCTTTCAAAAGTCATTAGAGCTGGATCTTATTTTACAGTGTCTTCCAAAAGTTAAACCATTTTCTCTTTTGTTTAATTAATTTACTTTCTTGAGTGTCGGTGTACAGGTGCCGAATGGTGCCTTCTCTGTGCTATCAAATAACCCCTAGAAAAGGATTAATGCTTTGCAGATATTGGTGCAGGAACACAAGAATGACTGAAAACATGCCTTGGTTCTGAGAGCTGTCTGAGGGAAAAAACTGTTATGTCTCCCAAGTCTTCTAAACTGTGTCTGCTCGAAGGGGATCAAGTGCAGGTATTTCTGAGACTGAGCACCAGTGTTGTTACCCACACTGATCTTCTTGCTATGAACAGCTGCAGAGTGCTACCAAATCATTCTTACAGCCAGATCAGTATTTCTAAAACACGTCTTTCAGAAAAAAATCTTAATTCTTGAGGTAGAGAGTTCGAGTGTTGAAGGGGTAAATAACACTTTTAAGAATACATTATATTTTTAGTTCATGAACAACCTCATCTTAGCCTCAGTTATTTAAAAACAATGGCATGAGGAATCCAACAAGCTTTTTATAAACATCAAGATGGTAATGAGCAGATGAGCGCAAACCAACTAATTCTAAATTTGCAGATGGCAAATTTTCTCTGAAGGTTTGAAAAGTTGCAGGCCCATGGGATTTTCCTTCTGCTTTGTTCAGCAGTGCAAATCCACAGCTGGAGCGCCAAAGCTCTGGAGAGAATCCAGAGGAAGAAACTTATCAGATCTAGAAAACATGACCTACCAGGAAAGGAATTGGGTTTGTTTAAATTTAGAGAAGACTGATGTGAAAAGATAACCACTTTCAAATAAGGAAAAGGTAAGAGCAAAGCAGAGAAGCAGCTCTTGGCAATTTCTACCAGGGATAAGATATGAAGCAAAGTACTTGAGTTGCAGCAAGAAAACCACAGGTTGGGCATTTGGAGGATCGTTCTGACCCCACCAACAGAAGTGCTCAGCCTCCAGGGGTGCTGGGGAACTGCTGGGGAACTGCTGGGGAACAGAGATTGTTCCAAGCGGGTGACACAAGCATTTCTCAGGAACGAGCTCAGCACTGTGTGGGCTAGAGCCATGACCTAGATGATGCCATGAGACGGGGCAGCAAAAAGCCCCAACAGAAGGAAGCCTGCAGTGGGAGCACATCCTTGGCTAGGCATGGGGGAATCCAGCTGCCTGAGAGACTTCCCAGATGTCCCAGTGACCAGACAGCTTTGTCAGCTGCAGGGCAGAAATCCAGGCACAACCAGGCTTCCTCCTGCGGATGCCTGTGGAGCTCCTCTGCCCTGCACAGCTGCTGGACACTGCTGCAGGAACACTGTGGGCTACAGCCACCTTATCAAAGCAGCCAGGATGGGAAGGAACACCAAACCACCAAGCTGGGGAGCAGAAGGATCCATCTCCTTCTGGTGCTGTCCATGGGAGTTTTGGGAAATGAGGCTGCCTCATCCCCAGACACCCCACTCTACCAGCCAC
>NW_008236509.1:1316223-1363743 GCF_000691975.1 Corvus brachyrhynchos | reverse complement strand
TGTGAACTGCCTGATCCTCCCTATCACACCCAGGTTTCTCAAGCTCTTTCTGCACTGATTAAAGTAAATATGGAATTGGTGGGAAGCTTGAATTTCTCTAGGATTTTATCCTTCTACTTTGCCAGTGAAAGTATCTTTGTAGTGTTTATGCAAGTCAAGCATGCAAAGAAATTACTTCTTTATTTACAAACAAATTCATAGTGGATTTTGTAGCTGTGATGTGTAACTGTGTATGGATTTTTCTGATTCTCTGAGGTGTTCAAATGGCATTACTTTCAGGAAAACACTATATTTATTCAAGCCACTTTACATATAATTTTTTTTATGAGGAATGGATATGGCACAGTACGAAGAATAAAAATGTAAATAATTTACAGAGCATCCAATGGTGAAATCATTAGATTAAAATTACTTTGTACTGTATTTTTGTTACATGTTCTACTTATCAGCAATTATTCCCTCTAAGAAGAAAGAGCACAGGAGAGAGAAGCAGCCCATTTCTAGGATAAAGAATTCCTTTAAACCTCAGTCAGACTAATTCAGCCATTCGCATTTGCCACAGAGATGAAAAAAAGAGGTTTTCTTTGACTGTGAGAACACTTCAGGAAGAAATTCTGATGTTGTGCTTTTTTGGTGATCAAATAGTTGTATGCAGTGGTGCTTCCATGTACTTCCTATCATTCATATGAACTAGCTTTATTATCCTAAGACTGAATTTACCATTTCTTGCTTGGGATTCAAGCTATTTATTAACTGCCAACTACCGATTTCTGATTTGTCTTTGGGATCTGTGCAGGAATAACATGATCAGTCCAACTACAGCCACAGAGCACCTGTGAAAAGCACATGATGTTTTTTCCTGAGGTGAGTGCATTATGCAGTGAATTTGGATGCACTTCCTTCCCCTCAACTACCACACTCAGGGTACTCACAAAAGTACTAGGAAGGCAGTGCCACGCCAGAGTGTAAAATACCAAAACCATGTAACTTAACATCAGTAAATTGATGGTTTTCTTCCAACAGAACTTGGCAGCCTGCTCATCTGAGAAGATTTACACATGTATTTTCACAAACTGTAAGGAAACTTCCTGAACAAAGGGTGACTGAGATCAGCAAGAGTAGGCAGCATATAGGCCTAAATGTGAAATTAGGATTACATGAAGTATTTATAAAGAGAAACAATGCGTTCTCCTTGAATTGCTCATTTTTTTTGCTTATAGAAACAGATTACTCAGCAAAGAGTGGGTTGATGCTAATACATGGGAATTCTTCCCTTTGGAAACAGCTTTCATCTCTGCACTCTTTATGCAAGTGAAAAGTCTATTTGGTACCACTCTGAGAGCTTCATTTATTTACTTTTCCAAAGGCTGCTTTTGTTGATAGATACAATTATTGTCATAATGATGTTGAGTCATTAGCTCCAACCCAGTTTTCTTGTCCATTAGTTTTAATTTCATACAATTAATAAAATGGTTCTCCTTCTCAGTGGGGAAACGACTGGATTCTGACTGTGCCTACACCATACTCACGGCTCAGGAGGCTTTGTGCTGGCTCACCAGGATTCCTTCTGCAGGCAGCTCCAGCTTCAAAACGTGTGTTATCAGGCTAGTGACCAGCAATCCAGCATGCCAAAGTGCTGCACATCATTCATGGTCCATGGTCTGCACTGATTACCAAGTTATCACCGGGTAGGTGAACCTCAACATACCCCTGGTGAATCCCTGTCTCATTACAGTCACAGCTGCTCCAGATACAATTCCTTCCCCATGTGATACCGAAGCAGCCACACTCATCCTAGGTGCTAGTGCTCATTTACACCCAGCTGGTTTCAATTATAAGGGTGTTCCTGGCATTTAACCCAGCTCCAACACTGCACTGTGGTGGCAACCAACAAAGATTATTCTAAATATGACTTGGCACTCAGTGGAATGAAGAACAGTGAGCAGCACCATGTCTGGCTTGCTTTTGCTAATTGCCAACACGAAGCAAAGGAAAGGATAAAATATTTACCAGCTCTCAGAAGGAGAAGCCATTCTCCCTGCAATAACCCAGCTGCTGTGCTGTGCAGGAGGCGCTGACCAGGCACCTCCTGCCACCCAACGGGGACGGCTCCAGAGTGGCAACACCCAGTGCCAGTGCAACGCCGTGGTGTGCTCAGCCCAGCTGTGTGCCAGCTGGGACATCTCCATGGCAAAAGCTGCTAGCCTGTACAGTGGGGATTACTGATATTTCACTCATTCAGTAGTTATGCAGCTTTGAGAAGAATGGTCCGTGATGGAGGTGGGTCTGTCCATTTGGGGCAGGGGGCTCTGCTCCCAGAGCAAGCGAAACGGCGTGGGCTTGCCCAAGGACTGTTCTTTGGCACTGAGAAATGGTCTGTAAGAAACACTTCCCAGCCCAGGACCTGTAGGTAGAGGTCACAGAAGGTCCCTCAGGGCAAGGTCTGCAGCCACTGCTTTGCTTGGGCATGTTCGTGGAGCAATGTGTTTGGAAGGTCACCCTAATCCATCCTGCTGCCAACACACGTAAACAGAAAGTGAAAACTAGTGTGTGTAACTGCCAGGACAATAAGGTTTTTTGACGTATAAGACTGGGAAATGGGACAGAAAAATAGGTGCAGTTCTTGCTCACGTGCAATAGCTGTCTATTCCTTGAATCCTTACCCCGTGGAGGCTGAGGCAGGGATTCAGTGTGTACAGAGGCTCTGTGCCTTCCCAGTGACTCCACAAATTACCAGTTACAGCATAAAAGCCCAAAGAAAAGAGTCACTGGCCCTCCTTCAGCTCCAGTGCTGTTCACCTCTCCCTGCCTCTCCGTACACACAGCTTTGGGATCCAGACCTGGATCCAGGCACAAACACACTCAGTACCCTCGGAGCTGTCCATCTTCTGCATCTACTGGTGCTTTTCCCATCTGTCCCATCTACCTGGGAGTATGTGAGTGATGCAAATGCAGTCAATGGCTTTCACATGGGTAAATAGATGATCTCTTCTTTGTAGTTTGCTGTCACTGCCTTCCCACAGCATCGCTGAGCAATTATTTTCATTTTGTACCCCAAAAGCCAAACTGGAACCATTAATACCACCTACCAAGTGTTATAAATACCAGAATGAGGTACATCCTTGATCTCTGGTGTGTTACAAGCTTCCTGTTGGGACCACATATGATCCATGGCTCACACAAATGATGGACTTGGCAGCAAGTCGTTCTGTCTAGATGTAGCTCTGAAACCCAATTTTTCCCCCCCCGACTCCCTGAGCCTCCCTAGTTTTATTGGAGTTCCCATGTCACACAGACATTTGCAAAACCAGATGGAATTCTTCACATTCATAGCTCTCTTATTCTATTTCTGGCATATGACTAAGTGGTTTTGTACTCCAGCACTAGATTTTTTTCTTTTCTTTTTTTTTTTTTTTTAATAATAGCTTGTTTTCAGGATGAAAGGTTTTTTTCCACAATGGCTGCAAAAACATGAGTGTTCACTCTAACAGCTCTTAGTGAAGTGGAGAAAGGGACAGAAAGCCACCTGCTTGAACAGCTTTATATAAGTTCAGTCAGGAAAGGGAAAACCAATGCTATTTGAAGGGTGGTCCAACATCTGACTGTTCACACGTAACATAAAACTTTCGCCTATATAAAAAAACATTTTATATAATGATTTAAGTATTCTGTTAAACAGGTACAAAAAAGGCACAGCGAAGTAAAAGGTTCATTCATTTACTCAGGTGCATTTGTTTAAACAAGAAACAGCCATATGATTAACCCTTTCCCTATTCCAAGCTGAAGAAGGTCCCTTCTTTTACGAAGCAGGAGAAAAGCAAATTTTGGACAAACTGCAACATCCAATTGGCCAAAGCCACCCCTGGAATCCAGTGCTGGCACCTTTCATCCCTCAAGCCCACTTGTTCTCTGCTTTGCAGATGTTACACAAACACTCCTTTGTGTAAGTGCAAACACACACACACACACACACACACAGACTTTCTCAAACATTTGCTGGAAGAGCTAAATTGCCACTGAAATTCATTTTACAAGTTTAGAAGCTCTACCAAACAGTCTCTGTGAGCTCTATCCCTCTAAAGCTGCTACAGAGGTTGTCTCATGCTCACCTGAATGTGCTGGTTTTGTATCAGGCAAAACCAGGAAAAAATAATTTTATTCTGCTTTGGTGTTACTACTTGAGCTACAGCCCCGGGCTCTGATTCTGACAACAGAGCCATTTTATACATAGGAATAATCACTCCAAGTTTAATGAAGCTCCTCACATCTCCGTTAGCAATTGTTTTGGCTGCTCCTATCAGCCCTGGAGGAGCCTGGAAACAGAGGAGTGATAATACTGGGAGGCTCATTTTGGGAAAGGCCATGGTTTTCTGGTGATAGGACACAGAACTGCAAGACAAAAATACCCAAAAAAGAGATTTCAGAAACCAGCATGTGAGATCAGCTAGGACTTGGGGTCCATGTCAAGTACTCACAACATGTCTACAGTCTTCATCACACGCCAGCACTGGAAACCACACCTTGGGTTTTTGTGTGTACAGAAAAATCAAAGCAACCATTTTGTTTGCAAGTGCAGTAGCTGTCAAATAAAAATATTTTAACTCATTTTGTCTTCCAACTGCTAGCAGTAGTGTTATGGGCAAATTACCCGCCAAATTAAATTTTAAGTCTGAGCTGTTCATCTGTCTATTACAAAGGAAGCCTTCTATGCGAGGAAATGAGCATTACTAATACAGCACTTCAACACTGCAACTTCTTTCTTCCATCTCACTCTTGCCCCCAACACCTGTCCTCCCACAGGTGGTGAATGCATTGGCATTGGCTCCACTGACATCCATAGGTCTGTTTCACAGAGATAGTGACAGATCTATAGCTTGCACTGTGCCCATAATGGAAAATTTATTTCTTGCATCTCATATAAAATTCCTCTGAGAGTTGAGGATGCTTTTATGCAGCAGGACTTGCATCTTCTGCAAGGGAGTAGTAGAAAACACTTTCCTGCTGCGATCTTCCTGCTGAGATCCTGAAACAATCCCAAACTGTGGCAATCTTTAATTGCCATAATTGAACATAAGTAAAACCTGCAATGTCTGGCTGTAGCATTTTCAAAACTCAATATAATAGTTATGCATTTCTTATACACAGAATAATATAGTTATTCTGCACTTCTCTTGTAGTTATTGCCTGTTGAGGAAGCAATTTCTGTCTTAAGCTCTGACTTATATTTCCAATCTATTTCAACTCCTTGTTCACTGTAGTTTAATCCTGCTTCAGGGGGTGTCAATCTTCCACAAAAATAACTTTGCTGGCGACCATTAGAATTGTGAATTCACTGGACACCGGCAGAGCTAAAGAAGAGATGGCTGGGTTCAGGCAGCAGAAAATAAAACATCTAAAAACCCAAACAAACAACACAAGCCTAGGAACTAATCCTGATAATTCTCCTGGACTTTAAGAATCTTGAATTTAACAAAAATAGCGATTTCCCAGCACACTCATTTCTGCCACAGCACCCCTTCCTCCCCTGTGCTCACCATGCACATTTTCATGGGCAATCATCACCTGCCTCAAGAACAGCTGCCCTGTCCAAGACCTCGCTCCGGGTTTCCAGCTCTGGCTGCAGCCCCAGGCGCCCCTCAGGAGCTGTCCCATAAAGGTGTGATGTGGAGACCATCACCTGCCCTGGATCTGCCCAAGCTCAGCAGACCCTGGCCATCTTCCCCTACTGAGTCACCCTCCTGCTGCTCCCCAGCTGGAGCTGTGTCTTGGAAAGGGAGTGTCGGACTCATCCAGCCCCACGGGGAGGTCTGTGCTGGGGGTTTTCACTGCTCTCTGCTCGCTCCCGCCTGGCACTAACATCTGTCCCTGCCACGTGTGGAAGAGGAGGCGGCAAGTGAGCCCCAGCAGAAACCCTTGCAGAGAGGAGCCTCTCCAACGAGATAGTTTCGTGGTGATATGAAAATATATTAAATTCTTCAAATTCCCCAGGGGAAGGAGAATATACAACAAAATGCCAATAACGTTTTCAAATGACAAAAGAAAAGCATCTCTCCCCACAGTGGTCAAAAATACCTTGCTAAACTAGCCAATGGTTGAAATTTCTGGTACAAATACAATGCCTCTATCAAAGTATTACTTAGTATCTGAAGGTTACGCACTATCAAAATCTGTTTAGGAACAACAACGCTCTTGCATGCACACAGTTCTGTTCAAAATACTTAGTCAAGCTCAGAAAAAGACAAACAGACTCAATTATTTATACATTTAAATTATGTTAAATCACATTAGCTCTTCAGAATTACTTCTGTTTTTCATAAAGTCCATGCACAAGTGCTCCTTTAAGTCAATGGATGCTTTTATTGTAGTGAAAACTGAGCACCTGTAGCATGGCTTCTCCAGTATGTTTTGAATTAGAGGCTAAGGGTGGCTTCATGTTGACAGCTGAGACTTCAAATTTCACTATTTAATTCACCACCACAAAACACCATTAAAACCCTGCACTTTTTTTGTTTTTACATTTCAGGCTGCAGGCTTTTCAGCCCTTGCAGGGCAGACCTCTCTTTGAGCTAGAACAATTTCTGGACTTGCAGCATAAGCAAATGTCAGAATGGCAGATCTGACTATCAATCCTGAATTATTTTGTTTCTAGTGAATCTAACACTTCAAGAAAAGCGTTGCAGTGTCCTTGGTTCTTCTCCTGCTTAGCCATTGATTTGCTTATGGTTCTTTAACCCTTCCCGTGCTTTACCATTCATCACATCCTCTTCACTGAGCAGCTCAGGCAGGTTGTGATCCAGTACCCTCAAACCTTACTGCTAGTTAAATCCCTGGGAATCCTAGGCAAATCTATTTTGCTTAACTATTTTTGATATTATTAATATTAATGAATACAAATAAGAAGGAGAGAGTGACCCAGGCAAAAAAGAATGACCCCGAAAGGGAATGAGCCAGCAAATGACCCAGAGAAAAGAAAGTATTTTGGCTTTCTTCCTCAGAATAGCTGTTGGTTTCCTCAAATGACATTTTTAAAATTTTATTTGAAAGCATTAAAAAAATGCTGATGAACATTACAGTAGAAGCAAGCTTGGCTCTTGGTAGAGAAACATTATGACTTAGAGCCAAGGACTTATTTTTCACATGTGAATTATTTTTTGAACAGCATTTCCTGGCTCAATGTCACTGCACCACAGATAGATATGACAGCAGATAAGTACATGAGATTTTAGATCAACAAGAGTGTTACTTTTACAATGAATACATTTGTAGTCAGAGCTCAAAAGTGGGTTTATTTCTGCTGTGCATGAAAGATGTATTGCACACTATTTTATTAATACACTTTTCCTCTTAAAATGGAATGTAATTCAAATTTTCTGACACTGCAGCTGCAATGGATTTCCTAACCATGTGGATTTACAGTAACAAACTCTTCAATTTTCTTCCCCCTCTAGCTCACCTCTCTGCCACCTTGATTTATTTCTGTTTCACAGCTGTGCCTACCAAATGATTCTTGCTCTCACTCCACACTTTCCCCCCTCTTCCTGCAGCTGATACAAACTAAAACACAAATTTTATGGGAATGTGAAATTAAAGAACTCTCAGAGCAAGAATACAATGTCCAGTATTGAAGGGAACAATTTACCAGAGGGTGGGCAGAACAACCTGAAGGATGGAGGTTCAAATCTAGAAAAACTTAAAAATTCTCAGCTTAGATTCCACCATCAGAGTCAGTAGTCACTACAGCACACCAGGAACTCTTCCCTTCATGAAATTTACCCACCTCTGGGATTTACAGCACTAACCACCACAAGCAGCAATTGCTTGAGTTACATAAATAAAGCCCCAAATATTCCACTCTCAAAATCAGTGTTGCTGCTTTCAAAACTGGCACCAGAAAACCTTAGTAGCACAAACATTATCCAAAAGGCAAACCAATCCAAATAAATAATGAAAACCAGATTGAAGCAGAGAACAAGGACACACTGAGGACCAGCAAAATGAAATTAATGGGTAAAATACTGATGAAAACTGAGGGAGCCTGCCCTCAGCTCCTTCCCCTCCCCAGAGCAGCACAGATGTGAAAGAGAGCTGGGTGCTGTGCCCCATCCAGCAGAGAGCTTCCCTTTCTAGTGTTACACAGGGATTCAAAGGGGCAGAGCCCAGGATGAAACTGTAGCCCTGTGTTTATGTACGAATTACTGAGAAGTTACTTAACCTTGAGCCACCCTGACGTCATGAGCTTGGGCATCCTTAAGTCTCTCAGAAAGGGAGCTGAAGGAAACCCTGTGGCTTGTCTTTACTGCTGAATATCCCTGCCCTGGGTCCTTGGTAGGGACACTGGGACACTGCCTGCCAGGGACAGGCTCTGAGGGAGCAGCAGAGTGTGCAGACCTCAATTACAGGGACGCTGCACTTGCAGGGCAGCCCAGCTGCCAACCACGCAGAGATTTGCAGCGATAACAATTATACTTAAAAGCCTCACTACACGTCTGAATGCATTTACACATTCTCCTTTTACTCTCTATTTATTATTAATGGCAGCTCAACTAATATCAAGACCCCGGCGTGTTTGGCACTGTAGGTGCACAGAAGGGCAGCAAGTTCTTGCTCTGAGGAGTTTACAGCCTAATTATAAATGACAGCAGATGGAGGGTAAACATTGTGAGCTGTTCTGCTTTTTATTAGGAAACTTAACTCAGGTAACAATTTCTAACCAGATAGGAACAATTACACATTCAATCATGGGCCACAGCCCAGGCTGCAGGCGTAT
Source organism: Corvus brachyrhynchos (assembly GCF_000691975.1). Lineage (NCBI taxonomy): Eukaryota > Metazoa > Chordata > Aves > Passeriformes > Corvidae > Corvus > Corvus brachyrhynchos. Next base: position 1,354,976 of record NW_008236509.1, on the reverse strand, counting down.
CCTGGTCAGTCTGACACACTGTGTGACAGTGGTTACTTCCAGGACAGATAACCAGGTCCCAGGAGATTTGGGGCTTTACAGATGACCACCCGTACAGAGATTTTGCAGGAAGCAAACAGGAAAGCATGTATTTAAATCCACATCTGTTCACCAAAGGACTTAATGTGTAAGCCCAGGACATGCATCTGATGGCATTTTGCACTTCCTCACATTTTAGGTGTCACTCCTAAGTCCACCTTAAATAAGCTGCCTAGGTAACTTCATATTAATCATCTGTGAAATCATTAAAGTCACACATTACCATTAAGATCTCCACAAAAACAGGATTTTGAGGTTGTAACTGATAAATTCTGTCCACCTGAGGACCATACTGGTAATTCACCAGGAAGCTGCAGCCTTATGTGTTTTACGCATCTTGAAACCCTGCGCCCACCCTTGCTGTGGCAGCAGACCCATACCAGGCACCAGGCTCTGTGGGGCTTGGTATGAGCCACACACCAACATCTGAGGACCCCTCATCTGTAGGAAAGCACTGGGGACTGAGCTGAGCTAACAGTGCATGGGGGAACAGCTCCCATGGACAGCCCAAGCGTTAGGGAATAGGGTAACACTGTACTGGGCCCTGAGGCTGGAGCGTCAGGAGTGGGTTCAAGTGAGCAAGGAGCCCTGGATCTCTTAGACCACAGCTGAGCCTTGTGCCCTGGGTGGCAAACACAGCTCTCCCCTCACTGGGATGTCCTGGGCAGGATGTTTTTGCATTCAGCCCTCTCAGAGGCCATACCTCAGTACTGCAGAGCACCAGAGACCCACCAGCTGTGTTTTGGATCTAAGAGATTAATGTCATGCTGAGACTTTATCTGCTGCACTTCCTATTGCTTTACAAGGACTCTGCAGCCTGTGCTGTAGGATTGGCAGCTTGCTGAGCCCTTCCCAGGGCCCTGGCAGGACACCCTGGGAGGACCTCTTGTGCAGAACCTCGTTCACAAACAGCCGACCCTCAAGCGCAGGAGGTGCCGAGCACCACACGTTCCACGGAAGCCAGCCAGTGCCACAGGGGACTCACGGCCCCACACTCAGGACGAGAACTGAGTTTGCTACTGCGAGGTACAGAATCACAGCACCACTTCCCAGGTCTGGCAGAAAACGGGTGTGTAAAGTTCAGATTCCCACGGGGGCATGCAGCTGTTTTGGGAAGCCAGAAGTACCTAGCAAGCTACTGATTACCAGCCACATCCATGTAGAAGAAAGGTTATTTATTGCACCACACTGTGGGGATGACTGCATCAGCTAAGAGTCCTGGGCTTAAAAATCATTTTGTTCTCATTAGTAAATTCACAAACAACTCATAGAACAGGGGCAAAGTTCTTTATGGCTCCCTCACTTCCAAGGCCTCCCCAGGCTACCTTTGTCCGCCTTCCATAGCTGAGACACCTAAGGCTCCTGTGACCCTTCCCCACGCAATGAGAGCACTCTCAGCCACACATTTCCAGAGGAGATCTCTTTCCTGAGAAGCTACGACACGGCTATGCCAGCTAAAGATACCACAAGAACCAAACTCTTTTGGGTTATTCTCTATTCTCAAATAGACAAATTTCACACAGGAAGATGGGCAGGTCTCCCCAGAAGTCCCCCCCTGCCATAGCTGAGACACCTAAGGCTCCTGTGACCCTTCCCCACGCAATGAGAGCACTCTCAGCCACACATTTCCAGAGGAGATCTCTTTCCTGAGAAGCTACGACACGGCTATGCCAGCTAAAGATACCACAAGAACCAAACTCTTTTGGGTTATTCTCTATTCTCAAATAGACAAATTTCACACAGGAAGATGGGCAGGTCTCCCCAGAAGTCCCAGCTCCGCAGAGTGCAGACGCAGGCAGAGGGGAGCTCGGTGCTCACACACACTGAGCCCTCCAGCAGCTCCCTGGGCTCAGCCTGCCGTATGTGTGGAGGGCTGGCTCTCATACCCAGGCTTCTTCTTGTGGAGCCTAAACAGGGAGTCCAGCTATTGTTCTGGAGTAATAGTACAAATTCAGGATACATTTCACAGCACAAAAGGGTGAGAAAACCATTTTGCTACCGCAAAAAATTAAAAAATTTACTTAGAATTGGACAATTAATCTTCTCGGATTTGGTCTTGTCAAACATACCCTGTGTCTTATGGAGATTCTGCAACCTTCTTTATGCTACAGCCACATAAAATGTGAAGGAAAAAAAAGAAGACAACTCAGGGAAAAATACTTCATATTTCAGACTTCTCCTTCCTAATAAGCAAAATCCTTGATAGAAGACTTTTGTCCCAGCCAGGCTACAAGAATGATGTACAGGGACTGCAGAAACGCTGAATGTCTTTTGAGGATCCTGATGATTCTCCCTCAGAGAAACCACCATGGATCAGCTAAAGAAGAAATTTGAGGAGGAGACTGCTGCATGTCCAGATTACACTACTTCTGAGATATTATGCAGAGGGGGAAAAAAAATGTTTATACCCTTGGAAGACAGAATAATAATTTGAATTATAGGTCTCTCCTCCCAGGCAGCATCAGGATTAGATGACTGATGTAGAAAGCAAAAGATTTGAGGATGGCTTGAGACTTTACCACAAGAAATTTATGGCAAATTTTGAATAAATCCTCAAGTTGTCCTTCAATCTTCTATTCCTGTCTTCAAATGATTTTTCAGATATTCCAGCAGGCCTGGAGAGAGGGCAATGAGTGGGCACTGGTGACTTCAAGGCTGCCTGCACAGCAAATCAGCACCAGAAACAGAGGGTGAAATCTCAAAGACAAGGAGGGTGCTTTCTATCTCCCACACTTAATGCAATTATGAAGTAGATTTTCTGGGGGACTCCTGCCTCTGCTGTGACACACATGGCAGCTCGTGGCAGTCCAGGACTGATCCAGAGGCAGAGGACCTTCACCCCAGCAGCTGCAGGCTGAGAGGGATTTCTCAGCAGAACTGTAAAGCAGAGCTGCACGGTAGCACTGGGTGATGCAGATTAAGGAAGCCACAAGTGGTTTCTTGTTGCCCTGCGCCCTCCACTACATCAGTTAGGAGCTGGCAAAAAACCTTCCCCTCTGGCTTTCTCAGGCTTTCAGCATATTCCAAGTAGGGGAAGGGCACCTTGGCTTACAGCAGCACACGCCTGGCCTCCTCTCTCTCCTCACTCAGGTAATGGAGCTTCGGAAGGACTGCCAGCAGCGAGTCAGGGCTCACAGCATCAGCCACATACCACTGGCAGAAGCTGGACAGGGGATGGCCGTCACTGGGTCTTGTGGGGCAGGGAGAGTGGATCCTTAGTGATTCCTACCCGTTTCAGTGTGAATTCTGCAGCTGATAGGGCACTTTTGAAAAACAGCCCAAGAGAGGCACAATATTCCACATGAATGGCCTCAGTCCTGGGGACTCCACACTCCCTCTTAACCTGGGAAATGACTATTGAGGCACACAGCCCTGGCAACACACTGAGGTCTTCTTTAATACGTGCTCTGATTTCAGGGAGATATTAAGGAACAAAGGAAAAAACAAATATATACACATTCATGCACAGCTGGAAAATATGAGTTTACTCTTGCAAAGTGAAGAAAGTGTCAGATCTTGTCAGTGACTTCATACTCACTGTGAAGCTCAGAAGGTTTAGTTTCTACATCCTATTCCAACAAAGCTGCTCTGATTTTCAGGGAGTTTGGCTTTTACAATTGGACGAACATGATTATGAATGATTTGCATGAGGGACTTTCCCAGGCATGCTTTATAAGCTCCCTCAGACTGCTGAAATTGTGTCAGTCTTTTCTCTCTCACAGTAAAACTTCAAGATTTCTTTCCCAGGGACTTGGAACTGTGTGCACAGTATTTTGCTATTAAGTGAAAACCTTTCCTATAAAATATCAGAGTATCTGGATCACTGCATCCTCTTTCTCATCATCCTAGAGTCTTTCTCCCACCATGTTAGTGTTGTAAATTCTGCAAACAACAGTTCTTTGGGCAAAAATTAGGAAATGTTTTTTCCAGGCATTTAGCACTGAATCATTATCTGTGTCTATGAGCCCTCTGAGAGTTTCACATAAATTCCAATTGCTTTTCCACTCCATTCTTTTTTCCATTCTTGAAGATGGTTGTTGCATAAAGGTCTTCGGGATTCTACTTATTTTATTATTGATTTTTTTTTCTGTTCTATAAATTATCTGTTTCTATCTGGTAGTCTTTTCCTTTCAATGATTTACTTCCCTGTGAAGAGGAAGAAGGAAAAAGCAAGTTTCAAATATGCAAGTAAATACCTAGATAACTGCAGAAATAGTCCAGTAACTACACACCAGGAGATGGAAATCAGAAATAAAAATAAGAAGAATTATGCAGATAATAAAAACTGTCACTTGTTAGACACATCAGGAGACTGCTGTGACCTCAGGCCTGTGGTCACAGAAGCCAAAATCAGTTAAAACCTGCAGAGAGCATTGCAGATTGCATTTATGATTTCCACTGAGATCTCCACATTAGAAACTCCGCTATTATTTTAATTCTTGGTTGATGATTGAATGTTTAAGTTCATTTTGGCTTTTGCTGTTTTGAAAATGAAACCTAACTAATGGTTTCATTGCAGTCTTAAGGAAGGCTTTGTTTCATGTGCAAAGCAAACACTTAGCGAAGGGTACGATTAAAGCCAGACAAGTAAATGTTTTACAGAGATAGTTTAGAAGCTGCAGCACAGCAAAACAAGTATTTAGTTAAATGCTGAGAATCTGACCTGTCTGCATAGATGCTTCTTTTGTCTCCCCCCCCATCTTCTTTTTTTTGGGTTTTTTTGTTGTTTTTTTTTTAATTCTGTTCTCTTGCTTGGGATTTTATTCAAAACCACAAAGAGATTTTTTGCAGCCCCAAAACAAGTTCTGGTGCCCAGTTTTTCAAGAGGATGTTGCCAGTAGTGAGCAAGGCTAAACACAGTTTACTGAAACTGCCTTCAGCAAGTATGGCAGAGTGCAAAAAGGGGGTAAGGGGAAAAATCTGTGTCTTGAGACTCTGAGCAACTGCTGAAACAGCAGAGCATACTGTTACCTTAAGTGCTTACCCAATAACTCATCCAGAAGCAAACAGACATCTCAAATGGACATTTATGCCCAGACATCAGAGGGCATTTCAGTGAGGAGCACACAGCCGTTGCTCCAGATGTGAATCCACAGAGCCAAGACACGGAGAGATGCAGCAGACCTGGACCCTTCCCCGTCTGTTCCCCCCTTCCCCAGAGCAGGGGACGCTTTGCCAGCACAGCACATCGCTCAGCACGGGGCACCCCTCCAGAGCCTGGCACTCAGGGCCAGGCAGGGCTGGCAGGCAGGGCTGGCAGGCAGGGCTGGCAGGGCTGAGCCCAGGCCAGGTACCAGCCCGGGCTGAGCCATCTGTGCGCTGAAGATCCGCCCATTGTGCGGGAGCAGCGACCCAGGCGTGATCCTTCTCCGCAGGAAAACTGCCGTCGACATAAAAGGGTGGTTTCCTGCTAAACCGGGAAAGCAATCGTCGGGAGCAAAGCTGTGCAAAGCCATTTGCTGCACTTCTAAATCTAAGGGGTTTTCCTCTCTCCTCAAAGAAAGTTTCCAAGAAATCCTCGCTGCTCCTATCTGTAAATGATAGTTTATGGAGAGGAGGAAAAACACGGGACAGGCAGTAAATCAGCCACTAAGTGATCCAGCGTCCATTACCAAATGGTTTTCATTACATGTATGGCTTCACTAATTTCTGCAATGCGTTGTAGGCTATTTCTGGAAGCTTTAAAAATGCATGATGCTTCTGCATTTTAATACTTAACAGTACGGTTATTTCAGTTTATTAAGCAAAAAAAAAAGGGGGGGGGGGAATCTGCTTAGCTGCAATTGGCTTTCATGTCACAAAAGGACTAAGCCAGCGCAAAAGTATCCAAGTAGGAACCCTATTTAAGTCCAGCATGAAGAAAACCTTTCCAACCTCTTACACCAATTAGGATAATCTGGGTCTTTTGATGTTAAAACCCCCAAGAATCATATGGAAATCATAAAAAGCACAGTATTTAAAACAGACTCAGAATGCAGATAAAATCATTTTTCCTTCTTAACATTTCCACCAGAGCTAGGGGATTGCTCTCAGACAGGGATGGTGAGGGAGGCTGTCCCTAAAAGCAGCCACTAATAAAACAAGCGAGCACCTGGGAGGCAAAGCTGGGATGCAGCTGGAGCTGGGCCAGGCAGGCACCAAGGCCAGCCTCAGGCCCTGGATGAACACTGCTCCCAGCCAGGGGAAAGGAGACTGAGCAAGGACGCAGCTTCTGGAATCTCAGCCCCTGGATGCCTTGGTGGGCTTGTACAGCCTTCCATAAGTGGATGGCATCCTTCATGACCATAAACGAGGCTAAGGGAATTGATATAACGTGCTTGAATATGCAATCAATTCTCTTTGGGTGAAAAGTACTTCAGCCTAGCATTGCTGCTTTATACTGCACTATTTCCGAGGCATCCAAATTTCTCCAAGTGTCCTGCTTCCAAGGAATCTCAGGGCAAGAATTCTGTTTGCCTTGACGATTTAAAAAAAGACCACAAGCAGGAAAACAAGGGATGTTTTGCTGGATGCAGTTTTGCAGAGCTGGAGGGGTGTTTCATTCTCTTCGAATAAAATCCTGGCGAACATATTTTGCTGTGAAATCTGACACACAACAACAAACCTTTGTCAAAGCCACATACATATTGAGAGAAGGTAATTTTACAATATTCTCCCAGACCATAACATTGTATTTTCTGGAGCTGGTTACATACTACTGCTACATTTGTGTATGATGTTGTACAAAGCAAAGAGGCAAAAGGACCAGGAGGTGACAAGACCAGGGCGGAGGTGGGGACGCCCAGCTCAAGAACCTTAAATTGGCATTTGAATAAACTGAAAAGTAAGCAAAACTGTTCGTGTTTATACAAGCAACTTGACTGTACTCTAGGAGAGGACAAGGGTATGAAACTATGTCCTTATAAAGTAATGCTCATCTTTTACTTATCTAACAAAAAGAAACACAGGAGAGAGGTCAGAGGCTGCTGAAGGAAAAATACCCAAGTGTTAAGGCCAGAGAAATGGAAAACAAAGTTTAACAAAGATAGGAGTATTTGCAGATGGAGCACACAGAAAACCCCCTTATTTTCTATAAAAATAAACATGGAATATTGTTGTCAGTGGCATGCACACCTCTGTGAGAACCTGATATTTAAATTGTCAGTTTGACAACCAATAAAAATAACAGTAAAAAAAGAGTGGCATTACAGTTCTAATACCTCTCTAAAAAGAAAATTGGTATTAGTGTTAAATATGAATGTAAAATCAGCCTTCTAACTAATCATCACAATTTTGTTATGAAATTCTCATACAGATTTTGAATTTACTTTTAAGTCTTAGAGTAACACCAGAACTGTAATTAATCTTAATTACAACTTCCATAATTTCACAGTGCCTGAATTGCTTGCTATTCCTAGTATTTGTAGGAAACGAGCCACACAGTTCCTGGCACAAATATTATTCCTTATTAGTTTTGCAGCTGAATAATATTCAGCCTGTAACAGAATCCTCCTAGGACTGAAAAGTACTCTTGTGCACACGGATACACGCACAAAAACAACAACTGAAAGCTAAAAGCAAACTTGCCGAGAACTTCTGGGTCAGCTTTTGACATCACCCATAGGAATGAAATCAGACACCGACCAATCCGGCACCATGAGGCTGGCAGCACAAAATAAACAAAAGCCGGGCCCAGGGCTCCACAATGAGGAAGGGAAGTGGAAGAGACTATTGTTCCGAAAGCTTTTAAACGATGTTGCTTTATTTATTTCTTTTGACAATGCCTGAACTGAATCTTTAAAAAGGGAGAGGACCCTGTCCCCCCTGCCCCCCGGGATCTGTTCAAACAGAGTGTGGGGGTTCTTTGCCCTGCCGCTGTTTGTTCTCTCGGACAATGTTGTGCGAGCCCTGTAAAGCGCACAGCACTATCCCGGCGTGTGGGAAGGCAGCGTTCTTCCAGCATCTCCACAGAGCCTCAGCTCCGACACTCTCTGCCAGATTTTCTGAAAAGCTGGGCAGGCTGGGTGCTAAGCTCTTTTCAAAATCTGACCCTTATTTAGGTGCCTTCCAGGAAGCTGAGGTCTTTAGAAATCTGGCAGCGAGCACAGATACCGAGCATTTCGGGAAGCTGGGGCAAGAACTGCGCGGTGAAACCGCTTCATCTGGGTGTTCCTCCGGGGAGAAAAGTGACACAGAAAAGGCTCTTTCGGTCTCCTGGCTCCGTGCAGCGCTGAACCTACCCGGGCTGAAGCCCCTGCGTGAGCCCATAGGTGATTATTCACACGAGTGGGCCCAGGAGGACAATGTCACAGCCGCGGCTGGGGCGCAGCCGATGGATGATTCACTCCTTGGACACTCTAACCTGTCACTGAACTCCAAAGATTTAGGATTAGGCCCAAAGTTCACTAAAAGCACACATGGTGTGGGGTTCTTTTCAAAGTTCAGCTCAGCTGAACAAAGCTGGCTGGATGACTTCAATCCTCTCAGTGCTTCCCCAAGGAAAAAAGGAAAAAAAGAAAAGCAACATGTGTCTGCAGTTCGGACTGAACCTGCTGCCCCTTTCCCATTCCTCGCCACGCTGCACAGACAAGTGTATAGCGATGAGTACATGCATTCCAGAGGGAAGAGATAAACGTGGACCCTGGAGTCGTACAGGTAAAGGATATCAGTCATTCCTGCATCTTTAATAAAATAGACCTTTTTCTACTCTTGCCAAGAAAATTAGTCCTAAGGTGCACACAAATAATTACATATTGTGGAACAGTAAATTATTACAAATGCCACAGAATTCAAGCAGCCCCAGGTCTGGGCCAGATTTTCCAATGTTTTGCAGATGTTTATGGTTTGCTGCAAAACTTTTGTCAAGTTACCCACACAACATAGCATTTGCTGAAGGATTTTGGCACATGGTAATTCATTTTCTTTGCACAGGTGTTGCATTCCAGAAATATTTTGTCTTCTTATAGAAGACTGCTGGAATTCTACTTTAAAAAAATCCTCATGAAAGAAACCAGATTCTCTCATCTAGGAGAGAAAAAGATGCACCCCAAAATCAGTTCATGTGCCTTTTCTTTCTTTTCAGGTAAAGAAAACCTCTGTAACAGGTAAAAATATATTCAAAATATGTTGCAGAAGTCCGGTATTTCTGCAAACCTCACAAACTGGGAAAGCACAGTCCAGTACAGGGTGAAGCCCCAGTTGGACTCTGGTAAGAGATACCGGAGTACCAGGTCCCAGTAGAGTTCCAGTGGTTAATTTTACTTACTGGGAGCTCACAGCTGGTGGGACTACTGAGGTTTGCTGCTACTTGACTGCAGTAGAAAGCCACGGAAGGAGATTGTGCCCAGCAAGCCCCAGGCAGAGCCACAGTGGGGCTCATGGGCAGGACCAGCGTGGGCAGCAGCAGCAGCAGGAGGAGGCAATCATCAGCAGCAGCAGCAGCAGCAGCAGCAGCAGCATCCCCACGTGCCTCTGTCACCTTGGCCCCCTCAGCCCCACCACAAAGGCACCACGGGCACCCGCAGGGCTCCCTTTTGTCCCCAGCTTTTATTCCACACCGCGTGGGGCAGGAAGCAGAACACAAAACGGGGCTCTGCAGCACTTGGGACCTTCACTGAAAGGTTGCCTGGAGGCGAAGCGAAATGAAACCCTCGGGATTGAACAACTTTCCCTTTTAAGCATATGGAAATTAAACATTAAGCCTAAAACATTTTCCAGGAGCAGATATGAATCCAGATATAATATTGCTTTGTAGATATGGAAAAATACAACCAGCTATCTTCAACTTCCTAGACGTGCAAGCCACTAAGTTTTCCTTCAGTGTAGGAAAGCAAAGATGAAAATGCCAAAGGACTGTTAACCTTTAGAGACACATTTTAAGAGATAACATGACTGAACTCAGATAAATCGGAATTAAATTTAATCAACCTCCCACTCCTTAGCTACACTATCAGAAGAGAAAAATCTACAATTAGGGAAGAAACAGAAGGAAATTCAGATATCTTAAGCTGAGCAAGCTTCCATCTCTGCTGTGCAACTTCCTGATGATACTAAATACTGCAATTCCCATGTGCAGTATTACAGACTTGCTGTCTTAACAGTGCTCTGATGAGTAATCAGTGGAAGGGAACATTTAAATAATGTTTTGGAGTGCATATTATCTAGATTTGGCTGTTGTTCTCTCATTTAGAGCAAAATTAGTCTAAATTTACAATTTAAATACTTTGCGTCAAATCCTTAAACCACCCTTCTGGTTCTGTGAATGGAGCTGTTAACATTTTTGTGCTCCAATACAGCACCTAGGAATATATAATCCTTTAATCTTTTGCTCTCTGACTCCACCCACAAGTCCCTGGCACTAATTTCAGAGTACAGACTGTGATGTTTCTAATGAGCTAAGCATTAGAGTAAGATGGACTGTCACAGCCAGGAATGCATTGCCAAAAGTGCTGCCATGACAATAGGTGTGAAGGTACCTACAAAAGGAATCTCAGTTTCTAAGGGATGGGTGAAGAGTGTTCCAGCATGAGTATTAAAGCCTATATTAAGAGGAGTTTAAAAGAAGTTTAAATATTTATCATTAAAATACTGACCCTCCTATTGAGAGCATTTTTTTGTTTTTCCAAATTAAACTATTAAGTTATGATAACCTATACCACTTTATCTTATCCTAAACTTGTTTTTAAAGAAATTCATGTGCTTTTACGCATGTGTCACTACTCACTCTTAATTTTTCTGGAGAAAGCTAAGCCACTGAGTGGACAGCTTTCACTGCCTAGGCATCTAAAACAGCTTATTGAAGCTTTGCCCTGGGGTTTTTTCCAGCAGTACTTTTTTCTGCAAGTTACAGCAACAGCTCTCTTCATTCTCAGGTAGTTCAGTTTCGAATTAGTTCACTGTAAGTTAGGAAAACAATTAGAAAAGCAGGAAAGTTTGTTTTCCTCTTTGCATTCATGAATAAAACTGAGATGTGCAATTATAGACTACATAAGTGGCCCACAAATTTTGAGGCACTTGGTGTTCAGAACCAATGGGCTCAATGCCATAGCTGTAGATACTAGTTTTGTGTAACAGATCAGCTTTAAAAGCACAACATATTTCAATAAAACTTTTTGCCTTCTATTCCAGAACATCAAACACAGACCACCAAAGCAGTCTTGAAACATCACTTTTGTGTATTTTAATTGAATTCAAACTACTGTGAATTAATTGCATGAGAATAAAAGATCTGCTATTTCTTCTAAGAAATGTGAATCACTGTTTTCTAGCAAAAGTAGAGTGTAAAAATGTAGAATGTGAGTAAATGTACGTAAGCAGTGCACGTATGCTCAGAGAAGCCCAACTGTGTACAACAAACAGCTCTGGTTAGCAAATTATATTGACCAATAAAACGGAGCCTTTGTTTAGGAAAGTAACTGGAAAGCAAAAATGCAAAACAAGATTACACTTAATTATTTAAATCAAAGTTCTCCGCTTGTTGACTTAAATTGTGATTAAAATCAGGGATTTTAATTAATCCACTCTGGATTGCATAAACACCACCTTAATAAGAGGGAGCAGTAGCTTTATCACAGAAGTCATTCAGGAAGAGCACAGTGATGGAGCGCAAAGGAGACTGAAGAAGTTCATTAATGGACATCCCTCTACTGCCCACCCTCTCCCATTTTTCCCAAAGAGAGAGAAAGCAAATGCATGAGTGGGACAGAGTGTTTACAGGAGTGTGCATGCATAAAAACATGCACAGGTACTATGAGGTGAAATAATGGTGATAATTTTTCATTAAAAGCAGGATTTCTCTCTCACACAAAATAAAGCAATTACTCATGCATTCCAATTCTTCTTTCTTGTTTTAGCACTGAGGTCCCCAGGAGAGTCCATGCTCATACTTGTCCATTAGCAGGAACATGAAGTGTACTCCCCGTTTAGCTGATACTGACATTTAGTCAGTGTGTCACTTAGACACAAAGCACTACTAAGTGTTACACTTCAAAGGATTTAGCTCTGCACTCAAATACCCACACCTAACCCCTGTTCCAGCTTCTACCAAATCTTGGACTCAACATTTCTTCCCAGATAGCAGGGAGGTGAGTAGCACAAACCAAACAGTACAACTTACTGTTAAGGGAGACCTACTGCAACTTAACTAAATGTCCAATGTGTTGCCAAGGTGATCAAAATACCAATATAAAAGGAGCATAAACTCAAGTACTTGACAATGCAACCTACAGCACATTTACTCCAAGGACACCTTAATATCTTATATGAGAACATCCTCTCAATATGATTTAATTTTCAGCAGAGGTCCAATTACAACTAAATGAAAGCAGCTAAGCCTGTCTTCTTTCTGCTTTGCAGCTCGATTTTGAAGGACAAACTACAGCCTACTTCTAAGGAACTACTTTTCTTCTTTGATTTTACAAGAAAGTGTTTTACAATCCAGAGAGGATGAGTCATCAGAAAATCCTTGTCTCGTTGCCAAAAACCTGCCCCTCTTCATTATGAACATAAAGATAAAAGCTCTTACAGTACATTAGCTGGCATACGCCTACACAGACAGTACAAATAAATTAATTGTGCCTAGCCTCAAACATCCAAAGAGGTGTAGTAGGAGCTCAGTCCATCTTGTTTCATTAACAAATTAAACTGTAATAGAGCATCAACAGTTCTCTTATGTACATAAGCTTGGCTGTCATATAGAAAGGCTCTGCAGGTATCATGAATCCTTACAGACGTACATGGCAATTCTTCAGCTACTCACTTTGGCTTGCACAGACTACGTAAACACCAACAAAAGTTGTATATGCTGGAAAAAACTTTAAGCTGGAGTAAGGGTATAGGATGTTGGTCTATTTAGAAGCTGCACAGGATTTTGGAACCCAAGACCGAGGTAGTGGTGTATTTTAAAAAGGGAATTTTGAGTACGACACTATTCTACACATGCACAAATTGTCTTGCATCTGACAAGAAAGGCAAGTGTATTTGGAAGTGTGAGTGGATTGTATCCACTCTGCTACATTCAGGTTCCTAATTCAGAACTTGAAAATTTGCACTACCTGCAAACATCAAGGTTATTTCATAAAAATATACACACGTGTATTGTACAACTCAGACAACGAGAATACAGATCAAAAGGGAAGTCACTGGGTAAAGTACTGTACATGGACCAGGGGCCAGAACTACTGGAGATAATCAACACTTACCATCAAACTCCTGCTACAGACGAACTGTTTTCTTTCTGGAATGCTCACAATCTTTAGCATGAGAAAGTTATACACAACTAACTTGAAAAACAAGTTTAACTCTACTTAGCCACAAGCTAAGATTACACCCTCAAACACACCTTTCTAAGATTTCTTATGAGAGGTTTGTTTGTGCAATACAGTTAAGGGCAATTTGTTAAAATTGCTCTGTGATTTTCTTTATCCTTTAACTGCATAATTTAAGCAACCTGCATTTTATAAGTTCAAAGAAATTTCTTTTTGTAATTATGTATTTCTGCTTTTACCTCCTGAAAATAGAAAAGCTGAAGAGAGAGAATACAGAAAAAAGAACGGATGAGAGAGATTGAGCTCAATCTAGCACAGAAAGAAACTTCTTAATTATTGAGAACAGAAAGTGAGTTAACATAAAACACAAGGGTTCAAAAATATCTGTCTGCAGTGTCTGCTACTGCTGCTTTACCTCTTTGGCCTCTGACCTCAGGGCTGGGAAAAGCCAGAGAGAAAGGTAAGGCAAAGCAGTGTTGATAGCCAAAGGGCAGCACCTCCCTCCTGTCTGAAGCCCCAGTGATCCCTGTACAGAGGATTTTACCCCCTGTGTTTCGGACAGGCGGTTGGTAAGATGCCACCCAGGGTACAGCGGGGCACGGCCATGGCTGTGACATTCTGGACAGCTCTCAGCCAGGGCTGCCTTCCAGCTTCATCCCTCCCTGAGTTCCACTTCAGCCAGAGATAGCGTTTTCCTTCTCCTCCCGGCTGAGGGAAGCGCACTGCTGCTATCTGATGTGGGTAGCTGTTATGTGGTGTTGCACATGAGGACATGGCCTCAGCAGCTCCCAAACAAGCTCCAGACTCCATTTGCAGAGGCCAGTGTTTTTCCTGAAGTGTGACCAAAGACATGGATGCGCATCTTGGAGCAGACTGTGGCTCACCGCTCCCACTGCACATACACTTTGTTTTTTTCCAAAGATCAGTTCTGACAGGCACCAAGGCCAGTGCAGACATACTGGCCCAGACTCGTGACATCACCTGATTAATAAATCCAAGGAAGGTTTGGCAGCCCTGGCTACGGGCAGCCAGCCCGTGGGAGAGCAGCAGCCACGCATCAGATAATGCAATGCTAACTCACTGCCCCATGCACTGCTTCAATCAATAAACAACTTTCTCATCAGCCCACTGTAACCTTCTGTTTACAGGGCCCCTTCTGTAAGCCCCAAGGGCCCCCCAAAGCAGAGACCAAACCCTGCTGTCAGAGCTCCCACTCCTGCCCCTGGCCAGTGGGATACACGGGATGCCGAGGATGTCATCCTCATGTAGCAGTGGCAGTGCCACAACAGGGAGCTGACAAAGGGCCCTGGGGCTGTGACCCTGCCTCACTGAACAGAGCCCAGACCCTGCCCCAGCAGCACAGCCAAACACACGGGAGCCTCACCGAGCCCCCTCCATCCCACCAGAGCACAGCCACGCTCGTGGCCCTCAAAATTGAGGCCGCTGTCTTTTCCCCCTTCCTTTATGAACAACACCTCATTACTGCAGAATGATACGAGCGCTTAATTAGTGCTATGGGTTAATAACTCTGCCCAAGGAGTTCCACGAATAAAGGAAGCCAATCCAGGTTCCCGTTATCCAGCTACCAGCATGGGCTCTAATAACACTCCCTCTTCAGCCAAAGCCAACCACAGCCATCACACAGATACATAATGTCTGATGTATAACTGGTGATATCCTCTCTTTTATGGGGTTAATACTTGCCCTTGGGGATAATTGTGCAGGACTTTAGATGAGAGATTCCCATAAAAGGCAGTAAGAGTCACCCAGCTCAAACCACACATAACTCAAGCTAGTTTACCCCTTTGCATTATTTAAATGTCTCTCTTTAATGTGAATGCATCAATTTAAAGGCACAGTGCTGCCAGTGCTCCGGGCAGGCAGTTCTTCTCTGGCGACCAAATGTGTCTGTTCAGAATTTAAATTTGCATGCATTTCAAAAATGTGCTATTCCTAGGCCTCCTGGCTGTCAGGGAACACAGGCAGGAGCCTGCCATTCCCACTGCTGTCAGGAAAGGCTGCTGTCAGATGTGCTGCACCGCTGTACTTGGGGGCCAGGCAGGTGGGGGGCTGAGCCCCTCTGACCTGCTGCAGATAGTGAAATTCACACACTGGCGTTTCCAACCATTGGTGCTGGCAATTCTCCTGACTCCAGAAGAGCACCTGGACACTCCGTGCATGGACCCAGAGAAGGAAGAGAAGCCACTGGCCCTCCTGGCCCTTCCACTCTGCTTCCCTGGCTCCGGGTTCTGGCTCAGGCTGTCCTTGCAAGCACTTCTGCTAAAGAGAAATTTCCACCAGTACATGCAGGTAACCAGAGACTTTTCCCAATCACTTACAGCTTGGCCTTCCATTTTAAGATTACAGGTTTTTTTTCCCCCAGGTTTATATTTGCACAAAGACTACCACAAGGTTCAAGTTACAGCAATTAATGAAATTTAACTACATTAATAGCGAGAGAGCCTTTTAAAGAACAATTTTGGTTTTAATGTTAAAAAAAACGCAGCAATAAGAGTGAGGTAGAAATATTTTCATTTGATTGCCTGTTTCTTTCTCTGGCTACATGCATGAACTTGCTTCCTGGTCAAGGGGAATTTTTGCAGGTAGGAAAAAAAAATTCTGCCATCCACTCAGTCCTCGAGTGTCTTGTTTTTACAAGGTAGAAAGGTTTTGTCAGTCAGGTTACCTAGGAGTGAAAGTTATGTCTCATAATCCATAATTCTATTGCCTGTTACACACCATCTGGTGACACAGTCAAAGATAATCTGATTTCTGTCCTTTAAAAACATCACATAGCTGTATCATGTGGTGCATGCAATATGATAAATGGCTTATTTAAATATGCCATTTCTGTACAGTTTACAATTTCGTGGTCACTCTCAGCTAACACGAAAGCAGTTTCAAACAGGGATTTTATCGATCGTTATTTTCAAATATCTCAATCCTTAACTGAGGTTTTTACCTGTTTACAGCTACACCTAAAATTGTATGATTAAACAGCTAACACCTAAGCAACCTTTAAGAAGCTTTTATTGGAATTGAAAGTTTTGCATCTACAATGGAACAAATATCATGACAAAGCTGTTACGTGTTCCAAAAGCAGCAATGTCTTTTCCCAGTGTCTTTACCAGGAAGAGCCTGATATAATTTAAATCCAGACTACTCACTCAGTCTGTTGCAGGCGTTCTCAAGTATTTCCACAGATTCTGGAAGTCTACCCAGAAAAAGATCCTTGCAAGATAATCATCCATCAATACATCTGCAGGTTTGCAGCAGGTTTGCTTTTGTCACTTTATTTTCAGTCTCCAAAATAGTTAAGTGAGCTGCCAAAAGTTGAATCCTCACAAAATAAATCAAAAAAAAGAGAATCAATCATGCTGGGCAAAAGAAAGCTCTTACACAACTAACCTGGTGAAGGGAAATAGGCCATTTGCTGTTGCTCAACTCCTATTTCAGTGGCCCTTACATTCTCCAAGGCCAAACCTTCAAACAACAATCTCATCCCCTTCTGATGCACAAGACACACCCAAGACATTTTCAGGAGGGGTGGAAAATAGTAAAAGAAGATTTCTGTGATTTGCAGTCAGGTTCTTCTGGGAAGATTACATATTTCTGGGAGGCTATAATGTACACATGCATCTGTACCTCTGATACAATCACATAATCACCATTCAGATCGAAATAGCTATTTTTTCATGCAGATTTTTATTACTTTCTCTTCCTGGAATAATTAACGACTTTCAGATTTTTTTAACTTAGGAGAAGACTTAATTTTCACCCAACTCTTCAATTACAACTCCAAATAATTCCCATTTTCCTTGCAGACTGTCAGGCTGCTGTGCCCTTTGCTCTGGTAGGTTTTGTTCACAGCAGAGCCTCTGGGCAGAGCACAAGCCTACAATAATCTCATTTAGTGATACACCTGCATCATTCACCAGGATTTACCACAGTCTCAGGCTTCACTTGGAGAGAGGAAGGCAGCAGTGCTCCACTAAAAGCCGATTCCTCACAGAGTTTCGTGTCGGGCCCAGCTGCTGGGGTGCCAGGCCACGCTCCGTGGGGAGGCAGGGAACATTCCCAAAACCTGGCAGGAGCGGGGACGGCACAGGAGCCCCGGGTGCGAGGTCCCAGGTGTTCCATTGCGCTGCTCCTCTCTCGCACACACCTGCAGAGCCCTGAAAGCACCACGCCTCGTCCACACAGCGCGGGAAGCTCGTCCCGTTTCCTCTGCCCTCTACATCCAAAAATCCCACTTGTGCTCCCTCTGACCAGGCTGTCCAGCTGCCTGTGCCTGTCAGGTATATTCTGCTACTAGGAGGGATTTGGATAAAGCATTTAAGTATCTGGCAAGCATTTTCTTCAATGAAGACATGCTAAGAGCTAGGCAATCATGTTTTTAACTGTGCTGCCTGCCAGAAAAGTGCACAAACTTCCAATAGCAAAGAAATGAGGTCATTTTGGTCAACTGCCAAAATCAGCACATTTCCTCTTTTGGTTCTGGATGCTGCACCTCCACACTCCACAGTGTGTGACAAGGCGTGAGCGGGAGGTGTAGTCTCTCAGGAAAAAAAATAAAATATAAAGTAAACTGGTGGATGTTAGTTTTTTTCTTTAGGAAAAAAAAAGGGGGTGGGGAAGGAAAAGAGGGGGGGAAAAAAATCAGGAAGTGTCCTGATGTCACATGACCTCCTCCTCAAGATCTATTTAATTGGAGTCTAGAATAACCTTCCTAAGAAGATGTCAATACTTTATCCTGATGTTACAGCAGTGTAAAGCCTCATCCTGTTAAGGAATTCGAAAGGCTTAAAGGAGGGATGCAGCTTGTGGTTAGAAGGCTGGACTGGAATTTAGTAGATCAGGATTAAACCCTGATCCTGCCACAAGGTTCTGCTTGAGCAAGACTCCTAAATTCCTTTGCCTGAGACCCTATCTTGAGCATGGTCTGGTGCCTTTAAAAACTAAGTTTTCCTGAGCTGGGAATATCTCTTTGCCGTAGAGCAGAGTCTGGAACAGTGGATTTTGGATGCTCATTTGGGCCTCTTAATGCTAATGCAGCACAGACCAAAATGACAGTAGTAGCAGTAATAATAATAATAACAATAATAATTATCTCTCAGTCTTTATTTTCAAGTTAATGTCTGCCAAAAATGTTAGAGAAGTTTCTCATTGTGGCAACTACTGTATTTATGTGCATAATTTACAAGGAGCTCATCTGAATAATTTGAATTTTTTATTAAGATTATTTTCTCATTTTCCATTGAGAAGCCTTCTTAGATACTGACTCACTTTGAGCCTTGTGGGGAAAAGTGCCAAGCATTTGTTTTTCTTCTGTCTGCAGTAGTTATTTGACTCCTGCATTAAACTCAGCAAAGCCAAAACTGAATAGGAACAATCTTAATTTAATTATTAAATATATTACAAGCTTCACTGTGATTTTAAAAAGAACTTTCATGTGGGGTAGTGGAAATGTGCCAGGGAAATCTAAAAGAACTGTATGTAATCCTCTGTCCTCACCCCTCCCTTCTTCCAGCCTCTCTCAAAACGAGGTTAGGTGAACCCAAATCTAGCGGAGTCAGGGTGAGCCAGTTTCACTTTAGGTTTGCTTGGCAAAAAGTTGCCAGGGCATCCTGCCAAGCCTGCCACTTTTGAGATAAATATGACTTTCTTTCAGGGCAGTTTTATGAGGGGCACAGCAAGAGGCTCATATACTCTGGCAATTCAATTGCAGATTTAGCTACGCAGCAGCTGCCGCTGCTCCATTATAAACAACAGCTCGCTCTGAAGTTCTCTTAAGAAGTTTACAAAAGGGACAGTGTATTTATCTGACGTCTGTTACAGTGCTGTGCAGATACACAGATGGCCTTTGACTCTCACCTTCTGCATCACACCCAGCCGAACCCGGTCCCACAGAAAGGGTTAGGCTTTAAATTTGCCTGCTCTTTTCCTGATGACACTCTCTTCATCTATCTGACAATCAGAGCCAGCTTACTTTCCTTGGGAGGGTCAGATTGGCAGATGAACTACAGCGAGGAGAGGAAACATGTTAAGTATGAAAACATTCTCATAAGCTCTCACAGGAAAAGGATGTAGCTAACACTAAAAGAGAATACTGCATTTCTCTGCCAAACTTTATCATACAAGATTATGCATTTCCAAAGCTTACATTTCTACCGATTAAGTTTCAGTGGTGCTACATCTGCAGGAGGTATATTCCAAAGCACCCTTCCTCTACTCCCCATAGTCAGTTCTGGAGGATTCCTTTTGAGGTCAGCAACAAGCACATGGATCACCACAGGATGCTGCCACTGGAGGGTAACTGGAGTCTAACTCCCACCAGAGTGCTGGGAGCTGCAAAGTGAAGAGCTCCACCACTGTCTGACCAGTGCCGTGTGTGATCCCTCAGGGAACACCTCCCGGAGCCACAGGGACTGACCAAGTGTCAGGGACTGCTTGAAGCGAGCTCCCTTCCCCAGGTCCTCACCCCTGTGCTGATGGCCTGGCCTCATGCTGGGCACAAACACCCTTTGCTGGGCAGCTGGAAGGATAATTACTTAAAGTTCGTCCTTCCTGTTCTGGAGTCCCCTGCACTTCCTCAGTTGTACACAGCTGGAAGAGTAAAGCCAAGGAGCTGATAAAAGTATGGTCTGGGCACGGCTTTGAACAGCTTGCCCTTTCCTGGCTTAATGACCATATCATCTGCAGTTTCACTGAAAAGCTCCAGTTCTGACTGCCCTGGCCAAGTTTCATGGCTTTTTGTACCTTTTTGGGGAGCAATCAGAATGAGCATTTTGATGGCCCATCCCTAGTCCAAGCATTATTCCCAGAAATGCATCAGTCAGCACAGACCCGTTGACCTTTGTTTGGCTTCCTCAGTCCCACCTGGGCAGCTGATTTTGACTTGTTTCTCATTTTGTTCACCTGTGGACAAGTCTGCCAAACAGGCAGCACAAGTGGTTTTTGCTTACACACAGGCTGCTGGACAGACTTTTGCAAGCAGCCCTTGGTTTAAATTTGGTGTCTAACGAGTGGAGCAAATCCCCAGGTCAATACCTGCACTCAATTCTACAAATGCAAAAGAAAAAAGAAAAGCTGCTGGTGTGGGTCATTCTCAGAAAGGGATCCAGGGCTCTCTAAGTTGCCTTCTTCTTATGGCTCTGGAATCACTGCATGTGATGAAAGCAGTCTATTAACAGTTCATCATAAAACATTCTCTGAGATTTTATGTCCTGAATTATGTATATGATTGTTCGGCCTGTCTGGTGACTTAGTGTAGTGGGAAATCTAAATCACTGTTATTACACCTCTAACTAAAGATTTTTAAACTATTATTTTAATTGAATGGAAAAAAAAAAAAAAGACAAGCTCTCAGAAAAAAAGTACTTCAAAAAAACTGTGATCATTCTTTGAGCAGCCTTAAATATGAAATTGATATTTCTTCTGGTCCTGGGACACACCAGTGCTAGCATGTTATTTCTGCAAGGACTGAGATCTGTGCATTTGTTCCTGTACTTAAAAATGGTTCTTCACATACATTTTCATAATAAAGCACCTTATAACTGCTACACAATTATTGCTTAGAGCATTAAGTAACAAGGTATTATTACTCCAATTTTACAGAAGGGAACAAATCATGGAATCCGAAATACTTATTCTGCTTTTGCGTAGGCTTTCTCATATTAATTAATTATGAGACTTAATTACACTTAATCTCAGCACTCCAAACCAATTAGGGAAAATTGGGTAAAGTAAAGAAGCAGGGAAATCTGTCTTGGAGATAATCACTTACACTGAAAACAATTTCCACATAGGTATGTAAAAGGACTTTGCAAATGTTAACTTGCTTCCTCGAAGCAACAAGATGGATTTTTCTCTGATTTTTCTCTACTGTCCCTACACCAGTAATGTGAGCTGTGATCACTTCTCCCAGCTTCCTCTCTCAACTCTGCCCCAGAAACCAAATGCAAATCTCTGCTCCCTGACTTGTGCCTTAATCACATGATCACCTTCCTGCCCAGAAGTAAAAAAAAAAAAAAAAAAAAAACTCCAGGCATGTTAAAATCACCAGACTAGAAGAGCTCTAATCCAGTGATTTCAAGGGTTGGTCAGAATTGGTATATGAGATAGATAGGTAGATACAGATAGACAGATAGACAAATAGAGATATATAGATAGATGTTGCAAACTATTTATAGCTTTCTATTTATTTTGAATCGACAGCAATTTTATTTACTGAAGTTTGTCCCACAAGAGAAATGGTAAATCCTCTAAAGCATCACTTTAAAAGTTTTTCTTACATTGAAGCATCGATGAACACCCTCTGCTGAAACATTAATTCACTGTTTCCCACAGCACTTAGCCACAGGGACTTACAACACATTTCAATGCCTTCAACAGCAGCAGCATTCCACAGGGAACCATTCTCCAATTTCCAAGTCATGGCTCTTACAAAGATGGACTAAGCCAAGGCAAACTGGCCTTTTTTATATTAATACCAACTGATCCTCCCATAAAATGTGCACATTTAAAATCAGAGGAGGAACAAGAACTATTATCTTTTGCAGTTTGTCTAAAGAGGGCTATGAGTTCAAGTAAGTCTACTTGATTAAAATTGGGGAGAGATATTGAACTGACAAATACTAGATTTTTCCTTAATTTCTTTACTCTGTTTGCCAGTGAGTAAGGTCTTCTATAAAAGACTTTGTGAATAAAGGTGTAAATGCAAGCGGAGGAGACTCCATTCATTTACGACTTTGACTTCTCTGGAGCCAAGATTTCACCCAGTCTTCACAGTTGTGACATTTTGTGCTCAGTCTGGCCTATTCCAGCAGAACATTCAGTCTGTGCTCGTAGCAATTATGCCTTGTTTGCATCACACCATGACACGCGTGCTACGAGAGTTTCACACGCCGCAGCGTACCACAGTTTATTTTAAATGCTCTCCAGTTCCCCAAGTGAGCCTCATGGCATGGCAGCAGAATTAAACACAATGGGATCTGGCAGGCTGCATTCACAGGACTGCGTTGTAAAAACAGGGAAAATAAACATTAGCATTTTGACCGTTTCTTGTAGTTTTTCTAAATATTCTTAAGTAAAACAGAAAATGCTTTGCTGAGCCTGAAAAACCAAAGGATTTGCAGATGCAGTCAAATTAGGCAGTTTTCAAATATACATTCTTCCTCACACAACAAAAGTTTCCCCCTTCTTTGCCCAGTGGTGCTTCTGGTAAGGCCAGCAAAGAGCAGCTACAGTGTAAAACATTCAGAGACAACCTGGGCATTCAAAAGACTGAGATGTTCAAACCCTCACCTGAATTCCCACACCTAATGACAGCTTTACCCTCTCCCAAGTACACTTCTACATCTCCTAAGGTAGATGCCACCCCTCTTCATTCAGGCACAGAGTGGGGGTGGCCAGGATCTCCCTCTGGAAGCCTTCAAAGGCACACAGCTCTCTCCTCTGAATATACTGATAACTAGAAACTTTCATGACTAAGACTGGCTTACCATGCACCAAAAATTTTGCAATAATTTCAGTACACAGTCCTCTCATTTTGGCTCCCATCTTCCAAGCTTTGGAATGGACACTTTCCTTTACGCAAGATACAAATTGAATTGTTAAGACAAATATCAGCACAAATTCTGTGTTAATGAGAATCATGTCTCTTCCATGCTTTTAATACCAACCCCTGAGCTTAATTATTATATTTAGTGTCTAGGGCAGCAACACTTCCTACTCAGCACCTGTCATGGGTCCAGCAATTAATTGCATACCACTGACCTTCACAGAACACCATGGAAATTTTATTACTGTACAACTCAATTGCAGTCGTACAACACTGCCCCAGAACTATGTCTTATTACAAAAAAATCATGTGCTTACAAAAGGGATAGTGGAGCCAACTGAACTATTTATAATCCGCGAGAATAAAAAACATTTCACAAGGTTTGCAACATACATACACAAAAAAAAAAAAAAAATTTGCAGCCTTAATACAAGACAAATGTTACCAAGATTCACATTATAGACAAAAGTGGAATGGAAAATATTCCCCGAAGTCATAATGGCAGGGTTATGCAGTATGCTATTTAAAAGCTATTCACCAATGTCTTTTTCCTTTTAGTCAGAACTCTATGGTAGAAATTCAATTGAAGAAAGTCAATTAATCGAAATTGTGGTTCCACAACAGAGGGATTGGATGTGTAAGATGAAGCAGCTGAAGGAAAGAACTACATTTGCACACCTGACTTGGTCCTAGGCCCAGGTCTGCCACCTTGGAGTTACCTCTCTGCCAGTTTGCTGTTTTGAAGGGGCTACATCCTGCTTATGTCCTGCTGCTGTGGCTTAACCCCAGCTGACAAATCCAAAACACAGCCCTGCACCGAATACGATAAAGAAAATTAACTCTATCCCAGCCCAGAGCAGCACATCTGCCTTACTCCCTTCTTTTAACAAAATGCTGCCACTCAGCATATTTCTTCTAAGCTCAAGAGTCTCCTTGCTCCTTTCCAAACCAAAGGGTTCCCAAAATTATTACATGACTACTCTACTTTCAAACTGGCATGCTAATGTAAGTCAGGGCAAGGAGACTTTCTCCCTGGTTTCAAGGCTGCGCCCAGGATGAAATAACTCGTCACGCCCAGAATTCCAATGCCAGCTCCCAAGTTCCCAGGCTCAAGTGACCCAGTAGGACACAGCCACAAACCTCCACACTCACACTTCTGCAGCTGCTGCAGACGCAGGGTGGGAAAGGGACAGTGCAGGAGGTGTCTTGGGCTTTGTGGAAGGTGTACACATGCACCAAGGAGCACCAAGACCGGCTGCTTTGATAGCTTGCACTGTCCTTGTGCACTTCCAAGGCATTATCCAAATTTCTTACAGGAGTGATTGATAGGCAGCAGGCTGGCAACACACCCATGCAGATGGTGAGGTAAAATACCCATCCCCTGAAGTCAAAACCCAAAGAATAGCAAGAGATAACTGTGGAGCTGGAGGTCACTACTTGATCTGCATCGCCCAAACACCTTGCTTGATTTTCCAGAAGAAATGAAAAATGCTTCCCACCATGACAAATTCCTCACATCTCAGGCAATGCATTTAATTTCACCAAAATGCAGTTACAGTTGGGTTTACCACATCGATCCAGTTTCACATCTTTTTTGGTTAAAAATTTGTAATCTATACCGCCAATGACAGAAAGATTACCTAGCAAACAAAGCTCATCAACAACAACACTTTGCTTTGAAGAGTCACCTACACATGGCATGGATGATGTCTGCAAGGCAATTCAGGGCTCTGTGATGGTTGAGATTTTGTTGTGAGGGTTGTTTTTCTTTTCCCTAAGAAGTTCATTAAAATTTTTCAGTTGATATAATAGATTCTTCGTCTCTTCAGTACAGCAGAGGAAATGAAGTGAAACTAGCTACATTGTAATGGAAAAGTGATCTCATAATTTAATTCACTTTGCTCCCTAATCACAAATGCTCAGAGAGCACGAGCTAGGGAAGGAAGGTGTAAAGTGATGCTGCAGCGTAGCACCCACAATTAAAAATCTCCCTTCCTGAAGAAGTCTGGGTTACAAATCAGAATGAAGCACACATGTTATTGAGATTACTGAAAAGCTGTGGGCAAGGTTATGATTTAGAGGCAACAACCCTGCTCTTCTGAAACTAAATTCAAAATACCTGTCGATTTTGCTGACACCTTGGCTTAGATATTCTTGAGGCCTGATCACAGAGCATATTAATACACATATAGGTGCCTACAATGACTTGCTATACAGCCTGATGTGAAAAAGAAGTTACAAAATGAATGCAAAGATGACAGACAAGCCTCCCCTCTCCCAGCCAGGAAAGCTTTTATTGCCACCTCTTCAACACTTTCACTTCTGCCAGAAGTCCCCTCTGCCCACCTGGCCCCTCCAGCTGTCCGAAGTGTCTCCTCCAGACAGCACTGCTGAGCAGGCAGAGCATGGATTAAACAGTGTTACATGTTCTTTCTGTCATTTTTGGTTTCAGTAATTTAGAAAATCATTTTTCTCATTGTGGATATTTTTAAATAGGGTAAGGGAGGTGTTACAGAAAAAAAAAAAATCTCCAAGATCAGAATATATCAGAAACATGACAACACTTAACATGTCATTGTGACCATGAATATGTACAGAAACACACACACATACAATTAAAGTCAAGTATTTTGGAGGAGGTTTAAAAAAATAAAACATGCTCAACAGGAAGAGTCTGTTTAATGTAGGATTTAAGCAAGGCTCTCCCATTTGCATAGATCACTTACAGCAACAGCAAGTCATTAAATTCTCCCATAAAATCGTGCTATATTTTGTCAAAAGTGACACATTCCTTGCAGATCACAGTGCCTTTCTCATGCTGTTAATAAGATAATCTGTTACATGAGGTTTACAAATCCATTTAAATTGATTTTAATTAATGAATCAATCACTAGCCACTGATGACTTGGTCTACAGACAGCAAGCAATTCAAAGCCCCAGGCTTCTAATCCAAAACCAAAATCCACATTAGAGCAACAGGACATCTCTCTGATTGATAGCAACACAAAGATGTTCAGTTCATACACATTTAGAGTGTATGAACTTGATCAAAATGTATCTCCAGATCTTATGCATTACAATTCCCATATTCAGGACTGTTCAACTAGAAAAGCAATATTAAATCATTTACATTTCTTTGCAAGGGGAAAAAATTAAATCAAGCAGAACTATAACCTGTTCCTAAACTTTAGATGCTTATTCCACTTGAAGGTTTTTCCCTTTGTTCTTAAACAATCTGTTGTTTAACATTAATTAATAGAAAATTGCACTTCTTATGATCACAAACAGGAACAATGCTTTTTACATTTGCTTTGATGCCATGAAAAGCCACTGCTATTCTCCACTGCTCAAGTGCTTACATTTTCCCTTAAACAGAAAACAGGAAAGAAGCAAGATTTCTGCCCCAAAATCAGCAAGCAGAAGCAGCGGGAAGAACATCCTTGTTATTGTAGTAAGTTAATTATTATAATTATTGTTATTACAAGAAGTTAATTACAATGCAGTAAGTTAAATCCACAATGGGTGGTGTGATGCTGAGCACTGCAATCCCTGAAGCAGCAGCATCTGGCTCCCCGTGGCAGAGGGGACACACCTGAGTGAGGCTGCTTCTCCTGTGTGCACAAACAGCTGGTGCTCCCGCACAGCATCTGGGACTCAAGCACCTCTTGAACTAGCCCAGAGAAAGGAAGGAGTGATGCATGCCTCCCCAGGATCCTCCTTCAGGGATGCAAGCATCTTCCAGAGGAAGAGCTGCTCCTTCTTCGAAGGTGACAGGGAAGGAAGGGTGAGACGGGCCAGCCTGCCTCCAAAACAGTCTCATGTTTATACAGCTACACGGTGCCAAGCCCAGGCCACCCTGCTCACACAAAGCTCTGCACTGCTCAGGCCTCACAGCACAGATCTCTGCGTGTCTGGGATGTGACTCTGCACTGATTCCTCAGCCTCACACAAAACCTGACCCTCAGAAGCAGAGCAGGAGGCACTTGGAGATCACTACAAACTTCCTGTACCAGAGAAGCTGGTGCTGAAAATTGCAGTCATGGAGCAGTTATGCTGGTTTTGATTTCTTTAAACACTCTCTGCACCTTTATGGTCCACTAGCATCCCTTTAAATATTTTAAGAAAAAACCTGATCCCTCAGATTCCACAAAGCAGCTCGCTTGGATGCTCACTGTCATGCCAAAAGTCCCAGCAACCCAGCTCAGCACAGCACCATTATAATAAAACACTTGTAGTGGCCTCTCCCTGGAGGGATGCTACCAGCCCTGCTGTGGGGGAAAAGAGCAGTTGGCATGAGCTGTAGGAAAAGTGCTGTGAAAACAGTGCTGACACAAACCTGACAGTCAGGAGGGGACAGCCTCTGCCTCTCCCCTAAGGGCAACCTCACAAACAGCCCCTCCAAGGCTCCAATGTCATTGCCTGAGCAAGGCATTGACCCTCTCCAGGTCTTTCCCATGGACATGGAGTTGCACAGAGAGCGGGAAGAGGTGGCAAAAGTCTCTGTTATGGGTACTAGTCTCCACATGAAAGCGCTCCCAGCACCCAGCTGCCTTCAAGGTGGTCTGTGTTCCCTCGTTTCTGCCCCAGTCCAATCCTCTTCTATCGTGCTGGACAAACACCTGACTCCAGCATGGACAGCAGCATGGGATCAGCTGTGCCAGCCCTTTGGCTCCAGAACCCTCCAAGCACCCACCATCACACCGAGGTCAACCCACCAGCACGGAACGGCACCAGCTAAGAGAGGACCCAACTTTTAGCTTGCTTTATTAAAGCAATTTCACATGTTATCTGATACAAAAGAAGGTGCTGCCTAATGTCCAGTAACCATTCTGCCTGCTTAAATGAAGAGCTCTGTATTTGTTTTAATCAATACTGCATACAGAGTTTAACTAACCCTGTCAAAATTAGACTCGCTTTTTTTAATGCAATATCTACTAATTTATCTCCCAATACTCTTGCTCTTCATGGTTTGTTAAAAACAAAGATGTTTTGGAGGGAAGAATAAAAAGAATAATTAAAGAAGGTGGGTTTGGCTTTTATATGCTGCTAATTAATTAGAGAGTTAAATTAACCAAATAATAAGTACAAGATACCAAACTATCTTTCATAATATTTAAGAAAAGCATAAAGGGTTGAACAGTTTCCAGGTGTAAACACATTAAGATCAACATTGTACCAAGCCTGAATCTGGCCCCATTAGCTCAAAAAGGTAAATAGTGCATCCCCTTGCACAGATGTCAGAGCATACAGGCACTCCAAGTTTAAAGGACAGATTCTGCAGCCAACAATGCTCCACTGACATAGAGACAATCAATGTGTCCTTGATTATGAGGAGGCAAACAGTTTTCACTGCAAAAAATGGAGACTGAAAAACAAATCATGTGTTTTTATTTTATAAGTTCCAAGTTTGGGTTGGGTTTTTTTCAAGACCTTTTGGAACACTGAAACAGAACAAAAATAGTTTGTTGCACAAGCATAAAACAAAGTAACTGCTAAATAAACATTTTAAATTTACTCCTATGTGTTCAGTTCTCACTCCCATTAGCCTTCAGGAGTTGGATGATTTCACTAAAATATCTTCCTGTTTTCTGGAAAACTGATTATATGGGTTTTGTCCAAGAATTGTGCCATAATGTGTTCCCTTTATTTCACATGCTGAATATCACTGCTGGAAAACGTACTGCAGCACAGAACGTAGTATATGCCAATGCATCCTGACATTCAAATCAAGACCACAAATTATAAACAGTTTCAGCAAATTGACTGGAGTGCCTTTGTTCCTCAGACATACATCTTCCTATTGCTTACAAAAGCAGCATATACTAACCACGAACGCTGCTATAGCCAGTACTGGGAAAGGAAGTTATTGAAGCCTGGATTTCCTGCTTTCAGCCCAAGCCAAGAACTGTGAGGCTTGTAGTGGTTTCAGGAACTGACTCATCTAATGATTCATGGATAAGATACTGGTTTTAATATATTTCTGATCATAAGACTCAAACTTCAAAACCAGTGATGCTTAATTTTTATTTTAAAGTAAAAAAAAAAAACACAACAAAAAAGTACATGAATCAAGAAAACTAATATTGTCATGGGACAAACAGGCTAATAATTATAAATGTGTTTTACAGTGAACTCTGTTTGAATTAAAAAAAAAAAAAAAGGTGTGTTAAATGTCCTGGAAATTCATTTCAAGAGAATGTTGACATTGAATTAAAAATCCACTGTCAAAAACTCGAGTACTTTCATTGCAGTCCTGATACAGCTGAAATTCAAGTGGAGAGCCGCTGGGACATCAGTGCATTTTTAGATGTGCCCTTAGGTACAGGTAGGACTGCTCCACCCTAATCCATGAATCCTAGAGCTACCATTGTTAACGCACCTGGTTTCTGTAGCTGCGTACAGAAAGGATCATCAAAGACTGGCTGGTAGCAAACACTGGGGCATTTGAAACAACAGGAAAGTTTTGTCTCAGGAGTGACTGAAACTGCAGTGGTCAATCCTAAAGCAATGACTAACTAACACGGATTTTAAGTGCTCACACACACACCTGCATTTTGTGCTCATTCAGAATTCAAGCCCAGCCATCTTTATGCATTTAGTTCTTCCAGAGGGAAGCAGCCTTCCAGAGCATCCAAATGCTTTTTGCCCACAACACAAATCTCATCAGTATGCTGTAACTTGAACTGCCAGGCTCTTGCACCTAAAAAATAGCTGGTGATGGAAGCGGAGTTCTGCGAGGCTCATGTATGGAAAAGTACTGGTTTACTTTTTAATTTCTGAACTGCAAGCTGCAGCCACTCACACTCTCAGTGCAGCCTGGTGGGGACGGAGGGGGACGTTAGCATTTCTGTATTTCACCCTGTGCACAACTAGCACAAGGGAAAAAAAAAAAGAAAACAAAATGCATCTTGCTTGGAGGAAAAGAAAAAAGAAAAGCAAAGAAAAAACCAGCAGTTAAAACACTTGACAAGAAAAGGCCAAAGTGCACTCCGTGGCTGGCAGTCATTTTATGGCTATAGTCCTACAGCAGATTTACTTAGATGACGTCAGTGGCTCCAATCCAGCTTTTCTTTGGTAGCATTTACCACTTGCCTCTTGAAGCCTCCACTATGCTACAGAGCAGTAGACCATAATCAAAATTCCCTTTGTGAAATAGAGTTTACCTCAGGGCACAGAGGCATTGCAAGCTGAATTGCAGGCTCTTCACCCTGTACTGCATGCCCAGAAATAAATAACCTACAATACTGTACTCTCCTTAATACAGAAGAACCATTAAAAGCAGCCTGCTACCTAAAAAAGGGTTCTTTAATTTGTTTCCAAAATCTCAGAAGCCAGCATATTAGTTAATTTTCCAAGCAACCAAGAACTACAATAATTCTACTACCCTTTGGACTTCTTTGTATTGCTTTTAGAGATTTTGGATGATAAAGTTATTTATGGGTCACTGTTTTACCAGCAAAAATTATTACTAATGCTAGAGGCTAAAGTGAATCTGTATAGGAAGCTGCATATTTAAAACTGTCTTTCAAATGTGCCCCTTCAACTGCTTATCTACAGCTGCTCAGTAAGCATATAGTAAATATGCCAAGAAGCAGAGCAAGAAATTACTGTGCATAAGTGATGGTCAATTTAATGAGCAAAATGCACATTATTTGGAGCTGTGGATTTCCTATCACAAAGCAGTGGCTGAAACCAACAGAACACCAGTAAAGCCAAGTCAAGGAGATACCAAATAAAGTGAAACTTCACAGGCTCTGGAGTTTAACCAAAATAACCCCCACAACCATAAGAAATACGTATCTTATAGTACTAAACAAACATAGATTTGTTAGGTTTTAATGGACCCATCAATCCAAAGACAGCCATACTCATTATGAGTGGTAACTAGATACATTAGTGAACTGAAAATTGCCTCTCACAGTCGAGCACTCAGAAATAACTCACAGGGAAGATGCACACGTGCCTCAGAGAGCTGAAAGTCTCAATACCCTTCCTTTCCCAGGGTCTTTGCTTACCTTGCCCCTAATCACACCAGAATGAGAGATCACAGGTCTAGTCTGCAATGGGCCAGAGGCCAAAAAATGCTACTGTCACCCAACTGCATGAATCACATCATGGACCTGAACTCTAAATCTGAATTCAAAACAGATTTAAAACGTGGGGCGACCCCCAAACCGGCTGTAAGTGGACAGACACACACATTTCATGTCTGCAGAGAAACCAGAAGCCCTTTAGCAGCCTCAGATGCCAAGGGCAGGAAGCCTTTCTCATTTTCTGCAGGTGCCAATGTCAGCTCAGGCAGAGCAGCAAGGTGGGAGCATCACTTCACTGCCCATCCAGCTGGCTCCTGGGTGCTGTGTCAGCTCCTGCCTCTTTCCAGGCAGTTCATCTGGGTGAACATCAGTGAAATGGCAAAGAATGGCCACTGTTCAGACTGTCCATATTTCTCTGTTCCAAACGGACAGGAGAAAAATTTGCTTCTCTTTGACTTCTTTCCGTTGCTAAAAAAAGTGGTGTCAGCAAACAGATTCAGAAGATGATTGTAAATTTCTTTGAGAGAGAATCTAATCCTTTTCTTGGTCATTAAGGATCTGGACATGAAAGGCACGACAAGAACAAGTGGCCCTTTCTTTTCAATACCCAGGGCCAGGAAGGACTGGAAGCAGCAGAAACTGCGATGGGCAAAGGGACCCCACAGTGACACCATGTCCGTGAGCAGCAGCACAGGAGGCGGGATAAGGAGGACCTGCCAAGAGGGATTGCAAAAGGAGGGAAACAAAAAAATCACAGCGATCCAAAGGCAGGAGAGCTTAACCAAGTGCTGCCCAAGAGCAAGTATGTGTATTCCCAGGGAAAAGGAGGGTCCTGGCAACCAGGGACAGCTGTGGTGCCCTGCAAGGAACAGCGAGACTGAGCCTGTAGGGCAGGGGACAGAGGAATGTGCTGCAAGGTCAGAGAGCAGCACAGATCCAACCCTAAGGACACCACGGAGGCATTGAATGGAACACTGTAGTTATGGCTGGAGACCTCCTGCAACAAAATAATGACTCTCAAAGAAAGGCAGGGGTAGGGGGAAGATGAAGGAACTTCCACTGAATCTTCCAGTCTTCTCCAAGGCTTTCAGTTGATCGTGGAAAAAGCAGGGGAAAAAAAAAATCTTCAAAGATCAGCTGACAGCAGATGCAGGGACATGACTGGTTTTAAAGGTTAATTTTTTTGAAAGAATGAAGGTAAAACCAGGGATGTGGAAAATGAAACTGTTTACAGAGTTTTGCCTTTTTATTTTAAACTGTAAACCAGCTTCAGGACAAAAAAAAATATGTAGGTACTCATAGTGGTGATAGATTAAGTGTGAATAAAATTTCCTTTCTCCCATTAATTATTGTCCCACATCACCATATTTTTTTAAATTGAGATACACATAACAAAAGCTTTAATCCCCTAAACCTCTATGAATTTACCTTTTCTTCCAACGTCTGTTCTGACATTTTCTCCCCTCAAAACCAAAATGTCACTCCTGAATTATAATCTCCCAACAGAAATACAACCACGTAAAAAAACCAAAAAACCAAACAAACCATGCCAGCTAATTCCAAAAATAAGCACCACTGTTCACAGCACCATGAGGTGAATGAATGGTGAGAGATTCCACCAAGGGAATAATTGTGATCTCTATAATGTTAAGGAATAATTTGGCACCAAAAATACCCAAGGCCATACTGGTTGGCGATTCAAACACGAAGCATATCAAAACACTACTGATAAGCTAAATTAACAGATAGCTTATCTGAAGCATATACTGGCCATATGGTGCCACAACTTCTGTTGCCTGTTGCTGGCATAACAATAGGCTACTGCAGTCTTAGACTGGAAGCACTATTTGACAAACTGTCAACAGCATTTTTATTTTTTTTGCAGAGCTCTAGGGCAATGGCACACTCGCCTATTTGCATTTTTTTTTTTAAACAGGTGAACAAAGAGTAAACCAGATGTCGACTTTAGAAATCGAGCTGTCTGGATCAGGAGATTTAACAGAGGCAAGCATACTGCTACAGCTCAAATCTAGACAATGAGCTTTTCTAAAAACACTCTGGCCTAGGGGAGTGGCTATTTAAAACACTTGGCTTCTTTTATTTCAGCACTATGGAAGTGAATTCTACTCTTAAGTGCCAGCTCAAATGAAGTCATTTTGTTTCACTGGGGCTTTCT
The DNA here is from genome assembly GCF_000691975.1 of Corvus brachyrhynchos. Lineage (NCBI taxonomy): Eukaryota > Metazoa > Chordata > Aves > Passeriformes > Corvidae > Corvus > Corvus brachyrhynchos. The sequence goes on along the minus strand of NW_008236509.1, from coordinate 1,321,883 downwards.
TTGCATTTCAGAAATGTAGCATGTACTGTAGTAACGGAAAAGACAAAAAAATCGGGGGGGAGTGTGTGATGTGGAAACCAGCAATTTGATCACATACAAAAAAAAAAAAATCTTTGAAAGGACAATTCAAGTGCAAGTTACATGAAATTTACTTTTCTCTCTTAGGAAAAAAAAAACCAAACAACACAACCAAAACAAAACTACCAACAAAAAATAAAGCCCAAACCACTTCTGAGTGCTTTAGAAAGACCTGATATTTACAACCTCCTCAACCTCCACAAAGACAAGGGAAACGGACCAGTAAGGACCATTTGCAATGGGACTTGAATATGTTACAGAAACACGTTCAGTTAATACCAAAAGTATAATGAAAGTTGTCTTCCTGCTTTATTTTAAAAAATTAAATCTTACTACTTGAGGACAAAAAAATCTTTTCATAACAACACAGCGATCTACTCAATCACTTTAAAAATTGACAAAATAAAAACTACTGTCAATCAATATAGAGTAGATCTGTCTATGAGATTCAATTATGAAAATGTGCTTTTAGCTGTGTTCCGTAGGAGTGTGAAAGACGTAATGAGAAAAAGAGATAACTTTCTGTTCTAATAATCTGTTCTGCTTTGATAGGCAGTTATGGGAACATATTTATTTTCTGACTTATACCCAGCTAAGTATGTAGCATTTTTAGACTATCTTTCCAAATTGTTCTTGAACATTCTCAGTTAAAAAAAAACCAACTCCTTTCATGTTAAGTTGAGATTGCACTTGAACTCTTTCCAAAAGCCAGAGCTGTACTGAATTATGATAATTAGAAAGCTGTGCGCATAAAAGGCAGCATAGTTGATGCATTTAAAAAAGTTCATGCCAGAGAATATAAGTTCAATATGTTCTCACATAATTAACATTTCCCATCATTAGCAGCAGTTTTCAGTTCATGTATCTGTAAAAACAACAGCACTCGTCATTGTTTTAGATTCCCAGTCAATAGCATTTTAATAGTTTTACACATAATCCTAAACTTTCCTTCCCTTCCCCCTCCCCGCACATGGAGATTTCACATTCTACCTCCTGACCTGCTAGCAAATAAATTTGGATTCTGTGCTCATGTGCTCCTGCTGCCACACAGACTGACTCCAACCCGACACTTTAGGGAACACCTAACAAGGGCTAGAAACCCAAGAAGGCCGTTGCAAAGCTCCAGCAGGATGCAGGGGGAATAATCACGTTGTTCCAGTAAACAGTGAGGAGAAGACAAAGAACAAGAAGTTGTAGGTGATACCTTCAACTGGACAGGAGCCAAACTAAAACAGGCTGTCTCTGAGAAAGCAGGCACAGGCTGGAGGAAGCAGGAAATGGGGTCACAGCCCTGCACCAACCGGGCAAGTGTCTGCAAACCCTTCACACCCTCTGCGGATTTCCACCGCGTTCTGGACGTATGTACAAAAATTCATCGAGCAAATGAGGGCATGAAGCACATGATGGGCTACTCTTTGAGACTTCCTGGGTAGAATATCTCCAATTAGTTGTTAGGAGCTGGATTTTGACTTCAATTGACATTCAATTTTGAAATTAATTTAATTCTGGTGGAACATTAATAACCTGATCCAGTATAAAAGTTGCTGAATCTGCATCAACACAGACAGAAATTTTGGCTTTACCAATAGCAAGATAAAACTCACAGTGATTGCAGTGGGATTAGGATTTCATACAAAAACGAGAGGTTTGTTGTATTAAATCAGAAAACAGCTGAATTTTGTGTGACAGATCTGAGGAGCAGATTTGAAGTTGCTGCCTCAAAGGACTTAAGTCTGCAACTTTTCACTCTCTTCTGTTTTGGAAGTGAGCAATCATTACAACCAAACACAAAATTATTCCAGGAAATATTATTCTATCCTTGTTCCACTTGCAAAAGTCAAAAGGAGTTTTGTCCAAGAACAGAGAGCAAGATATGGTCATAAAGTGGGAATTTATTGCAGAGATTTTTCTTCTAAAACTGTGTCTTCAGCATAGCTTAGAGTCAGTCAGCTTCACAATAAATAATGCCATTAATCTGTTCATATATCACAGGATGCAATTTAAATTATACAGCACTTTCACAAACTGCCACAAACCCTCTAACAGCCCTTGCTTTCAGAGAGATGATTTACCTCCTGAAAGTTCTAAAATTTTGTTGAGATTCCAATAATTTTTTAATAGTAAAGGGCTGCAGTTTAGGAACATAAAACACCCCTGCTCACGGCAAGCGCTAATGGCAAAGTGCAACACGGCGACACAACAGTAATTAAACCTCAAATCCCAGAAACCAGGACTATTTCTCTCATGAAAAGGTAGGCCCCTCTGATGAGCTGGGGACTTCAAAATCATTTTTAAAGGGCCAGTTCACACCCTCATTCCAGCCAAAGTAATCCAGCAACAGGCTGTACGAAGTTGGTGGAATTAACCTGAGTTTAGACCAGATTTCTAAAAAGTCAGCCCTCACCTCATATTTGCACATGCTATGAATAAGAGCCCGAATGGAATGAATGATCAGCTGTTAATAGAAATTTGTCTTCAAGTCTTAGGCAGATTACAAGTTAAGCAGAACATAAGCCCCGTGCAGAAATTTGAATAAGTGTGTGTGTCAAATCAGTATTCTTTTAAATCAAAGATGCCCTTCTTTAGACATCAAATATCACACTAACCATGTACATAAAGCATATGCTGTAAATATCTTAGTATTTGATCCAGCAAATATTTATTCCTATGAGTCATCCTGGTCACTTTAACCTGAGTAAGGATTGGATCCAGCAAATATTTTCTTCCTAAATAAATGGAATCACTACAGAAAGACAGCTTTTAAACCATCTCTGGAGGGGTACAGGATTAATAGTAGTGACATGAAGGAATACCAGATAGAATGAGTGATGTGTATATATATGTATGGTGTATATCCAGTAAGAAACCAAGTGTTCATAACAGGTTTGAAGGAAACCTTCTCCCAAACACATTCAGAACTGTACAGTAAATCTCCATGTTTTGGGCACCTTCTCACCAAACCAGATTACTTCTGGCGAAATTCTTCCAACAGTGTAACCATCCTAATTTACAGATTGAAAGCTGACAGCTGTATCATAATACACGACTGCATATTTTTACCTTCCCCTTTTTTTTGAAGTGAAAGACACCAGTATTTCTCTATAGCTCCAGAAGTTTTTATTCCTGTATTGCCTGTATCTTACCTTGAAGGTTTGCTTACAATACTATCACAAAGGCAGCTTAAACAGAAAGAAGGCAGAAATGTTTTTTTCCTCTGCATGTGACTCAACTGAACTTTTTCAGGCATGGACAAACAAAGCCTAGAAACCACTTTAACGATATCCAAAGCCACTACAGCATCCAGCAGCAACAACAACAAAAAAACCCACTGGTTCCAAATGACACCAAACACGCTACACACATGCTCACACATCTCCACACATCACCACGCTCAGCTGGACACTCACGGCCGGGTCCACTTCGTAATTAAGTTTCTGCTGTTCTTTTCTAGCTGTTTAATTAAAACTCCTTTAAACACACTCTGTCTTTACTAAGACTCCTGTCAAATCAACATTTTCCCTCTGCTTCACTGCTTGCATACACCCCACTCAGCACTGACTAAGAAACTGGAGAATATAAAACTATAATTTGAATCTCAAGAGCTGTTGTTACACTGCCCTGGCTGAAAAGGCCAATAATATTTACTTCACCAAAGCGGCGTACACAGAATTGATGCTCCAAATACACCGAACGTGTTTAGCGATAAAGTACTTTCCAAAGGTATTTCTAGATTGCTAAGAAGAAAAATTGAAAGAAATCCTTTGCATCCAAAATTTCTGCTTGGTCAGCTGATAAAAACCTGGAGCAAATAAAATGCAGAATTATCCCTACTGGTATAGAAAACGCCTTATGACCTAATTAAACACCAGTGCAGTGTGAAAAGACATGTTTTACCACAAAGGTGAAAAAATAAATGCACCTCTAAGTGTTTACCCTCAATGAAAATAATTTCAAAAAGTTGATTTTAAAAACTTGCAACTTCAGAATGTGACCCAAACATAAAATCTTCAATTTTGTGTTTCAAGAACATCCACTGTATTAATTCTTGTATTTCTATTCCTAGATAAAGGATGCATGTGTGTGTATATAAAAATATATATATTCACATACAAACAAACATGCAAGCTTCCCTCCCACTCCCAGAAGTAATTTAATATACAGGTCTGTGTCATTTTTAATAGCACCATCTTACCATCAGTACAATCTAATATTCTGTAATGGTATTCCCCAACTATTTATAGAGATAGCATACATCATACATTACAGACACACATTCCCAATCTAGGCTTGTAAGAAGAATCCTACATAATTTTAAATTAATGTAATTATAACCATTTTTGTTTTCATATTCAATTGCAGGTAGCACTTAGTTATTTACATGAATTTTCCTGTTAGAGGCATTCCCACAGAGATTTCCATATTAGATGTGCTGCATAATAACCGAGCATGCAGCTAGGGAGAGCAGCATGTTATCCATACAGCTCCCAGCTTTGCCATTACCCAGGTCAGACAGCTCTGTAAAACCGCTAACTGCCAAAATTGCATTTCTAAACTTTATCAGCACGAAGAGAAAGCAAATATGCTCCTGCTAATACAGGAATACAGCTGCATATGTACTTTTTCTCCCTGAGGCTCTGCCATTTAGGCTTACCTTTCTTATAAATCCTATTTCAAGTCAGAAAACACCAGTACAATCTGATGTTTCTTGGCCTTTCTTGCCTAGATGGTGTTCAACACGGAACAGTTAAAAAATACTGGGAGCCATTTACATTCAGAGAGCGCAGGGCAGAACTGCTCCCTAACTTTCCAGCACTTCTGGAGGTCACTTTTCATTTCTTCATATCAAAGGCAGGCACTTGTTTCTAATAAGTTAACAACTCTCCTGAGAAACGTGGGTGGCTGGTATTTCATTGTTTCATAAATATTTTTATACTGGTAACACCATTCAACTTAAAACAGATTTCAAGAGGAGAAAAATCACGACTAGGACCGCGTTCAACAGAGGTAGGAGCGCAAACTTTTTTACTTGGTGAAAACAGACATTATTTCCCCCCTCCTCTCGCTTTATTTCGCCTCGCTGTTTTTGTTTGGTAGTGTGGAGGGGGCCGCTTTGTTTTAATTTGGGTACAAAAGCCGCACTGTATAACTTTTCCCTCCCCCTTGGAAGTGCACTTCCTTTGAAAGCGCTCCTCTGCGAACAAAGGCTGCCACCGGCCCTCCGCACCAGCGCCGGGGACAGCTGTGCGATGGAGCTCTTCAAAACCTCGCCGAGAAAAGAAAAAAAAAACCCTGCGGTTCCTACCGAAAGGAAGTTTTCCAGGGACAATCTCCTCGGTGTTGCTGTAACTGCGACTTTGTCTTTTTTGGATACAATGTTTCTGCTGACTCCCGAAAATTTTCCACTTGAATGTGCAATTAACCAGCAGCGGCGGCAGCAGCAGCTCTGGAGAAGGAGAAGAAGCAGCGAAAAAGGACATTCCTTCTTTCATCTTTTAGAGGAAAATAAAAGAGGGGAGGGAGGCAAAACTGGGGGCAGCGCGGCGAGCGGAGCTCCGCGCCAGGCCGGGCCGCCCGGGGGTGGC